>NC_136271.1:112659956-112664956 GCF_964187855.1 Myxine glutinosa
CCAGGGATTCCCCCACTTGAGCTTTGACAGCAACCGTTTATTGCAGTACTGAACTGCTGTGCAACGTGACGGCGCCTTACCTGCAGCTGCTGACCGGTCTTCGCCATTTGCGGCCATTACGAACAAGGGGAGTGGCTAGAGAAGACGGGTCGCCCCCCTCGTCATAGGGGGGAGGAGTATGTCGGCCCCGCTCATCAACCCAGAACAAGGGGTTTGGCTAAGAGAGGGCGGAGCGGGAACCCCCGAGAAAGTGCGCGAAGGTTCGGTGAGAAACCAATATAAGCCGCCGCGGGACGCACTCCACCTCTTGCCCCTCTTGCTCTGACCCCGTCCTCTGGCTCTGACCCCGTCCTCTGGCTCTGACCCCGTCCTCTGGCTCTGACCCCGTCCTCTTGCTCTGACCCCATCCTCTTGCTCTGACCCCGTCCTCTTGCTCTGACCCCGTCCTCTTGCTCTGACCCCGTCCTCTTGCTTGCTGTCGCTCGTTGTTGCTGGGGAGAAGGAAGACGCCTGAACGAGCAGGTGTGTGCGAGCCATCGTGCGACCAGCTGCGCTGCAGCTAAGGGGGCAACTAAGGGGCCGCAGGCCACGAAAAGGACGCGCCAGGCAGCAATCCACGCTGGACCCTCCATTGCCTCCCAAAACAACCATCCATCCTCAAGCCATACCTGCCTGCAATATCCCCCGTGTAAGTGTGAACGTCGTCTGTCCTAATCGTTGTCCTGGGGTTAAGTAAATTGACTAGTATAAGCTAACGATTCACTGTGTGACTGCTTCTTCCATCCATTGCTTGTAAATAACTTTGATCGCTCCTTCTTTTTGCTTGTGTGTATAATAAATCCTGTTATTCCTCCGTACTCTGTCTTCTTCTCTCTTCCTTCTCTTTCGGTCGCTTTAGAGGTTTCCAAATTGAATATCTGTGGTGCGATCTGGTCAACGTTGGGGGAGTCGGGCCAATCGGGGATCCTGTAACGGTCGCGGTTGACCATCCGCTCGGCCCAAAGTAACATCTTGTCCGCGACCCGTAACAATATATATATATATATATATATATATATATATATATATATATATATATACACACACTCATATGCCACTGTTGGGTAACCAGAAAAGCAACTTAATCAATTGAGGAGAGAAAAAAGCTTAGACTTTACCGTGGTGATAACTCGGTATGAAACAGGACGACACCTCGGTGACCTTACTGTAGAAGATGAACTGGTGCCAGAAGAATCCGGAAACCTAGAATCTGCTCCTTATAGCTGAAAAAAACCCATCCCCTTCCAATCTGCAACTTCCAACAGTCATGTGGCTTGGCATGGAATATTTAAAAATGACCGTAAATGGTATGTTGGCAGAGTGGTTAGAGGGCACCGGTTTGGCATCTTCGCGATGTTGGTTAGAATGGTGCTGTGACAGCAATTCATTTCAATGTCAAAATATATTGCAGTTGGAGTCAGTCCCAGTAAAAAAAAAACTCTCCTGTATCAAATAAGAATCAATTACAGCATAAAATGTCTTTCGGATAGGCAAACCCACCATCAATAGGGAGTGGTGATGGTCAAGTAGTGAGGACAATGAAAATCACCTTGAAAAAGGGGGTAGGTAACCTGCTACCCACCGTTTTCGTGTACATTTGCCATTCCCCACTGTGATTGACTCTCATGCTTTCAGGCCAAGTTAGAATGGGCACTAAAAGGCCACTTGTGTGAAGGCAGCACAGCCAAATACCCCCCTGTCCAAAGTTTTAAAAAAAGAAAAAAAAGTACAGTCTGGGTTAAATGTGTCCACAATTCCACCTAATGTGGTTGACCTGCAAAAGTGGCAATAGTGTGGACTTTCCTTCGAGTGAACTAGAACAGCACTCGGTAGAGCGCATACCTCCGCCAGGCTGAACAGTTTACGGTTTGTATCCCATCGATAGGCCAGATCTGTATTCGGACCTCAACCAAAATCTAATCAGTTTGTTCTTGTCACCTGGCCAACTCATCCACCAAGTTTTGGCATAACTCGTTCACAACTTTTTGAAATATTATGTTATATGTCGTTTTTGGCCCTATCACTCAAAGGTGAAGAAACACTTGCACATTTAAAAAATTCTCATATCCAGATCCGGATTTTGATCTTTACCAAAATTGAATCGATTCTTCCTTGTCACACACCCAACTCATCCACCAAGTTTCGGCCGAGTCCGTCCAGACCTTTTTGAGCTATCGTGCTGTATATAGGTTTTGCCTTATCACTCAATGGTGAAGAATCACTTTAAAAATTCTCAGATCCACATCTGGATCTTCACCAAAATCTACTCATTTGGGCCTTGTCACACACCCACCTTTTCCACCAAATTTCATCCGAATCCGTCGACAAATTTATGAGATATATTGTTCACAAACAAACAGACAGGGATGAAAACATAACCTCCATCTACCTTCAGTGGTGAAGGTAACCACAAAACCCAAAAAATTTTTATTGGAGTAATAGTTATGGCATTAACACAATAGGTGCAAAAATAATAGTCACACGAAAAAAAATTGTATGCAAAGTTCAAGTAATGTAATTTAATGTAATAGGTAAGTGATAAAGGGTAAAAAGGCAACTTACTGACAATGGGGGTGAGGGGGTTGCGGGGTGTGGGGGGGCTGATGAAGTCGAGGCAAAAGGCAGATGCAACGAGAGAGTTCCTCGACAACTTACCCCACTAAGTCTTGAGAGAGGGCATGGGCGGATTTACCCCACAGACCACACTAGCCCACGCAGTCAACGGCAAATTTGATTGGGCGAGATGATGTACAATGCCGTAATATTTTTGTCCCAACTACTGACAAAGGGAACGTTTTTGAAAGTGCCAATCAAGCGATTTCGGTTAAAAGTGTTCAAGTAAATAATTCCAAAAAAAAAAAAAAAAAACTAGATGGTATTCATACAATACTTACCCTGCGCAGTCAAATTGGTGTGAGCCAACTCTTCTATTTTTGAACGTTTCTTTTTTTTTGATCCAACATGGCTGCCAGACCACGTGAGCGATGACATCATAAATGTAGATTCTCTAAATAATTGTTGCATCGATCATGCTCAATACATTTCAACTGATCAGACTAAGAGTTGTCCCTGTCGAATTATACACGTCATAATTATGGCACCAATGACATCATCGTTAACAACACCTATTCCCCATATGGAGTTCTTTACAATGAGCCACGTTTCAATTTTTAAAATGCTGACACGGCACTTTACTGAAATGCAGACACAAATGGTATATTTTCATCAAAAATCGTCGGAATTTCGCCAAATCTGTTTTGGTCGTGTGTTAATATACCTCAGCAATTGACAAATCTGAAATAAGAATTTTATTTGAGGTCAAAATGACCCCTTGAGGTCGCTCCGTACTTTGCCTGCTCGTCATGTGCAGTGTGATAATTATTTCCATGCCAATTTAGAAGACTCTTCTTCTTCACACAATACAACTTCTAGCTTCCAGACCGTACATCCAATCATCTTGAAATTTTGCACACATGTTGCACTTCATTACTTCTACTACAATCTAAAGTTTCACGTCGATCAATCAAGCGGTTCAAGAGATATAAATTTTTAAATATTTTAGTTTCATTATTTATATCTGCCAAACCACATCACCTATCGCAAATCCCAAAAGGTCATTTTGAGGACGAATATGTGGTCACTGAATTCAACCACCAAGTATTTTTGAGTTCAACATAGGCCAAAAGGTCAACATAGGCCAAATTTCTGAAATCCTCAATTTTCATCCAATTGACTTGAAATTTGAAGTGGACTTGCATATCTGGTCACTGAATTCAACCATCAAGTATTTTTGAGGTCAACATAGGCCAAAAGGTCAACATAGGCCAAATTTCTAAAATCCTCAATTTTACATCCAATTGACTTGAAATTTGGAGAGGACTTGCATAACTGGTCACTGAATTCAACCACCAAGTATTATTGAGGTCAATATAGGCCAAAAGGTCAACATAGGCCAAATTTCTAAAATCATAAATTTTCATCCGATTGACTTGAAATTCTAAGAGGATTTGCATATATGGTCACTGAATTCAACTACCAACTATTTTTGAGGTCAACATAGGCCAAAAGGTCAACATAGGCCAAGTTTCAAAAATCCTCAATTTTCATCCGATTGACTTGAACATTGAACAGCATTTGCACATTGAGTCACTAAACAGGAAACTAACTATTTTGAGGTCAAAAGGTCAAAGGTCAACTCAAGGTCAACCTTCCAAAATCATCATTTTTCACCTGAAAAATCGTCACTTTTCTTCCTATTGACTCGAGCTTTGATCAAGATTGTCAATTTTAATCCTGATGAAATGGACAATTTGCTGTATCAATGGAAAAAAAATTCTTTGGGTGGGGGGGAGGGGCGATTTTGCAAGTATCGTGCTCTGCATGACATCTTCTTGTTTGTTGTTTGTTTGTCTGGGCAATATCTCAGCCATCCTTCAAGCTAGGAAGCTGAAATTTTGGCACAATACTGAGCAAGTGCTTTGGAAAAACCCTATTTTTTGTTTTTTGATTAATCAATTAATTGATTAATTACTTAATTATTATCAATTAATTAAGTACTTATTTATTAACTTTCTCTTCTGGGTATCATCTCAGGCACATTTTGAGCTAGGAAGCTGATATTTGGACATCACAATGACCAAGTGATTTGGCTGTAAAGGTTGTTTTTGATTAATTGATTAATCAATTAATTGATTTATTATTTAATTAGTTGATTAATGACCTAATTAATTATTTTTTTAAAGTTACAGATTAGGATGATACAATGGTGGTTTAGCTATTCTATGAGCCAATTCATTAATTATTTAATTATTTTATGATTATTGTTTATATATTTTCATTATTAATCATTTATTTATTTTCTTTCTCATCTGGGCAATATCTCAGGCACCTTTTGAGCGAGGAAGCTGATATTTGGACATGACAGTGACCAAGTGATGTGGCTTTAAAGGATATTTTTGATT
>NC_136271.1:112669956-112727456 GCF_964187855.1 Myxine glutinosa
GGTACACAGCAGTTTACCACAATCCAATACACACAATCAAAAAAATGCCATCCTCATACCCGCAACACTGCACCCTCCTCCTCTTAGGCACGTCCCGGGCCTATAACTTTAATTTCGTGTGACACGTAGGTGTAGTTCCCTCTACTTTTAACCTGACCCTGAGTGCAACAGTTTTAAAACATAAATAAATGTGTCCCGCTGCTCCATTGCACCCTGCCTAACAGACTCACGCCCACAGTTAACCGAATTGCGGAATGGTTTTCAAACTACACACTGACGGTGGGGAGAATTATTTACAATTGACGCTACTTTTATTTACAAAACTAACCCAGGACCTGTGATTGTTCTTTCTGGGGGGGAGACAGTCTGCTCTGCATCGACGCACCATGAAAGCACCCATAACGCACCAATACACCCGCAAGCACCAATCGGTGCAGTCACCATTGTTCAATGAATAAAAATAAACCAACAACCCCTAACCCTGCAGGTGGTCTCTTGCTCTTCGGCTCCCTCTGCTGGCTATTATTATTTCTTCCAGTTGTTGTCACCTTCTTTGCTGGTGGCCTATTTGTATTAAAACTTGCACCCAACGTGTCCCTTTTATTTATTTATGGCCCACCAGGCCGACTACGTGTGGTTCACCTGTGGGGCATCGGTGCCCTGTGGCCAAGGTCCGCCAGCAAAATTTCGGGCCCTCATGGCCGGTTCCAGCAGAGGGGCCATGCCCCAACCCATGGGGTCCATAAGTGGTGCTCGGCCACAGACATGTGGTCCATCATGTGGTGCATCGATGCAGACAGCTGGTTCTGGGAGTTCCGGGCGCACAATGGCCGACTCACACACGCTCCCCTCGGCGCCCAATGGCGCACAGGTCATGTGGGAGAAAAAAGGGGAAAGACAAATGAGCGAGGGGTAAGGTCACAAGGGTACACATCAATAAGGCAATGCAAGGCGAAATGCGTACGGAGGGCGAAGTGAGAAAGCTCGTCCCTACCGTACGTCACCCCCCTGTCACCTACACTACCCTTGCCCTTACCCCATATGTACAAAATCTACACATTACAATTTCGTCACTACTGTCACGTCTTTCCCATAATTCCCCTATACCAAATTCGTCTCCACAATCCCTTTACTTCAAAATTTGCCATCACCCAATTCATCATCAATCCTCATAAGGAGGAAGAGATGGAACCTCAAGCACAATGTCACACCCACGTCAAGATGCGTCTCACAATCCAAAACATTTGCATCAAAAATAATTAAACATGGCATGGTGTGGAGTACCTGTCACCTCAGGTGAGTGGATGCAGATGGTGCGAGGAGACTCCAATCCTAACTATCCTCTTAATGACTTTAACACACGTTACACTACCCAGGGTCTTTCCCTGCCAATCCATTGGCCAACTTACACTATGGGTTCTAAAAACCAATTCCCATTGCCCAAACTGTGGTGCTTCTCAATTTGGGGTCTCACTCCCCCGATTCATCTCCCGGTGCCCTTGCACAATTTCTGGGCTGTGACGTGTAGCTCTCCCAGCAGGTCTACCCACCTGCACACCTCCACCACTGCAGTTGCCTCCCGAGCTTACCTAGCTCCTCACCCTAACCTATCTAACTGGGGAAGGCCCCTCCTGGCTCTGTCACCCCACTCGTTGCCCTCTGGCACTGGGCTACCCGGGTCCGTCCTCCGGATCCTCGGGCCCCATCCACAACAACTACTACCGGCTCCCAGAGCCCACCTGCGGCCTCACCTGGCCGACATCCTCACAGTGGTGGAGTGCTCAAACCAACTACACACACTAACAGGCTACATGCCCAGCCATTTCCACAACACTAATGCACCCATCTAAACATCATTCTTCCACCCGCACCACAGATGCCAATATCCAACCACAATTTACCTATACCCTCTACCTAACACTTACACTACCCGCCCCGGGTATTCGTGATGGGGTCCACTCTTCCCCCATTCACACCTTCGCACCATCCACTCCACTCCACAGTTTCCACCATACTCACTCCACGACCATCCATTCCAATACTCCATATATTCCACACTCCATGTCTTCCACACAACCATTTATTCCATACACCTGTTGGTGCACACCTGTGCACTCACACCTGGTGCCACCTGCACCCTCCTTCCTTCCTGGACCATTTGGTCAACACCACACGCATCACCACTACTCCCTCCTACACTGCTCCACACACCTGTTCATTTGCACACCTGTGCAATCACACCTGTTCAATCACACCTGTTCACCATACACTTCCAATCCTCAAACACACGGCATCATCTCATCTACTACTCCCCTCTGAAACTTGCGCTTCCCAGTCGTCCCTTTAAACTATTGCGCTCCCTCGTCATTATCATCCACACTAATCTACCTGCGTCCCCAGCTACAGGTATCAGTCACTAACTAAACCTTAACGTTACCTAATGTCATTTCTCTAGATCCCTACACACGATATATCCTAACCCTCCCGGGCTAGTTTTCACTGCCATCAACCCCATAAACTAGTGCTCCTTTGCCCCCCCCCCCCCCCCTGTGAGGGATGGTGGATTGGCCATCCCATCACATGGGGCATCTCTTACTATCAATTTTGCACACCAAATTCCAACCAATCAAAAATTTGCCAATTACTGCCAATTCTATTCACTTTTCTAAATTTCGGATCAAAACCACTATCACTATTATCATCATCAGTCTTCTCACTAGTGCCTCTCGGTGCGCCAATTCACTTCCACAGCCCGGCTTCGTAAAGCCGAGCAATGAATGCGGGTTGTTTGGTGCCGGCGGCTGGATACGTTCGCCACTCGGTGCAGGGAAGGACGCTTACCCGGGCCGAGATCCCACGCACCCCTCGGCACGGAGCCATCCAATTGCCCGATCTCGACCTGCCGGAGCGCCTCAACAAAAAGGGGTCGCCATGACGACCCTTCCTATCGGGCTGCCCGTTCCGCCTAGCGGAGCACGGACGCGGCCGTTCCAAACGCGGCCCAGCGTGGATCACGTACAGCGGTCCTTTCGAACCCGCCGTGGTTCGGATCCCCGCTGGTCCTCGCGGCACGCGAAGCTGCCCGACGCGCACCGAGGGCCCGATTCGACTAAATGTCGTTCTAACCGCTACCCCGGTTACCGTCGATGCCTCACCTGCATGCTTACACGCATACGCTACCCTTTTCACCCTCACTGAGCTCGGTGTTCCAACGCCGCCTGTACACCCCGCATACTTCGTCATTGCATTCGTTCTTTCGCTCACAGACTTGGTCACACACCTGACCACCGAACACCTTGGCACACACTCGTCGCTCGCACACCTCACCAACACACCTCTTCGCGCCCCCTTCTCGGTCACCTCCTCTGTGACAATCACAGGTGTGCTCTCACTCGCACACCCAACCACATGCCTCACTACCAACTCAAGTGTGCATTCCCACACACGCTCTACCATTCCAGGTGTGCATCCTTCCATTCCAGGTGTACACCCTCTCTCACCTGTCACAACCAACTCACGCTCCGTGTCACTCTTACTACTCTCACCTCCACTCTGGACAGCGCACTCACCCTTACTCTCGACAGCGCACTCTTTCCTCATGCACCCGTCCGTTACACACCTTTCTCGCGCACACTCTCCCGTTACACCCTCTGTAACACTCACCACAGGCATGCATTCTCCCTCACTCTTGACAGCGCACTCTTTCCCCATGCACCCGTCCGTTACACACCTTTCCCGCGCATCCTCTTGCGCACACTCTTTCGTTACTTCCTCCGTAACACTCACCACAGGCGTGCATGCTTCCGTTACATCCTCTGTAACACTTCTCACTACGCGCTTCCATGTGCTCCCTCGCACACGCGCTCCGACCGACTCACTCTCGACAGCACACTCACTCCTCGGCGCGCACTTTTTCCTCACACACCCCATGGTCGGACATTCTCGCACACCTCTTTTTTCGCACACCGTACCTGTCGCACACTTCACCAGCGGCCTCTCACGAACACCCGAGTCCACATCAACCCCCAAGCCGACTGAAGCTTTCCTCACATCATGTACATTTCCACGTATATCGCCACTCACCTTGGCACCTCGTCTCCGCACCTCCTTCACCACCAGCAAACTCTTTATTTGGTTAGTGAGCACAACATTATGAGTTGAGCACCGACCTTGTACATATTCCATCACCTCCTCCTTTATTTCTCTCTTAGTTTCTGTCCGTCTCTTCTTAATTTCACTCACCTCTTCTTCCACTTCCTCTAATTTTTGCTTCACCTCTTTTATTTCCCGGTGCGTCTCCTCAAGTTCGTTCTCTAAGGCTACCTTGACCGTTTCTATGTGCATCCTCACCTCTCGGTCCTTCGTCTCCATTACTTCTGTCACCTCTTCCAACCTCGTTGTCAGTCCCTCACGTACCATCTGACATTGCCTCTGTGTCGCTATTAAGTCATTTTTAATGTCGTTTTGTGTCGCTTTTAACCCTCCTAGTACCGCAGTGTTCCTTTGAACCTGCTCCGTTAGTTCTTTTTGTCCCTCCGTCAGCTGTTCCACCTCCTCCGTCAGATCTTCTATTGCCCCTTGTAACCTAGCCGTTCCATTTCTCACCTCTTTCTCTATACGCTTTTCGCCTCGCTTTACCTCCTCGCGTACCCGCGAGACCTCCTCACTTACACCTCGTCGTATCTCCTCTCTCATCTCCTCCATCTGTTTTGTAGATGCCACCCTCATCTGTCCCAATTCATCCCTCTGAGCATCCAATTTACTTTCTAACCCGATTTTCACCTCCTCTATCTGGTTCCCCATCTGTTCGATTTCCCGGGCGGATTGCTCCCCTATTTCCCGCAATTTGTCTTCCATCCTATTTTCTAACCCCATTAACCCATTTTTCACCCCCTCTATCTGATTCTCCTGGGCAGCCATTCTATTTTCCACCTCCGTTAACCCATTCTTTACCTCTTTTATCCCATTGTCTAACCCCTCAAATTTGTCGTCTAACTTCCCAAATTTCTTGTCTAATCCCTTAAAATTATTGTCTAACCCCTCACCGGTACCCCTCGCTTCGTCCCTCATTACCCCCAATTGCTCACTCTGAGCCCTCATTTGCTCACTCTGAGCATCCATCCGGTGCCCCATTTCTCTCCCCTGTAGTTTGAGGGACGCCTGCATTGGCGCCATAAATTGCTCCATGAGGGCCTGCATTTGGGCCATCCCTCCCACTTGTGCAGCGGGTGCGACCGCCGTAGCCATGTGCGAGGTGCCATTTTGCGCGCCTGAAGCCTCGTGCGCGAGGACGCCATTTTGCGCGCCTGATACCCCCTCAACCACATTGCCAATGTTCTCCTCCACTTCGTCCCTCTGATCCTGGGTTACTCCTAACCCCTCCTCTAGCTCACCCACCGGCATCCCGTCGCCTTGACCAGCCATGGCGCGATTTCAAAATTCGGGTTTTGCTTTAAAACACAATTTTTCAGCAGCTCGTAATTTTGAGCGCGTTAAGCGCGCTTCGGGCCTCGTATCTCACTCCCCGACACCAATTTGTTGCGGACCGTGGATTAGATGTTATTTTGACCGAGCGGTGGTGTAACCGCGGCCGAACAGTTATTCCCCGACTAAAACCCGATTCAACCCAAACGTTGGCCGTATCGCGCCACAGCTACTCAATCGGGAAAACTCTAAAGCGACCGAATGCAAAGAGGAAGAAGACATACAGAAGAGTAACGGGATTTATTATTTACACACACAAGCAAAAAGGAGCAGTCACGATTATTTACAGGGACATGAGACGCAGGTGACACAGTGAATTCCTTATACAAGCTTAATTACTACCCAGGACAGAACAAACAAAGACACTGACTCACGCGGGGAATTGCAGAGTGGATTGCTGGAAGGAGGTGTGTGGCTGGAGGGGGGGGGGGGGGGACGGCACGGAGCTGGCTGGAGCTTGATCCCGCACGGGACGTCGGGCGGGACCTCGACGGCCGCTGATGCCACCGAGCCTGTCGTGTGCGCGGAGTCACGGGTCGGAGCTGCTTGTCTCAGTAAAAGCGCATCTGCTCTGGCGACACAGCTCTTTCTTTGGACTCAGTAAAAGCGCAACTCTCTGACGACCCAGCTCTTTCTTTGGACTCAGTAAAAGCGCAACTCTCTGACGACCCAGCTCTTTCTTTGGACTCAGTAAAAGCGCAACTCTCTGACGATCCAGCTCTTTCTTTGGACTCAGTAAAAGCGCAACTCTCTGACGATCCAGCTCTTTCTTTGGACTCAGTAAAAGCGCAACTCTCTGACGACCCAGCTCTTGTCTCCTCCCTCCTTGTCTCAACTCCTTCGGGAACGCCCCGCCGGCGGGTTATATAGGCCCCGCCCCTCAACCTTTGCGAACCTCCCCCAAACGCTCTTCCTCCGCCCTCTCAAGCCAAACCCCTTGTTCATGGTTGGTCGAGTGGGGCTGGCTCACTCCTCCCCTCTCTGACGAGGTGGGGACCCGCTTTTCTTCCCCAACCCTGCCTCGTGGCCAATGGTGGTTGAAGAAAAACCGCCCAAAATGCAGTTGGCCATCGAAATGAAATGAAAGGGGACCTATTCTTATTTCACTTGGTACAATGGAGTATTTAAGTTAATGGGAGACACAGCCTTACCCTAAGACACATAATAAGATATAAGCTATCGAACAGGGGCATTCTATGATTGGCTGACGTGTATGCTTATGGACTAATTACCGAGATGCCCTTTTTACCTTTATACAACTCTGGAGGCAAGAGGGGCCATATCCAACCAATGGTACACAGCAGTTTACCACAATCCAATACACACAATCAAAAAAATGCCATCCTCATATCCGCAACAATATATATATATATTGTTGTGGATATGAGGATTGTGTTTTTTTATTATTTTATTATGGACCCTCCTTCCTCCATTTGTTGTTGTATAAAGGTCAAAGGTCGTGCCCGTATTTATTTCACAAGCACCCACGTAGCCAATAATAGATTTCCTCCTTGTTGACAGTTATTTCCTTATTCTGTGTAGTAGGGTAAGGCCTTGTCTTCCATTACTTTGACACTCCATTGCACTGCATTAAATAAGGTAGATCCCTCCGACATGGCATCTTCAAAGTGCCAGGTTTGCCAGGTTTGCTGCAATTGCCAACTGCATTTGGGCGGTTTTCTTCATTCGCCATTGCTGCCCTTTGGCTGGGGCTGGCTCGAATCGCCCCAAAACCACCATTAGCCACGAGGTAAGGTCGGGGAAGAAAGGCGTGTCTCCACCTCGTCATAGAGGGGAGGAGTGAACCAGCCCTTGCCGACCAACCCAGAACGAGGGGTTGGCTTTAGAGGGCGGAGAGAGAACGTTTGGGGGAGGTTCGCAAAAGGGTCAAGGGTGGGGCTTATATAACCCGCGGGGGACACCCCCAGGAGAGTCGAGGAGGGAGGAGATCAGATCACAGACAAGCCAAAAGAGAGTCCTGCGAGTTTGTGAGGAGGGAGGAGATCAGATGACAGACAAGCCTGGAGAGAGTCCTGCGAGTTTGTGAGAGAGGGAGAGAGAGGGAGAGAGAACCCGTCACGCCAGACCCCCCACCAGCAGCGTTGGCTCCACCAGGCAGCTCCGAATTGCACACGCACACCACAGGATCGGTGGCATCGGCGGCCGTCGAGGTCCAGCCCGACGTCCCGTGCGGGATCAAGCTCCAGCCAGCTCCGTGCCTTCCTCCCCCTCCAGCCACCCATCTCCAAGCCATTCATTCCTGCCTGCATTTCCCGTGTAAGTGTGAATGTTCGTCCGTCTTCCACGTTGTCTTGGGGTTTATTAATTAAGCTTGTGTAGATAAGCTAGCATTTCACTGTGTCTCCTTGATTCCTTCTGTCATTATTTTATTATCCTTCCTTCTTCCTTGGTTTCTTTGGTCCTGTACATAGTAATAAATTATATTCGTATTGCCAACCCTTTTTGTCTTCTTCTTCTTCTTCTTCACATCCGTGTCGTCTTTGTCTTTTCCTCATTGAATATCTGTGGCACGATTTGGCCAACGTTTCAGGATCGGGTCTAGTCATTGTAAAAACGGTTCGGGCCGCGGCGCCATCCGCTCGGCAAATTAACATCTTATCCGCGGTCCGTAACAATTGGTGCCAGGAGCGAGAAACGGATCTGAAGCGCTTCGTGCGCTCAAATTACGAGTGGGCCGAAATTTGTTTTATAAAATCTTAAATTGAACATCGTGCCATGGATAGTCAAGGCGGCGGGATGCCGGTGGGGGAACTAGAAGAGGGGTTAGGGGTAACCCGGGACCAGAGGGAGGAAATGGAGGAGACCAATGTTGAGGTGGTTGAGGGAGTTTCAGGTGCGCAAAAAGGCGCCCTCACGCACGTGGTTGTAGCGGCACCAAATTTAGCCATGCCCGTGGTCGCAGCAGCCGAGCCCGAGATACCAGGGTACATGCGATTTTTTATGGACCAATTAATGGCAAAAATAGACGAATGTGGGGAGACCATGGATCGCAGGATGGGCGAGAGGGTCCCAAGGGTGCACGAGGAGGTAACGCGGGTCGAGAAGCGCTGGTTGAGCGAAGTGGAGAAAAGCGTGGGTACAATGACGGGTATAGAGATCGCGACCTGGGGTTTGGGGCAGCCGGCGACCGCTGAGGTAGGAGAGAAAATTTTATTAAAGCCAGCGGTCGTTGAGGCGAATAAAGAAAAAGAAATAATGGGTATAGTTAAAAGTGAAGAGACGACGGAGGTAGCCCGGGAATTGCAGGGAGAAATGGATTATGTACAAAGTCCGTGCTCACATCACGATGCTGTGCTTAATAACCCAAATGAAGATTTGCAGGTGTCGGTGCAGGGAGGAAGAAGAACCCCGAAGGTGTGTGGTGCCGGGAGATTTTGTAAAAGGGGGTTTGGCGTGAAGAGAATTGTCGTGCGATTGGGATCGATATGGCACCTGGGCGTTGGTGAAGGGTCCCGTGTGAGTGGAAATGGCACGCGTGTGAGGAAAAGGTGTGCGTCAAAGAGTGAGCGTGTTATAAAGTGTGGGAGTGATACCGAGTGCGAGCGAGAGTGCACGTCAGGGTGTACGGAGTGTGACAAAGGGAGTGAAAGCGATACGGAGTGTACGTGCGAGGGTGAGTGTGACACGGAGAGTAAAGTGGTGGTGGAACGTGTGCGAGGAAGCACACCTGAGTTGGTTGTGGCGCGAGTGCGAGGGAGCTCATCGGAGCGCGGTAGTGGGTGGATGCAAGAGTGCACGCCCATGGTGAGTGGTACGGAGTACGTACCGAGGGAGAGTGCGCAAGACGGTGCGCGAGGTGTGTTAAGGGAGTGTGCGAACGGCGGGTGTGCGCGAGAGGTGTGGTGTGTAACAGGGAGTGCGTTGGTGGAATGGACGGAGTCTGGGGGATGCACTGGTGGCATTGGAATGCCAGGTTTTGTGAGTGTGAAACGGGTCGCGTATGCAAGTGAAGCATCGACATTGAACGAGTTAGCGTTTAGGGTGACGGATAGCCGACGCAGGCGCTCGGTGCGCGGTGCGCTTTGTTGGATGCTGGGCCCCGCACGGTCGAGTCCGGGCCTTATCGGGCGAGGCGACCGGTCCGGTTCAGGGGCGAGTAGGAGGAAGCGGACGGTGCCCCCTCGCGGAAACGGGGTTCCGACCAGACGAGCCTCAGTCATCGGGCCCGGGACCGCAAGGTACCGAGCCGCGATGACGCGTGGAACCTCGGCCCGAGCATGCCTCCTCCCCAGAGTCGTGAATGCCGGACGGATCCAACTGCAGGCGACCAAACCACCCGAATTCATTGCTCGGCTTTGCGAAGCCGAGTTTTATTTTAATGATGTGACGACGCACCGAGGCTCAGATAAAGCGGACTGTGATGATGATGATGATAGTGTTTTTGATCCAAAATTTAGAAGAGTGAATAGAATTGGCAATAATTGGAAAATTTTTGATTGGTTGAAATTTGATGTGCCAAATTGATAGTGGGAGATACCCGATGTGACGGGATGGCAACTCCGTCATCCCTCACAAGCGGGGGCAAAGGAGCACTAGGTTATGGGGTTTATGGCAGTGAAAGCTATCCCGGGAGGGTTAGGATATCGTGTGTAGGGACCTAGAGATTGACAATAGGTAACGGTAAGGTTTAGGTAGTGACAATGATACCTGTAGTGGGGACGCAGGTAGGTTAGTTTGGATGATAATGACGTGGTTTGTGCTTAGTTTAAAGGGAAGACGGGGAGCACTAAGTTAGCAGGGCAACAGGTAGTTCAGATGATGCCGTGTGTGTGGTTAAAAGGTGTGATTGCACAGGTGTGCAACTGAACAGGTGTATGGAGCAGTGTATGAGGGAGTGATGGTGATGTGTTGACCCAAATGGTCCGGGGAGGAAGGAGGGTGCAGGTGGCACCAGGTGTGATTGCACAGGTGTGCAACAACAGGTGAATGGAGAACAGGTGTATGGAATAAATAGTCTGGAGTATATGGAGTATTGGAATGGATGGTCGTGGAGTGAGTATGGTGGAAACTGTGGAGTGGAGTGGATGGTGCGAAGGTGTGGATGGGGGAAAGGAGGATGGACCCCATCACGAATACCCGGGGAGGGTAGTGTAAGTGTTAGGTAGAGGGCACAGGTAAATTGTGGTTGGATATTGGCATCTGTGGTGCGTGGTGGAAGAATGGTGATTGAATGGGTGCATTAGTGTTGTGGAAATGGCTGGGCGTGTAGCCTGTTAGTGTGTGTAGTTGGTTGGGCACTCCACCACTGTGAGGATGTCGGCCAGGTGAGGCCGCAGGTGGGCTCTGGGAGCCGGTAGTTGTTGTGGATGGGGCCCGAGGATCCGGAGGACGGACCCGGGTAGCCCAGTGCCAGAGGGCACCAAGGGGTGACAGAGCCAGGAGGGGCCTTCCCCAATTAGATAGGTTAGATCAAGGAGCTAGGTAAGCTCGGGTGGCAACTACAGTGGTGGAGGTGTGCAGGTGGATAGACCTGCTGGGAGAGCTACACGACTCAGCCCTGAAATTGTGCAAGGGCACAGGGAGTTGCATCGGGGGAGTGAGACCCCAAATTGAGGAAGCACCACAGTTTGGTCAATGGGAATTTGGTTCTTAAAACCACATAGAGTAAGATGGCCAATGGTTTGGCAGGGAAAGACCCCGGGTAGTGTAAAGTGTGTTAACGTCATTTAGAGGATAGGTAGGATTAAGAATCTCCTCGCACCATCTACATCCACTCACCTGGGATGACATACCTCCACACCATGCCAGGTTGTTTTTATTATTTTGATGCAAATGTTTGGATTGTGAGATGCATCATGACGTGGGTGTGACATTGTGCTGATGTTCCATCTCTTCCTCCTTATGAGGATTAATGATGAATTGGGTGATGGAAAATTTTGGTTAGAGGGAGGAAAGATGAATTTGGCATAGGGGAAATATGGGGAAGACGTGACGATAGTGACGAATTTGTAATGTGTAGATTTTGTACATATGGGGTAAGGGCAAGGGTAGAGTAGGTGAAAAGGGGGGTGACGTACGGTAGGGACGAGCTTTTCTCTGCTCCGTCTCCATACGCACCTCGCCTTGCATTGCCTTGTTTGATGTGTACCCTTGAGACCTTACCCCTCGCTCATCTGTCTTTTTCCCCCCCCTTTGTCTCCCACATGAGGACTGTGCGCCACTGGGCACCGAGGGGAGCGTGCGTGAGTCCGCCATTGTGCACCCGAAACTCCCAGAACCAGCTGTCTTTATCGATGCACCACCTTATGGACCACATGTCTGTGGCTGAGCACCACTTGTGGACCCCGTGGGTTGGGGCATGGCCGCTCTGCTGGAACCGGCCATGAAGGCCCGAGATCTTGCTGGCGGACCTTGGTCACAGGGCACCGATGCCCTACAGGTGAACCACACATAGTCGGCCCTGTGGGCCATAAATAAATAAAAATGGACACGGTTGTGCACTTTCATTTTATTATTGCAAATAGGCCACCAGCAAAGAAGATGACATCAGGAAGAGAGCATTAGCCAGCAGAGGGGGCCGAAGAGCAAGACCAGCACCAGGGTTTGTTGTTTTTATTTTTATTGAACTGTGGTGACTGTGCACCGATTGGTGCTTGAGGGTGTATTGGTGCGTTGTGGGTGCTTTCATGGTGCATCGATGCAGAGCAGACTGTCTCCCCCCCCAAAAAGAACGATCACAGGTCCTGGGTTGCGTTTTGTAAATAAAGTAGTCATTGTAAATAATGCGCCCCCACCGTAAATGTATAGTTTGAAGACAATTCCACAATTCGGTTAGCTGTGGGCGTGAGTCTGTTAGGTAGGGTGCAATGGAGCAGCGGGACATATTTATTTATGTTTTAAAACTGTCACACTCAGGGTCAGGTTAAATGTAGAGGGAACTACACCTACGTGCCACACTAAAAGTAAAGGTAAGAGGCCCGGGACGTGCCAAAGAGGAGGAGGGTGCAGTGTTGTGGATATGAGGATTGTGTTTTTTTATTGTTTTATTATGGACCCTCCTTCCTCCATTTGTTGTTGTATAAAAGGTCAAAGGTCGTGCCCGTAGTTATTTCACAAGCACCCACGTAGCCAATAATAGATTTCCTCCTTGTTGACAGTTATTTCCTTATTCTGTGTAGTAGGGTAAGGCCTTGTCTTCCATTAATTTGACACTCCATTGCACTGCATTAAATAAGGTAGATCCCTCCGACGTGGCATCTTCAAAGTGCCAGGTTTGCCAGGTTTGCTGCAATTGCCAACTGCATTTGGGCAGTTTTCTTCATTCACCATTGCTGCCCTTTGGCTGGGGCTGGCTCGAATCGCCCCAAAACCACCATTAGCCACGAGGTAAGGTCGGGGAAGAAAGGCGTGTCTCCACCTCGTCATAGAGGGGAGGAGTGAACCAGCCCTTGCCGACCAACCCAGAACGAGGGGTTGGCTTTAGAGGGCGGAGAGAGAACGTTTGGGGGAGGTTCGCAAAAGGTCAAGGGTGGGGCTTATATAACCCGCGGGAGACGCCCCCAGGAGAGTCGAGGAGGGAGGAGATCAGATCACAGACAAGCCAAAAGAGAGTCCTGCGAGTTTGTGAGGAGGGAGGAGATCAGATGACAGACAAGCCTGGAGAGAGTCCTGCGAGTTTGTGAGAGAGGGAGAGAGAACCCGTCACGCCAGACCCCCCACCAGCAGCGTTGGCTCCACCAGGCAGCTCCGACCCGTTACCCCACGCACACCACAGGATCGGTGGCATCGGCGGCCGTCGAGGTCCAGCCCGACGTCCCGTGCGGGATCAAGCTCCAGCCAGCTCCGTGCCTTCCTCCCCCTCCAGCCACCCATCTCCAAGCCATTCATTCCTGCCTGCATTTCCCGTGTAAGTGTGAATGTTCGTCCATCTTCCACGTTGTCCTGGGGTTTATTAATTAAGCTTGTGTAGATAAGCTAGCATTTCACTGTGTCTCCTTGATTCCTTCTGTCATTATTTTATTATCCTTCCTTCTTCCTTGGTTTCTTTGGTCCTGTACATAGTAATAAATTATATTCGTATTGCCAACCCTTTTTGTCTTCTTCTTCTTCTTCTTCTTCACATCCATGTCGTCTTTGTCTTTTCCTCATTGAATATCTGTGGCACGATTTGGCCAACATTTCAGGATCGGGTCTAGTCATTGTAAAAACGGTTCGGGCCGCGGCGCCATCCGCTCAGCAAATTAACATCTTATCCGCGGTCCGTAACAATATATATATATATATATATATATATATATATATATATATATATATATATATATATATATATATATATATATGGCTGAACCTCAGGAATCTTTCATGATAACAGATTTACACTTACACTTTCGCTTATTAGTACGCAAATGTAGTAAAAGTGTATAAAATATGGTCAAATTTATCCAAAAGTCAAGGTCAATGCCCTCCAAAGCAGGTCAAAGACCTATTAGGCCAAAATTACGAAATTCCTGTTTCCATGGCAACTGTTGTTTATTTGGATTGCACATGTATCATGCTATGCACGACATATACATATATATTTTTAATTACTAACGATAGTTCTTCTTCAGAGTGGATCTCTGCCAAATTTCGTGCGAATCCGTCTTCATCTTTTTGAGATATTTTGTTAACAAACGGACAAAATGACAAAATGACAAGCGGGTGGACAGGGGTGAAAACATAACCTCCATCCACCTTTGGTGGCGGAGGTTGTAGTGAAATGATACCAAGGTGAACCCAGGGTGTGCTCGCTTCAAAAAGGGCGTCTATAAGACCCGGGACAACCGGGGCGCACGGACACTCCAGCGGAACTCACTGTGACATAGTCCTGTAGTTTGAATGGTATGTACACCCCTAAATGCTGCGCTGACTGTCCTCTCTATTGGACCATTGCCATATTGAATCGACCATTGCTCATGAAATACTCTGCTTTTAATGCCTGTTGCATGAATGTATTTTTACAGGATGTACTTCAGATCTAAATGATATTAAACCTACCCAGAGGTCAAGTCGTGTCTGAGCTTGATTTTCACGACATTTAATATCATTTAGATCGCCGGAATGGCTGACCACAAGCTGATCGTGGTACCGATTCTCGGAGCCGACTCTCAAGCTGAGGGATCAGCATCGGAGTTCACACACTGGCTCAAAACGCTGGAGAATTACTTTGCTGCTCACGAAACAGAGCCCACCGCTGCGATGAAGCTGTCCGTGTTACAGTTGAAGGTCTATCACACCGTTTTCCGGCACATTTCTCGATTTGAGACGTACGCTACGGCTCTGGCCGAGCTGAAGCGCCTATACGTAAAGACACGGAGCGCTGTGCACGGCCGGCATCAACTCTCCCAGCGGCGACAACAACCATCTGAATCGATCGATCGCTTCGCGCAGGAGTTGCGCTACCTGTTGGCGGACTGCGTGCAGGACGTCCGGACCCACGAGCAAGTGCAGGACGACTTGCTCCGAGATTCATTCATCTCCGGAATTAATTCTGGAGTCTTGCGGCTCCGACTCCTGGAGGTCGCGGATCTGACATTTACGGAGGCACTACGGCTGGCACGCATATATACAGATGCCCGAGAACAATCCACCGCATATGATCACCCACGAGTCGTGGCGGGGACCTCGCACCTCGCGCGACCGGAGAGGGCTACCGCCGAGGATACGGAGGAGGAACCGACCACCACGGCCGAGTCTCCGGGAGCTCCTGAAGCGGACTCCGCTTCCGGCCTCACTGCTGCCGCCGCTGCCCGGCCACGGCCTGACCGGTATGCAAAATGTTATTTTTGCGGGAATCGGCAGCACCCTCGCTCTGAATGCCCAGCCCGGGAGGCTACATGCCACCTGTGCTCCACCAAGGGCCATTTTGCAAAGGTCTGCAGGAAGGCCGCTCGGGGCACGCGTCCCCGCGCGACCTTGAATGGGCTCATCGCGGAGCCAACGGATCGAGCGCCGGACGGGGCGCCTCACTCGGCTTTGATGAGCCGCTCTCCTTCTCGCGGGCCTCTGGCTGCACGCCCGACCTTGGTGAGATACACCGGGCCGCCGAAACAAATGGCGCGAACGCGACCGGCCGCAGCGCGACCGACCTTGACTGGCGTTCGAAAGCCTACTTCAAACAAGCGACATGCTCCTGCTTTGGAAACTCCTCTCGATGTGCGGCAAACGCAGCACGTGACTCGAGCCCCATCTGACGGCGGCTCTTACGAATTACATGCACCCACTTTGGCATATGAATCTGCAGATGGCAGAGATCCTTCTCACGTGACTCGAGCGCCATCTGACGGCGGCTCTTACGAATTACATGCACCCACTTTGGCATATGAATCTGCAGACGGCAGAGATCTTTCTCACGTGACTCGAGCGCCATCTGGCGGCGGCTCTTATGAATTACATGCACCCACTTTGGCATATGAATCTGCAGACGGCAGAGATCTTTCTCACGTGACTCGAGCGCCATCTGGCGGCGGCTCTTACGACCTACACACACCCACTCTAGCAATTGAATCTGCTGATGAGCCAACTGACTTCAATGCTCCTGCTGAGGCCCAACCTGCCGACGCTGCCCGAAGGATTGCAGCCGGCGTGGGATCCACCCACGAGGCGCGATCTTCTCGCCCGGCCGGTACAATACCTGCCGGGTCTGCCGGCCTTGCGCAGGCCATCATTACGCTCACGGTCGCGGGCGTTTTTGCGCAAGCTTTGATTGACACGGGGTCCACGGATAGTTTTATCGATCAGCGACTCGTGCATCAACATGGGTGGCCGGTTCTCGGGACAACCCGCCGGATCTTCATGGCCTCTCAGGGACTTCGGTTGAGCACAAAAGGGGCGTGTCGATTGAAACTTGTGATAAAGGGACGCACGTTCCCGGACGTGTATCTCATGGTATTACCTGCTTTATGCGCTGACGTTCTGTTAGGACTTGATTTCCTTAAGCGGCATGGACGTTTGGAAATAGACTTCGGTGGGCCGGACACGCTCGCTGTGTGCGCCCTCGCTCAAATGGACATGGAGCCTCTCTCACTGTTCCCCAACCTGACCACTGATTGTACCCCTGTAGCCGTCAAATCGCGGCGCTACTCTCGCGCGGACGTGCAATTCATTGCGGAAGAAACGGCCCTGCTCTTAAAGGACAGTATTATAGAACACAGTAGGTCACCGTGGCGGGCCCAAGTCTTAGTGGTGCGGAGTGAGGCCCACCGCCGGCGCATGGTAATCGACTATTCGCAGACGATTAATCGTTTTACACAGCTGGATGCCTACCCCTTACCGGGGATGGACGCCCTGGTACGCCAGGTGGCCCTGTATTCCGTTTATAGCACTCTCGATCTGCGTAGTGTGTATCATCAAGTCCCCATCTCTAGGGCTGATCGCGTCTTTACAGCCTTTGAATCGGGTCAGCGGTTGTACCAGTTCACGCGACTTCCCTTTGGGGTAACTAACGGAGTCGCTTGTTTTCAGAGGGCTATGGATGACCTCGTTGCGAAGGAGAATTTGACCGATGTCTTTGTCTATCTGCACAATCTTACGGTTTGTGGGTATGACCAGGAGCATCACGACGCTAATCTGAAACGCTTCCTCGAGGTCGCGCGGAAATATCGCCTAACCATGAATGCGGCTAAGTGTCGATACTCTCTACGCACGGTAGACCTTTTGGGGTACACCGTGACCCATGGCTCCGTCTCTCCGGATAAGGAGCGTCTGCACCCTTTGCTCGATATGGCTCCGCCTAGCGATCGGGCTTCGCTGAAACGCGCTCTAGGGCTGTTCGCCCACTATTCAAAGTGGGTGCAAAATTTCTCCGCGAAGCTCCGCCCCCTCGTGGCCTGCGACACTTTCCCCATGGGCCCGGCCGCCCTGGCGGCCTTCGAGGGCCTTAAAGTCGACATCGCTGGCGCCGCTGTCGCGACGATTGATGAGAGTGCCTCTTTCGTTTTGGAGAGTGATGCCTCAGCTCATGCGATAGCGGCGACTCTCTCCCAAGGGGGCCGCCCTGTGGCTTTCTTCTCGCGGACTCTCACCTCCGCCGAGCGGAGGCATTCGTCTGTCGAAAAGGAAGCATACGCGATCGTCGAATCAATTCGGCGATGGCGGCCATATCTGCTTGGGCGGTGTTTCCAAATCGTCACGGACCAACAGAGCGTTGCGTTTATGTACGACACCTTACATGCTCAGCGCATTAAGAATGAGAAAATCACCCGTTGGCGTATCGAACTCGCCGACTTCTGCTACACCATCAAATACCGCCCGGGGAAGGATAACCTGGTCGCTGACGCCTTATCGAGGCCGGCCACTTGCGCGGGGGTTGTAACTTTGGAGGGGCTGCGCACTTTGCACGGCACTATGTGTCATCCCGGGGTAACGCGCTTCGCGCATTTTGTGCACGAGGGCAATCTGCCGTACTCGATTGAGGACATCCGCCGCATCTGCCGTGATTGCGCGATCTGTGCGGAACTCAAACCGCGTTTTTATAACCCTCCTATGGGGACACTCGTTCGGGCTACTAGACCGTGGGAGCGCTTGGCGATGGACTTCAAAGGGCCGCTGCCAATGTCGAGCAACTCTCGCTATCTGCTCACTATCGTCGATGAGTATTCACGATTCCCCTTTGCTTACACGTGCGGGGATATGTCGGCTGCCACGGTTATTCGGTGCCTGCAGAATTTGTTTTCTATGTTCGGGTATCCGGCCTACGTGCATACCGATCGGGGTGCGGTGTTCCTGTCCCAGGAGGTGAGGGCCTACTTGCTCCAGCATAATGTCGCTTCGAGCTACACCACCCCGTACCGGCCCCAAGCGAATGGGCAGATCGAACGCTTTAATGGGATTATATGGAGGGCCGTCTTGCTAAGCCTCCGGACCCTCGGCCGAGGCCTCGATAAATGGACGTGGTCGCTACCTGCCGCTCTAAACTCGATCCGGGCTCTCCTATGTACTGCCACCAACCAGACTCCTCACGAACGACTGTTCCACCACCCTAGAAGCTCCGGCAGTATCCAATCTTTACCCAGCTGGCTCGCTGAACTGGGGCCCGCCTATCTCAAACGAGCGGTTCGCGCTAGCAAGTACGACCCCCTTATTGACAAGGTGCAGGTCCTCCAGGCTAATCCCGAGCATGCTCGCGTGTTAACGGCGGATGGCCGCGAGTCTACTGTCTCCGTACGCCATCTCGCCCCATGTGGGGACGACGACAGGGATATCGACGAACCCGTCTACGAGTCTATGGACTCTACCGAAGCTTCCCCTATGGAACTACCACCGTTACTTCCGTCGTTCCCCACTCCCGTGCCCGAAGGCGCTGGGGCGCCCCCTCCGACTCCCACCTCCGGCGGCTATTCCGACGCGGGGGACTCCGGGCTTGGGGACGCCGTGCCCGGTAGATTCCGAACACGAACTGGCAGGGAAGTTCGCCGTCCCGACCACTACGGGTGGACCGACTGACGTGGATTGACGTGACCCATTCGATTATTGCTGATGCTTGCTTGCAACCTGCCGAGCGGCAGTATAGTTCTAACGGCAGGGAGAATGTAGTGAAATTATACCAAGGTGAACCCAGGGTGTGCTCGCTTCAAAAGGGGCGTCTATAAGACCCGGGACAACTGGGGCGCACGGACACTCCAGCGGAACTCACTGTGACATAGTCCTGTAGTTTGAATGGTATGTACGCCCCTAAATGCTGCGCTGACTGTCCTCTCTATTGGACCATTGCCATATTGAATCGACCATTGCTCATGAAATACTCTGATTTTAATGCCTGTTGCATGATGTATTTTTACAGGATGTACTTCAGATCTAAATGATATTAAACCTACCCAGAGGTCAAGTCGTGTCTGAGCTTGATTTTCACGACAGAGGTAACAATTAACTTTTCGGCCATTCGACCAATCATTCCTGCGCTACATCAACACCAGGTTAAATAAATCTGATAATGAAGGGTATGGAGAAAATAATTACGGACGGGTTTTTTCAGCAGAATGGACAGTGACAGTACCAGGGACCACAGTCTTAGAAATAGATGGTATTCATAGAATACTTACCCTGTGCAGTCAACTTGTTGTGAGCCAACTCTTCTGTTTTTGAACATTTTTTTTCTTTGATCCAATATAGCTGCCAGACCACGTGAGCAATGACATCATAAGTTTATATTCTCTAATATAGTTGTTGCATAGATCACGCTCAATACATTTCAAACTGATCAGACTAAGTGTTGTCCCTGTCGAATTATGACGTCATAATTATGGCACAAATGACATCATCGTTAACAACACCTATTCTCCATATGGAGTTCTTTACAATGAGCCATGTTTCAATTTTTTCAATGCAGCGGTTTTGGAGATATAGAGGTGCAACATTTTTTGGTTTTTCCAAGATGGCTGCCAGACCACGTGAGCAATGACATCATAAATTTATATTCTCTAATATAATTGTTGCATAGATCACGCTCAAGACATTTCAAACTGATCAGACTAAGCGTTGTACTTGTCCAATTATGACCTCATAACAAAGGCACCGATGACATCAGCATTAACATATCTTATTCCCCAAGGGGAGTACTTGACAATGAGCCATGTTTACATTTTTTCCATGGGGCAGTTTCGGAGATATGGAGGTGCAACTTTTTTCGATTTGTTTCAAGATGGCGTCTGTACCACGTGACCTATGACGTCATAATTATGAATAAAATATTCTACAGGCGGAGGCGCTTCTATGGTAAAATTTCGTGTCAATCGGACCAACGGTTGCCAAGAAAATGAATTTTTTAAATGCAGACATGTACGGCACACGGCACACAGCACACATACGCACCTGAATGCTTAACCCTGCTTTTTGCTTCGCGAGCACAGGGTAATAAGAGGAGAGTTATGATGGTATTAGGGCAAGGGTCTCTTACTCAGACAGTAGTTAATGCATGGAATGGTCCCCTTGGAAAGGTAGTGGCAGCAGAAACAGTGGACATGTTTTAATTGAAATTTGATAGGTACCTGGAAGTATTGGCTATAGAGTGATACGTTGATATTGGCAGGTCTGGTTGGTAGCTTGGGTATGAAGGGTTGGGTGAATGATTATGTATATCAGTATATGTGTATTGATTGTGATATATGTGAGCGAGTCTCATCAAAGAAGTGAATGAGTCGTCAGTGTTGGTCAAATTCCTCACCCTGCAACTGGGCTTGGGATCCTCAGGTCCTGAGTTCGAATCCCGTTGAATTAACGCCAGGTGGGGTTGACTCAGCCTGTCATCCTTCCGAGGTCGGCAAATATGAGTACCAGATAACTGGTTATAGAGAAGCATTGTATCGGCGGCAGACGCGCCCACATAAATGGTGCAACCAGCAGCCGGGTGGCTGCACACGAACCACCTACCCAATTGTGGAAGCGAACCGCCACGCTCCAGCCTCAGAGCGGATGCTCTAACCATTACGCAACCAGACTGGTACGGTATACACTACCTTTTATTTCTCCTTACCCTTTTATTTTTTTCCTCTCTGCCTCCGACCTCATTTCCTTTACCTCCCTCATCCTTACCAACTTTCCAAATCTAATTTTCCTCCAATATGCTCATACTTCCCACAATTTTCTCGAATATTTTGTTCTCATTTTACTACCTTAAATCACTCCCACCTTACACCCCACTTCTTTTACATATGGAATACATTTTACCCAAATTATTGAGACAGGAAATAAATATGCACAACGACTTTTTGGATTTCTAAAACAGGTGTCATTCACACCTTCTCTTCGTGCCAAATGTTGGTCGATATATATGGAACAATAGTGTGAATCTTTATTCAGAACAATACCGAACGTTGTCTGTTCGTCCCAGCTCTCAAGCAACATTAAAAGGCACTTCAGAATTGTTTGTTTGAATCTAAATCAACACAGAGTAAGACACTCCAGATGTTTAATAAGGTCATCCATGAGCCATTCTAGAATCAATTGTCACCTACCCAACTCATCCACCTAGTTTTGTCATAACTCGTCCACAAATTTTTGAAAGATCATACTATATATCGTTTTTGGCCACATTTCTCAATGGTGACGAATCACTTTTTAAAAATTTAAAATTCTTGTATCCGGATTCGAATCTTCACCAAAACTGAATCATTTCTTCCTTGTCGCCCACACAACCTGTCCACCAAGTTTCATCTGAATCCATCCATAACTTTTTGAGATATCCTGTTCACAGGCAAACAAACAGACAGACAAACAGGGGTGAAATCATAACTTCCATCCACCTTCAGTGGCAGAAGTAATGAGACAAACCCTGCCGCCACTGAGCTTGGGGGAAGTGCCGCCACTGAGCTTGGGGGAAGTGCCACCACTGAGCTTGGGGGAAGTGCCGCCACTGAGCTTGGGGGAAGTGCCGCCACTGAGCTTGGGGGAAGTGCCGCCACTGCGCTTGGGGGAAGTGCCGTCACTGAGCTTGGGGGAAGTGCCGTCACTGAGCTAGGGGGAAGTGCCGCCACTGAGCATGGGGGAAGTGCCACCACTGAGCTTGGGGGAAGTGCCAACACTGAGCTTGGGGGAAGTGCCGCCACTGAGCTTGGGGGAAGTGCCGTCACTGAGCTTAAGGGAAGTGCCGCCACTGAGCATGGAGGAAGTGCTGCCACTGAGCTTGGGGGAAGTGCCGCCACTGAGCTTGGGGGAAGTGCCGCCACTGAGCTTGGAGGAAGTGCCGTCACTGAGCTTGGGGGAAGTGCCGCCACTGAGCTTGGAGGAAGTGCCGTCACTGAGCTTGGGGGAAGTGCCGTCATTGAGCTTGGGGGAAGTGCCGTCACTGAGCTTGGGGGAAGTGCCGCCACTGAGCTTGGGGGAAGTGCCGTCACTGAGCTTGGGGGAAGTGCCGCCACTGAGCTTGGGGGAAGTGCTGCCACTGAGCTTGAGGGAAGTGCCGTCACTTCCCGTGGCACTTTGGGTACTGGAGACATCAATAAATGGTGCTGCCTTTCTCATTGTACTCAGCAGGGCATTTTCTAAGGAATTTCCTCCTCCCCATAAATGCCAACCTATTGGGATTGCCCGTGCTCTTATCTTTTTAAATGCTTAACTTCAATCAAGGAAGCAGCATGCACCTTTTTGTACAGCAGACGACCTCCCAGGCTCAGAGTGTACTTCAACAATTTTAATATACTGTACAGTAAAAAGAATGGTACATGAAAAAAATTGTCATGTGTCTGGGGACATGGGATGTGTCAAGATGGCACATGGGATGTTCTGATGGATAAGTCACTCCCTCCAGGAAGGCCCAGTCAATTCTTGCTTCTGAGGTGCGCGCCACGCCCCCAATTGCAAACAAAGCAGATTGGATGGCTTTAGTGGACAAATGGATTGGGCCAAATGGAATAGGAAACTCATTGTGGTGAAATATGTTGTAATGTCTCGCGCCGAGTGAAGAGACGATTCTAGCGAAGGGACGACCTTGAGGGAGTTTATATAAACTGTGTCCATTCGGTGCATGATCGTGTGGCATACTGTATTCCAGTGATGTAGACTACTGAGATTAACAGGTGCGTAAATGCTTGCTTGCAAGGAACTAGAAAGATGTGTGCCCTGATTGCCTTCTTTTTGTAACTAATAATCTGCATTCTTGTGTTGTAGGAATGGATAGAGAAATAGTTCAATAAAGCCTCATTTCTTGCGAGGGATCTGAGTTTGATTCCACAACACTCATTGAATTCATGGGCATCCGGTGTCACATCTCTCATTTTAAAAAATTGAAATTTTTATGTAACTATGAAATTCAAGATCAAAACCCAAGCGATTGGAGTTATAATCAAAACAAGCGAACTGAGCCTAAACCTTAAATGTCCTTCCCTTAGTACCATCCGATCACAATCCTTGTATGTACTTAGCTTTACATATCTAGTGAAAGCCTTAAAATTACAGAAGGTTCATAAGTGTTCTTTACAGAGCTGCTCCTTTGGACCTTGAGTCAGACTACAAGCCTGGATGTCTGGAGGCCCATAGATCAGAGTTCAGAACGTAATATCAAGAAAACAGTGAATCTGCATTGGTGTTTTGTTGTTGTCGTCTAATGTTGTTTTCTTACCCATTTTCAGAAGAGCCTTTGACTGCAGGAACGAACGGAAAAGCCCCTCGTGTTCCAGGTGAGAAAACTTCACATTCAAAATTGACGACAGTGTTCCCTCGAGCTTCAGACTAGGTTTTGAGTTCGTTTTTGTTCTTCGTTGTACGTACTGAAGATTCTCTGGTCTGCAGCATTAGAGTGGGGACAGATAGAGTGGAGATACCCTCGGGCCTAGACAATGGGGGATATTAGTCTCCACCACCAAAGCTGAATGGAGGGTATGTTGCCACCCCTGTCTGTCTGTCTGTGAGCAGAATATCTCAAAAAGTTACAGATGGATTCAGACCAAACTTTGTGGACAGGTTGGGTGCATGGCAAGGAAGAAATGATTCGATTTTGGTGAAGATCCAGATTAGGATACAAGGATTTCATTAATTTTTAAAGGGATTCTTCACCTCTTCACCATTCAATGATGCAACCAAAAAACTATATATAGTATGATATTTCAAAAAGTTGTGGACAGATTCTGACAAAACTAGGTGGATGAGTCAGATGGCTGAGAGTAACAACCTGATAATATTTTGGTGAAGGTACGGATGCAGATCCGGCCTATCAGTAGCATACAAAAAGTAAACTGTTCAGCGTATCGGAGGTATGCGCTCTACCAAGTGCCATTGTAGTTGACCCTGCAATCAACTCTTTTACACTACCTCAAATAGCCCTGGGAATCACCATGGGTATCTTTAATATGGATCAATGCTTCTTTCCACATATTTGCTGAGATATCCACCTCCCACAGTAGCTAGTACTCAACAAACCCCTGCTGGAATTTTGTTTTGGATACAAAGTCTCGGCTTACGGGGGAGCTAGAATATATCCATGTATGATAAGCCAAAGTTGAAACGGGATTGGTACCTCATGGCAAAATACTCCACATTTGAAAAGTCACATGATTATTTCTGTTGGAAGTCTACGAAGATAGAATTTTCCATGGCTGGTTCATTCCAATCAAGGGGAATTTGCTTAGTGCATATTCACAGACTGTTGCGTAAAATGCACTAACGACGTAAATACACCTCTTCTACAAAAGTGAAATTGCAATGCAGGATATTCCAGCAACTCCCACATATTTCAAAAGTTATCCTTGACACTCTGGATGGAATTTTGGAAGATCGCATCATTTCTCTCAGGTTGGATTGGCCTGTGTAGTGTCCTCATCTGAACCGATGGCTCATGATGTTCGGAACTCACGTTTTAAAATCCCACATACTAAATATATGAGTCCATTGTCTACTATGTTTAAATAAATAGTGATATTAAAATAAAAAAAACAAAGGTAAGTGATGACCCAAATTACCAAATCCCAAAAAGTCCCAAAAATCCCAAAAAGTGGTAATCCCAAAGTCATCACGAAGAGATTTGAGTCAAATGATGGGTCCAGAAGGAATATTGGGTTCATTGGGACATGCTGCAATGCCACACTAGTATATGAATGCAGATGGAGGATCCTGCCAGATGCCATTTCCCTGCCAGATGGCACAAGGTTGCAGTTTGACCAGTACATCCTATCATTGGTGTGACCACACCTGCTTTGCTACTATAATTTGTGCAAATAGGCAAGGGACCATGTATTTAAAATGTAAACAACAATGGTGGAATTTTTAACAACTCCCTTCCCCTTCCACTCCCTCATCCTGAATCTACCACCCAAACAGCATCACCTTCTTCTTCATCATGTTTCCATCTCCTGTGATCTGGAAATGATTAGACTCTGGTCTGATGAGTGGAACGTGTCCTTCAGTCCTAGAAAATGTCAGTCTCTAAGTATCGCTCAAGAATAATCGGCAACTGAACCCACCGATTTCCACGGAGAGCCACTGGAAGAGGTTCACAGTCGCTTGAGCTTCCAAGTCTCAAAACTTCGTCCATAGAAGCCTAAAATGGGTTTGCATCAGTCACGATATTATGAAAACATCTCTACAATGTGAGGAGCATTAACGTCCACATTCCAGACCATTCATAATAGACCGAGTTATCAATCTACACAATTCATACAGGGAGATTACATTATATTGCCAATAACAATAAAGCAGAATCAAGTAATTAAACAGACATGTTAAAAGTTAAATTTGAGAAAAGCAAGAGAATATAAGATGGTATGAGGGAGGAAAGAGGATCGGGGTGTGTGGAGGCATCTGTGAGAGAAGGGAAAGAAGATTGCGAGGAGATAGGGATAAGGGAAAGGAAGAAGCTGGATGGAGTATCTCAGGAGAATGAGGGGGGTGGGGGGGGTGGGCACAAAATTTTGTATATAAATAGAGAGTTCATAGAACACCACACCCGAGCAGTCTTTAGAAAAAGGACATGGGGAGGGTCTGCGAGCGGCAAAATTGCTGATTGAGATAATGTAAAATGCCATTTAAATGTTTTGTTTTTGTTTTTATGTTTGTTTTTTGTTTTTGTGTCTAGGAAGAATCTCCAGAAGAATGTCCAGGAAGAAAGAAGAGAAAATAAAATGTTTTTAAAACGTTTACTGCTAACTTTACTTTCGTTCTCTGTATTCCCAGGCTTTTCACCCATAGCCTACTTCCTTGTGTAAATCTCAACTCAAAAAAAAAACAAAAAAAAAACATTTCCTTCTCTGTTCTCATTCGTTTATTCATTCTTATTCGTTCGTTCGTTCTTCGACCACGTGTTTCTCCCCCATTTCCCCAGATAGTTTTCACTCATTAACCTTCAATGTTTACACTTTCCCCTCAAGTTATGTATTCCGTCATATTTTATAACACCTTTTTCTTCTTCTTCTTTAAAAGGCTGCTTTCGACTTGCTCACCAAATCAATTCATCCCAAAAAAAATATCCATCTCCTATAGTGCCTTTTTTCTACATTCCCTAAACTCTCCTGCACTCCATCCTCCATCCAGCGTCCTTAAACGTATTTTTAACTCGAAGGTCACAAGAAACTCATTTTGCAATAAATGTTCGTTTCCCATAAATCGTACACTTTCAAAAATCCAATCTCACCCCTCCCCTCCAAATCTTCCCCATAACCCCTCCCCTCCAAATCTTCCCCATCACCCCTCCCCTCCAAATCTTCCCCATCACCCATCCCTTTCAAATCTCCCCCCTTGCCCCCTCCCTCCTAAACTACCCCCTCACCCCTCCCCGCCAAGACGCCCCCTCGCCCCTCCCCTCCTAGACTCCTGCCTCACCCCTCCCCTCCAAATCTCCCCCATATCCCATCCCTTTCAAATCCCTCCCCTTGTCCCTTCCCTCCCAAACTCCCCCCTCACCCCTCCCCTTCAAATCTCCCCACCCTCATTGCTTCTCAATTTCCCCCCTCTCACTTCCCCTCCTCAAAGCGTCCTCCCCGCTTCTTCCCCCTTCAAACTCTCACCTCCATCTCCCCCAACCTTCTGCCTCGCTCTTCCCCCTCCTCAAATAACACCTCATTGTGGCTCACCCAATCACCATCAAACCTTTTGTCCGCCCCATCCTTCCCTTTCTCCGAGCTATTCTGAAATCTCTGACACACCTTCAACAGCTCTCCCTATCTCTTCCACCTCTTCCACATCTTACCCTACCCCTCCTCCCCCCCTGTTCTGTATCTGATGCTCCCCCTTCCTCTTCATTAACGGTATGGACCTCAAACATCCGGGGCCTTCGTTCAAACTTAACTGATCTCTCCATACAGGTTGCTTCTGTCAAACCAGACGTGATCTGCTTAACAGAAACTTTCCTCCTTTATGATGTCTCTGATTCCATAGTATCTCTCCCGGGCTACTCCCTCCTCCGGTATGATAGACCTGAGCCTCGTCCTGGAGGTGGGGTTGCTATCTTTATCAAAAACTCTCTTCCTCACTCGCCCTGCACTGCACTCTCTCCACCTCACCCCCAGGAATACCTCTGGCTACGGCTTCCCCTTCGCTCCCACCTCTTGTTCATATGTGTGTTGTACCGTCCACCAAACAGTGATGACTCCATCTACATCTCGCTGTCTGATGATATGGACCAACTTCTATCTACTCATCCCAACTCTCTCTTCCTCATATGTGGTGATTTCAATTGTCACCATGCCAGTTGGCTGGGTGTGGGTACCTCTCTCACCAGCCATGGCTCTTCAGCAAAGGACTTCTGCGACTCACTGGGACTGACACAATCTGTCAATTTCCCGACCCGGATCTCAGTCAATGGAACATCTTCTCTTCTGGACTTGGTTATGACTAACTTCCCTGAAAATGTCTGCTGCTCTTCTTCTGCTCCGATCGGATCATCTGATCATGTCCTTGTTAAAGTGGACATCTCTCTGACCATCCTCAGGGAGCCTGCTCAGCGTCGACGAGTCTGGCATTTCACTCAGGCCAACTGGCACGGTCTTCAAGCAGCCATCAATCATCTGGACTGGTCTCCCATCTCTACCACCTCTGACATCAACTCATCCTGGGAATTCTTCCAAAGTAAATTGCTCTCTCTCATGCACAGATTTATCCCATCTCGTCTTCAGTTGTCATACCCTTCCTCCCGTCCATGGTACACGGAATCTTGTGGTGAGGCTGTTGCCCAGAAACAACGTGCCTTCGTCTCCTGGAAAGCAAATCCAACGGAAGGAAATCTCATTTCCTTTCACAAAGCCCGAAACAAGTGTGTGTCCACCCTCAGGAGAGCCAGGAAACAATATCTCTCCGTTCTCAAGACCGAACTCTCTTATCTGTCTCCCTCTTCCAAATCCTGGTGGCGTCTGGTCAAATCCGTTTCTGGTGTTTGTTCCCCCTCCATCCCCTCCCTTACCTCAAACGGCTACACAGCTGACTCCGCACGTGAAAAAGCTGAATGCCTCAACTCTGTGTTTGCCTCTAAATCTTGTGTCCCAAACCCATCCCTCTCTGTACCCACCATACCCAGTCGTACCCTGCTGCTCCTGGACTCCGTGTCCTTTCCTCCTGACAAGGTGGAAAAGTTTCTGTCAACCCTCGACTCTGATTCTGCAACTGGACCCGACGGCATCAGCCCACGGGTCCTAAAATCCTGCTCTGCTGCTCTATCTCACCCTCTCTCTGTTCTCTTCACCCTCTCTTTTGCTCAAGGTCAACTGCCATCTGCTTGGAAATCAGCCAACATCACCGCTTTGCACAAAAAAGGTGCAAAAACAGATCCTAGCAACTACAGACCAATCAGCCTTCTCCCAATTATCAGCAAAGTCATGGAATCCATCATTGCTTCGGATATGAAATCTTTCCTCTTCTCCAATGGCTTGATCTCTGATCATCAATTTGGTTTCAGACCAGGTCACTCTACTCTGGACATGCTGCTTCTGCTGTCTCAACAATGGATGGAGGTCCTCAATGCCAAACAGGAAATTAGAGCCGTCTCCCTCGACATATCACGTGCCTTCGACACGGTCTGGCACCCCGCTCTGCTCACCAAACTCTCCTCCTTTGGTATCCATGGAAATCTCCACGCATGGCTGGCGGACTTCCTCTCTAGTCGTCGTCAACGTGTGGCCCTGAATGGGTTTCTCTCATCTCCTCTTCCTGTTCAGGCTGGAGTTCCCCAAGGCAGTGTTCTGGGCCCCGTGCTTTTTCTGGTCTTCATCAATGATCTCTCTGACTCTCTCGAAAATCCTCTCTATCTCTTTGCTGATGACTCCACTCTCTGCCGCTCCATTCCTCTTCCCTCAGATCGGCAGTCTGCTGCCTCCTCACTCTCTGAAGACCTGGACAAAATCACAGACTGGTCAAACAAGTGGAACATGTCTTTCAATCCTGACAAATCTCACACTCTTACTATGTCTCTCCGAAAAGATCGACTGGACAACCCTCCCATCTACTTTCTCAACAATCCTCTCCAAGAAGTTCTGTCGCTCAAGATTTTGGGTCTCACTATCTGCCATGATCTTTCTTGGGAAAACCACATTTCCAAGCTGGCCTCCAAAGCCAGTCGCCGACTGGGCATCCTCCGTCGTGCGAAGTCCTTCCTCGGCACACCTGAGCTCCTCACCACATACAAGGCTTTCATCCGCAGCTCAATGGAATACTGTTCTCCCCTATGGGCCGGTGCTCCTGCCTCACACCTAGCTCGGCTTCACGCTGTTGAAACCAAAGCTTTCAGAATTATTGGAATCTCCCGCGATGAAGCTATCTCTGAGGGCCTTTCACTCACTCACCGCAGGCAGGTAGGTGGGCTTTCTGTCTTCTACCGACTCCTCTCCGGCCTTGCACCCCCAGCTCTCTCTGTGCTCTGTCCCCCAAATATTCCTACAGGTCGCACAAGATCTGCCAGCAACCCTCTGATGGTTAAACTGCCGAAATCTCGGCTCTCTGCTCACCTTCACTCTTTCATTCCTCTTTTCTCCCGCCTCTGGAACAAACTCCCTCACTCCCTTCAATCCCAATCCTCCCTCCAGGTCTTTAAAACAGCTGTTCACCACCATCTCTTATCTTCCCCCATCCAAAACCTTGATCTTTTCTACCCCCGCTAATTCACCCCAGATCCACCTTGTTTGAAATTCCAACTTCTTTCCTGGAAGTCCTGGCAGTGTCCATATGTTTTATACCTCTCCCACCGCCCCCTTCCCATGCCCCCCCCCCCCCCCCCCAAAGCCCTCGCCCTCTCTCAGATCTCTCGATGTCTCCATGTCTCTCGGTCCCTGCTCTCAAATGTTGTCTTTGTGTCCTTCCCCCTCTCTCCCCATCTTGTCTACCGCTCCCGATGTTATATGTTTTATGTGTCTGTTTGTCTTTCTGTGTGATTAATGTTCGCTCTTTCACGAGCCTCGATCTTGTATACAAAAAAAAAAAAAACTGAGGTCTGTGAAAATAGCAAAACGGCGATTTGTGTTTTACAGTGTTCAAGTGCAATGCCTTCAGTAAGTATTCACACCCCTTGAATTTTTCACATTTTGTTTATACAGCCTGAATATAAAATGAATTTAATTGAGATTTTTGTCACTGATGTACACATAATATCCCATAATGTCAAAGTTTTTTGTTTTTTTTTTAACAAAATGGGTATGTATATATATATGGGTGTAAAGGTATGAATCCAGGAGGAATTTTATTAATTGAGACGTGATGAAATAAATCATTGTAATATGAAACCAAAAGCACTTTCAAGGGATGTCAATGAACTCCAATACTTGTTATAATTGGAAAAATCAAATCTATTTTTATGTATAACCAATAATCAACATGACTCCCTTTGTCTTGAGAACTGCCTCAACTCCATTTGGGATTGATTTAATTACTTTATGGATTACATTTGATTATTAGCAGATATTTATGAAATTATTATTATCTTTTCCAAACAGTGTTGTAATGAACTCCAGAGCATAGTCAGACTGCTCACATAAATTTTATCTTCCTCTCAAATGTATTCACCCTTCATTTATTCTGTTAAGACAAAGTGTCAGCCAATAAACGATATATAATATAGCGAGTGTGTGTATGCATGTATGTATGATGTAGGTATGTATGTATCATCTACTCCTCTAAGAGGATTTGACTTAGGAAGCTGAAACTATTAGAAATTAATGAGGGCATCCTGAAGTTGTAGATGTGCAAATTTTATTTCATTCAAGTTTTGAAAAAAAAAAACTGCCAATCTTAGCATTTTCCTCCTTTTGGGGGAAGGGCGTATGTAATTGACATTATCTGAGCTATATAACCACAGTGTATTATATATCCACATAAGCAGTACGTATGTTTTTGCTTCATACATGTAACTTGGGTTGTTTTTTATTTTCGGGAGCAATTGAGGCAGCGGTTATTGCCTATACACCGCCAAAATAAAGAGATGTGTCAGAATAACGTGCGTGGAACATGATCCCCCATAGGGAGCGGGTGCCTCTAATAAGTCCAATAAATTAGAGAATATTAATATAAATCTTCAATATTGTGACAAATTCCTGTTTTAAATTGTGATTTGAGCAGAAATGTGATTATAGCAAGAGCAAGACCAGCATACAACCTCCTATCACAAAATGATATTGACACAGAGTCTGGCAGGATAGTTGAGGTAATCATGCATTCATCTTTGAGCCGTTGAACCTTAGTTTGAATCTTAATCAAGCTATAAACTGCCACCCTGGTGTTTCACATGCAGAGTGAAGCATCAATTTGTGTGTGGTCCATCAGAAGGACATTAAGCCGGTCGCATGGCCAAGCAATGTGAACAAATTACAAATTCGTGCTCGAACCTACATGCGGCATTGCATCAGCGGCACAGCCGCACTCCCAGAAACGATTCCACCCAGTTGTCATGTGCTGCTTATGAAGGGATGAATTGAGATGGAGGAGAGCCTCAAATTACTTGCCCTCAAGGTGGACGAGATCGGAAGCCACAGCATCAGTCCACTGGGGGGAGCCATATTCCATTCCACTTGAGTTGAAGGCCTTGCACCCAGCAATTACAAGCTGAGGAGGGTTGAGAAAGGACTTGGCCCTGTGACGAATTGCAAGGCGGTGGCTTACTTTGGATTTGAGTTTGGGGTATGATCCATTCAAGACAGGTAGCTAACGGTGAGGCCCAGGAAGTCAGGAACCTGTACTTCTTACAGAGGCCTAGTACAGATATCAATCCAATAACAGGTGTGGTTTTAGAATGATACCTTGAGTAGAGCATATAAGACATACCGGCCAACGCAACCCACTGCTTACGAGCTTACGGCCAAGATCATTTTGAAGATCTGACCTTAAAAATCATACGTATCCACTTTCATGCAGAGAAAATACAGGGAAAAAATCATAAAAACATGCTTACATAACTTTACTGAAATGGCAATGCAAAGTTAAGTTGCAATGATGGGATACAGTTATTCCTCACATGTAATGCATCAATGTGTGTGTCATCCATCAGGAGGATGTTAAGCCAGTCGAGTCAGCCGCACTCCCAGAAATGATTCCATCCAGTAGTGACATGCTGCATGTGAAGGAAATAATTGAGACGGAGGAGGGACTCACATCTCCATGCACTGACAGAAATGCTATCAGTGCATGGAGATGTTCTTGACTTGTTTGAAAAAGGTATCGCATGGGATGGAGGAGAATGTGAATAACATCATAGTGGAGTTTGAACGGTTTATTTTTCCAAGACTAGAATGCTCATTGATGGCAAGATATGAAAGTGTGGACGCAAACGGTATAAAACGCAAAATTGACAAACTTGCAATGACTCCAAACCTAATATAACACAAAAGCAAAACATCTTCTAAAAAATGACCTCGTTGTCCCTCAAAGAATCCCTCAAAAAATGATCAAAAGACACATTTGAACCATGAAGCGACATTGTTTTTCCCTGTATCGATACCAACAGTTCAAAGAGTATTGGACTGAAGGCAGAGGCCTACTTTCTGCAATCAACCCTGAAATGGCATCGCACTGACAACATTTGTGGACGATTATCAAACAGTTTTACTCTGTGACTTACTCCATTAAAGTGTTTGTAAGAAGAATCCCAAAATAATTTGCTACCATGAATGTTGTTTCACCATATCATGTGATATATTTCACTTCTAATTTGGGGCCAGTACACTCATGTACTTCAAACAGAAAAGGAAGTCTATTGACTTGTAAGTGAGAAATATTTGAATAAACAAACAGCACATACCTGTTGGTTGTGTATTAAGACCCAAAGATTTAAAATGATATTTCGATTGTCCAATTGCAACCGGTAATTGAGATAAGTCATCGGCTGGTGACCAAATGCCCTTTCTGCAGTTGTCATACTTTGGAATTTTCAAAAGAACACAAAACTCAAGGTACATCTTGCAAAATACGTTGTTGCGCAAAAGGCTCGATTACTGTACCTGACATCCGCTAACGTTTCAGCCCTTGAAAGAACCTGTCATCATTTTAGAGGACACTGTCATGCAATCATGCAATTGTGGTATCATAAAACAGGATGCATTAAAAAAACAGGATGCTTTGTGGGCAGGTGTTTCAGCTTGAACAAGCTTCTTTCATGAGGAAGCACTGCTTGGATCCTGAACGAAGGCAAAGCATGTGTCCGAAAGATAAGAAGCCCGATGGCGAGTGACCTTTCTCAGCTCGTCAAGAAAGAGATCATGATGACACGCTCAGGCCTCAATTACTTTATAGGAAGCACTCAAACCTTTCCGGCCGCACGTACGCATCGAGAATTATTTTACCTGTATGGACTTTTTAATTTTTCTCTTAGAGACCGAGATTTATGGAAAAGCGAGGTTGAATTGCCAGTGGAGAAGCGGGGAAACAATTTAGCACAACCAGCAAGGGCTGAATGAGCAGGAAAAAGAAGAGAGAAAGATAGAAGAGGATGAAAGATTGAAACGAGTAAGTTAGAGAATTGGGTTAGGGAGCGTTAGTGATGGTAGTAAAGACCAAGGGGACTGCATGGGTGATGACATGAGGTGTGGGTGCACTGCCTGTTTGAAAACCTGGAGGAAAGATGGAAAAGAACGGCTTCAGGAAGGCGGTTCCATAGATAGGAGAAGTGGGGACCAAAGGAGTTGAGGTGCGCAGTTGGCGTAAATGAGGAGATGCAACAAATTGTTGTTTTTGTGACAGTCAATCTGTTTTATTACCTTACAAAATAACTGGAGAATTCCAAAAAAAGAAAGAAAACATGTTCAAAAAATGTCAACAGGCGTTTTATACTCCATTCTTTTCTATCTTACGAAAGTGGCAATGTTTTTAATATTTTTCTTAAGTTGTCACAAGTCAAGCAACACACAAAGCACGATTGTCACGGACCACGCAGCAGCCTCTGGGGCAAGCAAGGCACCTGCAGGGGAGGGTAAACATTAGGCCAAAGACAGACCTATCATAATAGTTTGTGTAACGGAGGACATTTTTACCGTCAAAATGAAAACGATTTTGTACCTTGAAGCTGATCACATTCCCACCGAATTAAACCTAATATATATATATATAGATATATATATATATATATATATATATATATATATATATATATCACACAATATTTAGGGTACCTATAAATAATCACTTGTTTGTAATCGATCGTATGATCCACTTGTATTTAAAAAAAAACTTTTTAAGGAAGAAAAAAAACTTTTTCATGACATATGCACATTCGCTTGACACTTGCCTCAGTAGTTTGTTAAAAAAATAAATATGCTAACAAGTCCAGTGAAATGGAGTGCAAAAAATATACGTTTAGCTAATTTGCTAAAGATAAAAACAACAAATACGAGACAGCGATACAAGTGCTCAGGATTAGAACGCCTTTAAAAAAAAACTATATACACCTTTGTTCTCGTCTCACATACATCACCACAGCCTTGTAGCGAAGACAAATGTTGAATGACCAGTCACAGTGAGTTGTTTGCTTTGTTCAAGAGTTTAAAAAATAAAAATAACCCCAATTGGCTTCATACCTAAGAGGCCTGTAATTTGGAACTATGCAACAAGATTAACGTTACATGAGATATAAGCCGGGAAAAACTTTTTTGTAAACCAAACTTCGCCACGAGGAGTTGGGCGACAATCCAGTGATATCATAATATTAATAATAATAATAATAATAATAATAAAAAATAATAATAATATGCCCACAATGCACGATTTGCAGCCTTTGAAGAACATAAAAGTCCAAAACTATCAAAGTAAGTGGGATTTTTTTTCGCTAGATGTTCTGCAGACGTGATATACCACGCACCACCTGCCTCGATTCCAGTGCAAACGAGTCAGAAGGGACATTCTAGGGGTGTTGATAAATCGAGTGAGTGAGAGGTCTGTTGCTACCACCTTTCCACGAATGAAAGTGGATACACAGAATGAAAAAAGAATGATACCAATCATGATGTGAGTCCCAAAAACAACATCCTGTCTCTCTACATTGCTATTTGGTACCACAGGTAGCAGAACGCAGCCGAAACCAAAGCAAATACAGGTACGGTTTTCTTGGTACCAGACTCCCCCCCCCCCCCCCCCCATCCCTCATTGCAGACTCAACCGTAGCTACTCACAGCCAGCCTGTGTTGTGGACACACCTTCGAGCACATCACAGTGAAATTTTCGTATGTGGCGGTAAAGATCGCCGGACTGTGTGAACCGCCGCTCGCACCATTTGCACGCGTGCGGTTTTTCACGGGTGTGCACCACGGCATGTCGACTTAGGTTGTGCGAGTACTGAAAGGCCTTTCCGCACTGAGCACACACGTACGGTTTCTCGCCCGAGTGCGTACGTTCGTGTCGCCGCAGAGTGTATGCACAAGAGAAGGTTTTCCCACAAAGGGAGCATGTAGGAACGCTTGGCATTGAGGGCTGCGGTCCAGATGCAGGGCTGCCATTGTTGCGGGTCTGGAGAGAACGGGATGACAGGCGGCTGCGCCTACGATCCGTCTCACTAAAGTGCGCACTCAGGTGCATTTGTAGAAGCTGTGGGACAGGAAAAACACAGCCACAAAGTGGGCAAGCGAATGCCCCTGCCATGCTGAGGGTGGTAAATGGAAACGCACAAGGAAACACATTAGATCGGGCCTCAGATTCGAGCACACTGTCATTCAAACGAGGGCTTTTCTCAATCCTTGAACAGGACGTCCTTTCATCATAGTCTTTCATGAAGGGCAGTAGTCTGGTGTGTCCATTGGTAGCCTTGGGACTTGCTCTCTCGTCTGTGAAAGCTGATTTGAAGTCTTCTTTATACAATTTGGTTACGTCATCAATTGTTCTGTGCTCCTCTTTAATGTGTGTGCCACAACGTCCAGTGGCCTCACTATTATTATCAATCATCACTGTCTGTGCTTCTCCTGGCCTACAAGATAGATCCAAAGCCTGATGCTCGTCATGGCCCATCACAGGGCCTAATGTTTTGAGCTTTTTGCAAGTTCTCATCTCATGTGAGCCATGGCATTCACAACTCTCACTGCAAAGTCCATTGACCTCTTGAAATACAGACTTGCGCCTTTGAAAGGTAACACCCTCGGAATCCGATAGCCGACTTGATATACCAGTTTCTTTTTGCACCTCTTTTCTTAACAGTAGCTGTTGCTTGCAAGCTCTGACGACATCATACATGTGTAGGTAACTAGCTGCAGTGAGTAGATCTTCCAGAGGGAGCTCATCAAGTCTTAGATTTCCTTCGTACATGAAATCGAGGAGTAAAGAGAAAGCAGATGGTGTCACAATCTCCGGGTTCAAATGGATCACCGTTGGAGTATCCACACAACTGTCCCAGTCCATATTTCCAGTAGCAGTCTCAGCATTAGTTATGCTGGAATTTCCTTCCTTGTTCTGGCTTTCATCTGGCCTTCGACAGTTGGAACTTCTGCAAGTCCACTGCCATACATCCTCGACTAGGTCACTAGTACAGGGAAGATTGCCTTGATCATCTGATTCTTTGGTCTTGTAAAAAGGTTTGCGGCCATCACTTGCATTCCGCCAGTCAGACATGTATCGTTCCCATCCAACATGTTGTTCCACATGTTGGATACCGTCTATACAAGTGCCTCCATTTCTTTGTGGTTTCTCATGTTCCGATTTAGCGTCTAAGCATATGCACCATTTACTATTACCCTTTGGCCAACAATCATCCCTCCACTTGCTCGGGGTGTCCCAAGAGTCTCGGTGCTTTCGATTCCCCATTTCTGGTGCGTTGATCCCTCTGTGCTCACCGTCTCGAAAATCTTGGCATTGCGTTGCACGTTTATTGCTGATAATCATTTCCTCCTCTTTTTCCTCCAATTTTCTTCTGCCATCATCACCATGCTTCTTCTGCTTTGCTTGTCTGTCTTTCAAACATTCCCCTTTCTTGCTCTCCTCATGTTGATCAGATCCACCATTGAGGAGCTGACGTGGTAACTTCGGCTTGTCAGCAGAACTGCGGTAGCAAACGTGGAAATAGAGGCTGCATGCAGCGAGCACTGCCCGGTGCACACGAAACTCGGCCACGCCAACCCGCACCGTGCAGTCACACAAGAAGCCCCGAAGGCGCTGCCGGTGGAGGTAGCTCAGCAGGCGCCGGCTATGATCAGGAAACTCCATATCTCAGTCATCCCAGGCCTGGTGAAAGTAAGAGGGGATTAGGAGATACAGTAGATGGGATTAAAAGGTTTACAGTGGTCCCAGGAAATTAAAATATATAAATAAAATAAAATTAAAATAAAAAATAAATAAATATGAAAATCAATAAATAAAATAAATTAATTTAAAAATTCAATAAAAAAATATATATATAAATTTAAATAAAATATAAGTAAAATAAAAATAAAATAAAAATAAAAATATAAATAAATAAATAAAATAGAATAGTTCCTCTGAATGGTGATAATTTTCAATGCCTGTTGGAAAAAACAGCTATTGAAACTTATCACCATTATATATATATTTGAAGTTTCAATGCCTGTTGGAAAATAGCACGAAAAAGATGGATTTATTATTGATATTGTGTTGAAGGAGAAAGTTGGGAGGGTTGGTAAAGGTTTGAGTGGAGAGGTTGGGATGACTGTATATAGATTGGGGTTGGAGGAGATGACTGCAAACGCTGAAGGAGGCCCAGCACGAGTGGTTAGGTTAAGGGTTTGGGGGAAAAAAGATTGTGCGAAGACGTACGAGGAAACAGGAAGAGGAAACAGCCAATACTACGCTGCAGTTTAAACTAAAGAAAATAAATCAACAGGGGAAAACAACGATTGTTTTTCCATACACACAAGTACGATGGTATTTGGGGAGCAGATACCTGATGGAACACTTTCAGGAATGCTGGCAGAACTTCACCATGCCCTCTTGCATAAAATTGGAAGAAACAGTCGGAAGAAACCAATAGGGAAGAAGTGGGTGAGCGGACGAGGGGGTCTTCGTCTTAACCTCAACTTTCTTTCTTGAACTCAACTTTAAAATCTTAACTTTCTAATGTAAAGTCGATTTGCCATCACCGCATGTTTGGAATTGCGCAAATTGTTGCAAAAGGTAGACTTAAACATCTTCAACCATTAACGGCTTCTCAGAATTTGTTTGCGTTGCCAATTGCAGTTAACAATCCACAACCTTCAATAAAATGCACAAATAATTACCAATTGAAACAGAGATGGGGGCTTTTGGCGACGCATCTGCTCGTGAAACCGTTTCTCGGAAGAAAAAAGAAAAAAAAAGATTTGTTAATCCTGTCCACGGTCTGCCTGGAAATTCCCAATTCGGACGAAACGTGACAGCTGCTTCTTCTCACTATTAACGAACCGAATTATCTGATCCGACATATTAATAACATTTTTTTTGTTTTTACAATTACCTTTTGACATCGTGTATTCGTGGAACAGCTGACTGTGCGTTGTTGCCAAAAGACCCGGTTGGAAAATAACGATTCATCTCATCCGTGTCTCACTTCTGTTGGCGGCCTTGCTGACCCTCTCTGTTAAACATCGTCCGTTTGTCTTTGTGAAGAAGTGTTGACTGACGTTTAGCTTTCATTCTTTTCGTGCAAGTTACACGAGCTATCGCCTTTAGATTTTGAAAGGAGAAAGGGAAACGATGCGAAGTTTGTGAAACTTGTTCAGACAATGCGATGCATTTCGGCTGATTCATTAAAACTATTATGTTGCAACAAACCACAATAGTCTTAAGATTAACAAACTGACAACACAAGTTTTATTTTATAGATGGCGATTCAAAATTCAGAAATTTTTTGCATAATATTACTCCTCTTTATAATTAAAAAAATACTATATACATATATATATATATATGTTTACATGCATACACACACACACACACACACACATGCATGTGAATGTGGATACTTTGAGACCTGAGAGGGCTCCGTTCCACCCTTCTAAAACATGCATATGGCGTTAACAACCTACGACACACACACACACACACACACACACACACACACACACACACACACACACACACACACACACACACACACACACACACACACACACACACACACACTTTACTATTGATTCATGTCATTTTACCATTGAACCACCAGTCACTCTATCGTGCACCAACGTGGCAGTCCTTTATCTTTACGACTTGAGTAGGTATGCTAACCCGTAATATAAAATGGTGTTCGTCATCACTTTAATAAAAATTGCAGCACACATAATCCGGTTATTGCACAAGTTGTCTGTGACGTGTCGTTCAAGCACTCAATGTGTCTAACTTGGTGGAAAAAGAACCTTCCTCTTTAACATCTTTGAAACGCGAAGTGAAAAAATATTTTCGAGACCGATTACAGTTACGACGATGTACATATGACCGTGCTGCCCACTGGTCTTCAAGACCCGCAGAAGAAACTATGGAAGTTCTTGCAAAATCCACATCAAGTGTAAGACGTTCCTTTCCAGTTGCCACCCAAACTGTGTAACAGACAAAAAAAAAGACACTTTCCCTGTAGCTCGTTTTCGATCACCCGACCAACATGTATTCTACATGGAGTAGGGAAAGGGACACTGTGTAGGGGGTCAGAGGGTGTGTGGACATTCGGAGGGAGGAGGTTTTAGCTCTTAGGGATAGAAAAAACGAACGGAACTCAGACCTTGCGTGTGAGGAACTTGCAGCCATCAGAAGCTCAGACGAGACAGAGGAAGCATGCTCTCTGTCTAATCTTCCAGGCGTTATGGGAAGTACCTCTTTCTCCGAGGTTCCTCATTTCTCCACCACTGTTGCCTCGATACACCTGCCGGTTCAAACCTACGTAATAACTAACTCGAAAGTGGAACACCCAGGGGCACACTTGGGCATCAGTCAATCCTCCATAGGCATTTCGTCACACGAGCAGAGCGCGTCGCCAAGAGATGCATTCCGCAATGTATGGGATCGCAGCACTCCGAGTGCTGCTTCTCCTAGATACATCAGCATGCAAGAAGCGAGGCTTCGTAAACACAGCTCTAGATGCCACTGCTCACATGGACCTCCAGCTGCGCCGCTTTTATGCACCCATATGTTAGCCAATGTTCACCGACACACGCTCTGAAGCTTCCCTTTCCATCTCACCCACCCACTCAGAATCGCAACAACCCACAACCATCAGCCTTGACCACTTAAGCCTCTGCAACCAAGGTAGGCCTATATGTCTGCACCTGGTTCGCCCTTGAACCACTTAGTGTTTAGATGAAACCACCAGAGAAGGGAGTGCAGGCAGCAACACTTGTAAAGGGTCTTTCTAAAACTCCCTGCGCAATCCCTGAGCAACACATTCCATGAGAAACCGTCTTCCTGACCTTCCAGACAACAACCTCTCATACATTCAGGTGGACAATTATCGACCATTAGTAACGTCCATTCCAAATGTCCCTCAGTCGATCTCCTCGGCCAGGTCGGTGAGATTCCTCTACCTTTCGGGTGACGGCACGAACACCTGGCACAACATGGACGGACGGACATCGCACGCGCGACAGGTGTGCGATCAACCTGGAACGACCGACAGGCAAAGAGAAAAAAAACTTTCGGTCACTCTCCCGGTCGCGCTCTTTCTCCACTTGTTGGTTGGCATGGTTTGTCCTACTCATGTCCGCGTGATGGGAATATAGATTCGAAGTGTAGGGGGGACGGGGACGACGGGGACGACGAGGTATAGTACAGGGTGGGGTTATCGAGAAACGATGGACACGTTGAAGAGTTCGGCAAACAAATGTCAATTCATGTGTTTAAGGGGCGGGAGGAGGGGAGAGGGGAGGGGAGGGCTGCTGGAAGAAAAGCGCAGAATAATCTAGGCAGGAATGGAAGAAGTGAGTTGATGAAGGACAATTAGTTATTGTAGTAGGATGTAGAATGATAAGAAATGATAAGAGGACACAGTATAGGAGGAAACGAGAGAGAAAAGTGAGCGGACACGACTCCAGTGAGTAGTAAAGTGCGTTCCACGGGAGCGCAGGTAGAGCTTACAGAGCGCGGGTGCTGAGGAGTGCGCCGTGACCAGGCTTGGAGGAGCCGAGCAGCTTGGGGGAGTGCGCCGTTTGAGCAGCGGCGGAGCCAGATGTTGAGGCTGGGAGCGACGCGCCGCGAGCGAGTCGGACGGGGAGGGGATCTCAGCCACAGGTGGGCGGGAGGGCGGGACGCACGCGGGGCGTGCAGCCCGAACGCTCCGCCCACTCGCGTCGTGGAGGGCTCGCTCATGCAGGAGGCGATGAACCTACCTCTTCCAGGCGGTGTCGGCAGGACAGAAGCGCTTTAACTGGTCGGACTGCTGAGTCCGACCTGAGTCCGAGTCGAGGAGACGATGGATTGCTGGACAGAAATTCCTGGTGGCTCTTCCTTCCTTACCCCGAACACGAGCTCCTCCTCCCCCAATCTCTGTCCAGTGCCTCGTACACACGTGTGTGCTTCTCGGTGGTTGGCAAGGTTTTTATTCTTCACTAACAATACCGGTAGGATAAGAACTGAAAATAGACCTGATATAACGCAGATCTCTCGACAACCGGAATTCACCTGTTGGTGATTTTGCTCTTCAAATTCGAACACCGTGACCTATTTATATTTTTGTGTATTTATTTTTCTACATCGATATGAGTACACATATCGCATTCAGCACAAGGACGTTAGTAGTCATCCACGTACTTTTTCACAACTTACAAGACATTAATGGACAATGGAGAAACGCGTGTAGTATTTGGAATATTTGACATGGGGCTCCCTGAATGGAAAGCCAGGGATTCGGATGGGAACACGAACAGGACAGCCAAACCAACAACAAACGTCATGGACATATGGCTCCACTGAACTCTGAACTTCAGCCCGGTCATTGATCAAATGAACCCATCATTCCGGGATTAGACAGGTAGAAGTTTGTCTGTTTAGCTATGTACAGACACATGCGTATATATATCTATATATATATATATATATATATATATATAGTGTTTCAAAAAGAGTGACACCTTTAAACGCTTATTTACAAAGAAACAGAAACCTCAGGAGCGTGAACCAAACATTTATTGAAAACTTACGACATGGTATTTTCTATCACTGATTGCTATTGCAGTAACTCACTGCTAGAGTTAGTGAGAACCCAAGGTCTGAAATTAGCATTTACGCAAAATCCTTGTAATTGACATTCTCGATGTGCCCTTCCGCGGTTCAGACAGGCATTGATCCTGACTCCAAAGTTCTGTCCAAGTTTCCTGTAGGACTCAGGTGGTTCTGCCCCCCAGAAAATGTTGTTGTGTTTGTTGATGGCACCGTTCAAGTGGAAATGGGGTTCATCACTGAACTGCGGCTCATCAGGTTGATGCAGTTTGGGTACCGCTCCATCCTGTCACTGAGCCAAATGCACATATCAAGTCTTCTTCTCATGTCATCTTGACTCAGTTTATGCCGAATAGAGATGATGTATGGGAAAAGCTTCAGTTCCTTAGTGAGGATACGCCAGACTGATGTTGGTTTGATGCCCATCTCCTGGGAGCGCCAGCAGTGGGATTTCGTGGGACTGTCCACTGCAGAATCCCACACTGCGTTGGTTGGCTTGGCTCTTGGTTACTGATGCTGGCATGCCACTGTTGCCCTTGCTCTGGTTGTGCACCGTACCCTTATGCTCAAAATGTTTCACAATACGTTGAATGGCACAATTTGTGGGTCCATCACGTGTTCTGAGGTCGTATTCCCGGCAGAACCTCCGGCGGGTGTCTACATATTATTTAGTCTCATGCCACAGAGACAGCACTTTTTTCATCTGCTCCACTGTCAATGGCATAGTTGAACTACGGAGCTATAAATCCCAGGGAGCAAATACTACAATAACACCACCAAACCCTGAAAAGGAAAACGGTATAGGTCAAAAAACAAAGAAATGGCAGGAGGACAAAGTTGTATCAATCTTTTTGAAACACCCTGTATGTGTATATATATATATATGTGTATATATATATATATATATACAGGGTGATTGAAAAGTAACTCCCTATTTTAAAATACTTATAATTTATTTCTTAACTATAATTTTTACAAGAAATGGATATAAGAAGAAAGCGTATAGCATGAAGTTTTATTTAAAATTCGATATGGGCACCAGAATTCGCCACCAGCTTCTCAAGCCGCCCGGGAACCGCGTCAACTGATTTCACCAGGAACTCTTGTGGGATGGAAGACATAACTTCTCGTATTCGCCCTTCAAGTTCTTCCAAAGTCGTTGGTTTGGTACAGTAGACTTGCTCTTTTACCCAACCCCAAAGAAAAAAGTCACATGGTGTTAAGTCAGGGCTCCTGGCTGGCCACTCATACGGACCACGACGACCCATCCATCTCCCAGGGAAGTGGGCATTCAGCCATTCACAAACAACAATAGCAAAATGTGGAGGAGCGCCATCTTGCATGAAAATCAAATCTTCAACATTCTCCGAAGCACTGATAATTGGCCAGATTTCGTCTTGCAGCATGGTGAGGTACCTTTTGGCATTCATGGTATCGCGAAGAATGAAGGGACCTACATTCCTTTCCGAAGTCATTCCACACCACACCGTTACCTTGGGCCGATATTGCGTTTTTTCAGAAATAACACGAGGATCTTCTCCTGCCCAGTAATAGCAGTTGTGACGGTTCACAAACCCACCGATGTGAAATACCGCTTCATCAGACCAGAGGATATTTTTAAAGAGATCAGACCAATCTTCATACCAAGCCAGCATCACCTGCCTAAACTCCATGCGAATGTCGCAGTCTTCAGCAGAGAGTGCTTAACAGTAGTGCGGCTTCCAAGCATGCCATTTAAGCTCCTTTTTGAGCACAGTTCGTACTGTGTGAAAGGAGAGTCCACTTTCCCTTGCTGCTTGTCGAATTGACTTTCTTGGGCTATGTGTAAACATTTCTTGAACTGCTTGCACTGTCTCCGGGTCACTGGACTTGGAAGGGCGACCGCTTCTTCGAGTATCAGATACAGATCCTGTAGCCATGAGTTTTGCATGACAATTCTTGATCGTCTTTGCCTCAACTTGAGCATGTGCTCCTTTAATGGTCCTCCACCATCTTTGCACTTGAACAACGGATTTCCAAACTTCGTAACGTGCCGCTAGCTGGGCACGCTCCTGCAGGGTAAGACGTCCAGCCATGTTTATAGGGCTTCCGAATTTCAAACAAAAGATAATCTGAAAAAAAACCAACACAGATTAAATTCTCATACATTAAGGAACAAACACTAAAAATTTGAGAAAACTATTACAATAAATAAATTATTTCTAAATATTTTAAAATATGGAGTTACTTTTCAATCACCCTGTATATATATATATATATATATATATATATATATATATATATATATATATATATATATATATATATATATATATATATACACAGTATATATATATATATATATATATATATATATATATATATATATATATATATATATATAATTATTTATATATATATATATATATATATATAATTATATATATATATATATATAATATATATATATATAATTATATATATATATATATATATATATATATATATATATATATATATATATAATTATATATATATATATATATATATATATATATATATATAATTATATATATATATATATATATTATATATATACTGTATATAATATATATATATAGTATATATATATATATATGTATATATATATATATATATATATATATATATATACAGACTTGGCATTTAATATGGAATATATTTTTTTGTGGGGGTGAACTTAATTTTCAAGATGACATAGAACCAAAAGTTCATTGGAATTATGTTGAAATTATTGTAGATTTTGTTAATGTGACCTTTAAAAGAAACAAAAACCACATTTGACATTTAGAAGCAAATAAATTGATCCTTGAAAGTGATGTGAACTGATATCGAACTCAATTCACGGACAGTACTGTGTTAAACTTCTGTGCGTTTTCCAGAAGTATCTCTTTATTTTGCACATTCGCCAAAAAATTTTTTTAACAAAAACAAAAGTGAAATTACGACTGGGATTACGGATAGTAAAATTACAGTTCAGTACTTCGTGTAACCACCACGAGCATTCAGGAGAGCACGTACACGTTGAGGCATGCTGTTCACGAGATTTGCCAAGGTTTGGACAGGAATCGCTTGCCATGCAGTGACAATAGCCTGCTGCAATTCACGCACAGAGGCAGGCTGCTGGTCCAAGTTGTCGATTTGACGCGTTAATTCTGCCCACAAGTTCTCTATCGGATTCATATCAGGGGACATGGCAGGCCACTCCATATGCTCTTCACCATGGTCAGCAAGAAAGTGTTGGATCATGCAAGCACGATGAGGCCGTGCATTGTCATCTTGGAAGACAAAGTTTCCTCGAAAGGCTGCACGAACAAATGGAAGCAATGTTTCTTCCAGAATGGCCCTGTGCTTGAACTTGATCAGGTTTCCATTCAGAACAACAAGGTCAGTTTTGCCCCCTGCATGAAAAGCAGCCGAAACGGTCACCCCACCACCTCCAGCTTGGACTCTTGGCACTATAAAATCTTCGTTGTAGGCTTTATGCACTTGTCTGCGCACTCGGACGCGGCCATATTGACGATATACCAGAAATCGAGACTTTTTTATTTATTTATTAATTTTTTTATTTTTATTTTTTATTTTATTTTATTTTTATTTTTTTTGTATACAAGATCGAGGCTCGTGAAAGAGCGAACATTAATCACACAGAAAGACAAACAGACACACAAAACAAATAACATCGGGAGCGGTAGACAAGATGGGGAGAGAGGGGGAAGGACACAAACACAACATTTGAGAGCAGGGACCGAGAGACATGGAGACATCGAGAGAACTGTGGGAGGGAGAGGGCTTTGGGGGGGAGGCATGGGAAGGGGGGGTGGGTGGGAGAGGTATAAAACATATGGACACTGCCAAGACTTCCTGGAAAGAAGTTGGAATTTCAAACAAGGTGGATCTGGGGTGAATTAGTGGGGGTAGAAAAGATCAAGGTTTTGGATGGGGGAAGATAAGAGATGGTGGTGAACAGCTGTTTTGAAGACCTGGAGGGAGGAGTGTGATTGAAGTGAGTGTGGGAGTTTGTTCCAGAGGCGGGAGAAAAGAGGAATGAAAGAGTGAAGGTGAGCAGAGAGCCGAGATTTCGGCAGTTTAACCATCAGAGGGTGGCTGGCAGATCTTGTGCGACCTGCAGGAATATTTGGGGGACAGAGCACAGAGAGAGCTGGGGGAGCAAGGCCGGAGAGGAGTCGGTAGAAGACAGAAAGACCACCTACCTGCCTGCGGTGAGTGAGTGAAAGGCCCTCAGAGATAGCTTCATCGCGGGAGATTCCAATGATTCTGAAAGCTTTGGATTCAACAGCGTGAAGCCGAGCCAGGTGTGAGGCAGGAGCACCAGCCCATAGGGGAGAACAGTATTCCATTGAGCTGCGGATGAAAGCCTTGTATGTGGTGAGGAGCTCAGGTGTGCCTAGGAAGGACTTCGCACGACGGAGGATGCCCAGTCGGCGACTGGCTTTGGAGGCCAGCTTGGAAATGTGGTTTTCCCAAGAAAGATCATGGCAGATGGTGAGACCCAAAAGCTTGAGCGACAGAACTTCTTGGAGAGGATTGTTGAGAAAGTAGATGGGAGGGTTGTCCAGTCGATCTTTTCGGAGAGACATAGTAAGAGTGTGAGATTTGTCAGGATTGAAAGACATGTTCCACATGTTTGACCAGTCTGTGATTTTGTCCTTGTCACTGAAGATCACGTGATTCCAGTGTCCTGGCTGCCATTGACGGTGCTCTCTGGCCCACTGCAATCGGCGCTGGCGGTGTTGTCTGGTCAGACGTGGCTTTCTCAGGGGACGCCTGGCACGATAGCCTGCTTGAACCAGTCGTTGGTTGACTAGCCTTCTGGATACAGGCACATTTGTCAGTTGCTGCCACTCAGCCCTAAACCGATTAGCTGACTTGGTACGGCCATTGCGGACTAACCGATGCAGCTGGCGATCATCCCTCCTTGTGGTTCTGCAGGGACGTCCTGACCTCGGTATTGGAGTAGGGACACCCCTCTGAGCATTTCGTTTCAGGATCTTTGACACCTGACCTTGAGTGATGCCATACTGCCGAGAAACAGCACGCTGTTTCATGCCGGAATTTCGTAAAGCCACCACTAAATGACAAACAGCAGTGTCGAGTTGACGGACCATCTCCAGGGGAAGCGGCAATAACTTTTGTAGACGTGCAGCAGTTGTTTTCCACTAATACAGAACGCAACAACCCTTATATACCTGATTGTAAAGCCAATAGTCAAATGTACCTGTCCGCACATTTTGTCACACCACCTGTGATATAATTCTGTTATTGACTTCTTGCTGCGACAGACAATCATTGACATGGGTCTTTTAACAAAGAAATCACCGAAGCGTAAAAGAAACTCACCAGATTGATATACCGAGTTCAGAAAGTAAACCCAAGTCAAGAAAAAAAAAATATTCCATATTAAATGCCAAGTCTGTGTATATATATATATATATATATATATATATATATATATATATATATATATATATATATATATATATACAGACTTGGCATTTAATATGGAATATTTATATATATATATATATATATATATATATATATATATATATATATATATATATATATATATATATATATATATATATATATATATATATACAGACTTGGCATTTAATATGGAATATTTTTTTTGTGGGGGTGAACTTACTTTTCAAGAGGACTTAGAACCAAAAGTTCATTGGAATTATGTTGAAATTATTCTAGATTTTGTTAATGTGACCGTTAAAAGAAACAAAAACCACATTTGACATTTCGAAGCAAATAAATTGATCCTTGAAAGTGATGTCAACTGATATCGAACTCAATTCACGGACAGTACTGTGTTAAACTTCTGTATGTTTTCCAGAAGTATCTCTTTATTTTGCACATTAGCCAAAAAAAAATTCAACAAAAACAAAAGCTAAATTATGACTGGGATTACAGACAGTAAAATGACAGTTCAGTACTTCGTGTAACCCCCACGAGCATTCAGGAGAGTACGTACACGTCGAAGCATGCTGTTCACTAGATTTGCCAAGGTTTGGACAGCAATCGCTTGCCATGCAGTGACAATAGTCTGCTGCAATTCACGCACAGAGGTAGGCTGCTGGTCCAAGTGGTCGATTTGACGCGTTAATTCTGCCCACAATTTCTCTATCGGATTCATATCCGGGGACATGGCAGGCCACTCCATATGCTCTACACCACGGTCAGCAAGAAAGTGTTGGATCATGCGAGCATGATGAGGCCGTGCATTGTCATCTTGGAAGACAAAGTTTCCTCGAAAGGCTGCACGAGCAAATGGAAGCAATGTTTCTTCCAGAATGACCCTGTACTTGAACTGGTTCAGGTTTCCATTCAGGACAACCAGGTCAGTTTTGCCCCCTGCATGAAAAGCAGCCCAAACGGTCACCCCACCACCTCCAGCTTGGACTCTTGGCACTATACAATCTTCGTTGTGGGCTTCATGCCCTTGTCTGCGCACTCGGACGCGGCCATCTTGACGATAGACCAGAAATCTAGACTCGTCACTGAAGGTCACGTGATTCCAGTGTCCTGGCTGCCATTGACGGTGCTCTCTGGCCCACTGCAATCGGCGCTGGCTGTGTTGTCTGGTCAGGCGTGGCTTTCTCAGGGGATGCCTGGCACGATAGCCTGCTTGAACCAGTCGTTGGTTGACTAGCCTTCTGGATACAGGCACATTTGTCAGTTGCTGCCACTCAGCCCTAAGCCAATTAGCTGACTTGGTACGGCCATTGCAGACTAACCGGTGCAGCTGGCGATCATCTCTCCTTGTGGTTCTGCGTGGACGTCCTGGCCGAGGTATTGGAGTCGGGACACCCCTCTGAGCATTTCGTTTCAGGATCTTTGACACCTGACCTTGAGTGATGCCATACTGCCGAGCAATAGCACGCTGTTTCATGCCAGAATTTCATAAAGCCACCACTCCATGACAAACAGCATTGTCAAGTTGACGGACCATCTCCAGAGGAAGCGGCAATAACTTTTGTAGACGTGCAGCAGTTGTTTTCCACTAATACAGAACGCAACAACCCTTATATACCCGATTGTGAAGCCAATCGTTAAATGTACCTGTCGTTACATTTTGTCACGCCACCTGTGATATAATCCTGTTATTGACTTCTTGCTGCGAAAGACAATCAGTGACATGGTTCTTTCAACAAAGACATCACCGAAGGGTAAAAGAAACTCACCAGATTGATAGATTGAGTTCAGAAAGTAAACCCGTCAAAAAAAATAAAATATTCCACATTAAATGCCAAGTCTGTATGTATATATATATATATATATATATATATATATATATATATATATATATATATATATATATACATATATATATATATATATACACACACGTGTGTGTAAATATATTGATACTGCCCGGGGTTCGAGGTCTACTACGACGGGGTTAGCCTCCATTCCCTCCCGAACTCACCGGACCTGAGGATGCCGTGCACGAATAACTTCATACTTTGGCAAGTTGTGAACTAGCAACGATGAACGCCAATTGGACTGTCGCGTGATAGCAGGGTCCAATCGTCGAACTCCTCTTACCTGTACCACGTGACGGTTTCAATCAGGGAACGTACCTTCCCTCCGGTGGTGTACCACTTATCATTTGTTTCTGGATGGAAATTTAGATGGCCGAGCAACCCTTGGTATCTGCCGGGCTAATGCTAATTTTGTTACGGCCGATCGTTACTCTGGGTGTGAGCAATGGCGGACCAATGGAAGAAAAGACATTCACGGACAGAGGGAAAGGAAACGTTTGACGATTTGATTTATTTACAAATATTTACAGTGAAACTTATCGATAGGAAAGAAAAAGGGACAAGAGGCAGAAACTTAGCTTAATTTATGCCTTTTGACGATTACTACGAATAAACACAACAAGGGCGCCCAGCACACATTCACGGGGAAGGGGGGTGGAGAAGGGGGGGGGTAACAAACGTTGGGAACCTGTCAGCAAAGCGGTCACGATCCTACCAGAGGCTTCTCCTCACGACGCCTTTTGTCTCGACCTCAGCAACGAGCATCTGGTCGGCAAACGGCAGTCCCCAACATGAGCAGGTAAAGGCAATTCCCAACACGAACACGAGCATGTAAAAGCCATCCTCAGCATGAACTTGGGCAGGGAGTCCCAGCACGAACACAAGCAGGCAAAGCGATCCTCAGCACGAACTCGGGCAGGGAGTCCCAGCATGAACACGAGCATGTAAGCGGGCACATGCAGAAAGAGTCCAAGTCGTGCACACATGCTCCGAGAGGGAGTCCGGCAGCCAACAGAGAACAGGGAGAGACCGGCCAAGAGAGTGAATCATGTGCACAGGCCTGTGAGAGGGTCCGGTCAAGAGTGGATGCACCTGATTGGTTCCCTGTCCACAAACCCTATCGAAGGGACTTTTACCTGGTGCATATCCCAATGGTCTTTGGTCTGTCTTTTGTCCTTCAAGACTTTGAATCAATAACTGTGGATGCAAACTTGGTGCATCTGCCTGGCTAATTATCCCTTATGAGAGAAGCACCTATCTTTCCCTCCCCAACGCATGAAGACGTACTAACCTGAAATAGGGGGAAGGGGCTAAGATAATGTTCTGCTATGAAATACCTATTCTAATGGACCTGTATGGTGGTTGCCATTACTTCTCAGCGGTTTCCCAAAACCGCAACAATATATATACTGTATCTATCTATAATTCCAGTAATCTCTGTCTGTCTGTACGTTTGTTTGTCTGTGACCGCTGTTTCTCGACAACCACGGGTCCGATATACTTTTAACTTGCCAGGTATATTGCTGGGGACCCGAGGATGTGCCTTTTCAAGGTTTCATATTAATCGGACAATTACTTACCGAGCTATGTCCAAAAAACGATTCAACCAATCAGAGAGCAGCGAACGATCGCGTGTGCCGAACGTGGCGGGCACACTCTGCCTCGGATGGCACATTTGAGAGCGTATTCATTTATTTCACGTTTGCAAACTATGTTGGCGTTAAACTATGTTTTACAACTAATAAAAACGAATTTGCGATTCATTCGCTTTCCTGCGCGTTTGTGCACGCGATGGCGATTTCTTTACCAAACTCCGGAAGCCGTTCGCTTTGGACCAAACCATTGCATGTAAATAGAGGGGGGGGATTGTCACCGTACCCGCAAGCCGTTCGCTTTGGACCAAACCATTTCATGTAAATAGAGGGGGGGGGGATATAATTTTAGATATATATATAGTACGGGCATGCCCTAGTATTTGTAAATACAGTGAAACCTTGACTTACGAGTGCACCAACTTACGAGTTTTCCGAGATACGAGCCGTCGCTCGGGCGGTTTTTTGCTTTGAGATGCGAGCCGAGATCTGAGTTACAAGCTTACGCCACCCGCCACTAGGTGGCCCAACGAGCGTTCCGGTCACGTGGTTATCTTGCCGTGCAAGCATCTCTGCCGTATATCGCTGCTGCTTTGTTTTCGCATGTTGGTTATTTTGGAAAATTTCTTAGTTTTAACCATGGGTCCTAAGAAATTGAGTGCCAAGGGCAGTACTGAGAAGAAGAAGAGGATGATGTGCTTGGATATAAAACACGCAATCGTCGAAAAACATGAGCGAGGTGTGCGTGTTGTCGACTTGGCGAGGCAGTACGATCGTAGCAGTACGATCGAAACATTTTGAAAGGGAGGAAGAAACAAACCTCGTTGGACAGGTTTTTATTGAAACGCCCTGCAAGTGAAAGCGAGGAAAGTGTGGCGAAAAAGGCAAAAGTCATCTCCTCCACCTCCGCCAGCATCTTCGTCTGATCTTCAAGGTAAATACACTTAATAAAACCAGTTTATTTCTTTACATTGTGGCGGACACGGAAGCTCACTGGCGTGGTGACATCATTCCGCGCACCAAGTGGGCGGCGGTCACGCCGAGGGGTAGGCGTGGCCTCAGGATACACACCAGGCGCGCAGCCAGGAGCGCACCAGTGTTACAGTGAGCTCTTGAATAAAGACTCTTACAAATTACCGCGTTGTCCGCTTCCTCCTTGTTTACAAGCAGCGCGCGTAACGCCGCTTATTATGTACAGTATATACGAGGTCATGCTTGTTTATACATTATTTGTTATTTATAAAGTACATTTTTCTTATTTAAAAACACGTAACAAAAAAAATTGGTGTGGTTTTTTGGGGGCTGGAACGGATTAATAGCATTTCAATGCATTTTAATGGGGAAATTTAATTTGAGAAACGAGCAAATTGAGTTACGAGCTCGGTCACAGAACGAATTAAACTCGTAAGTCAAGGTTTCACTGTATATATATATATACATATATATATATATATATATATATATATATATATATATATATAAGTATATGTGCGTGTGTGTGTGTGTGTGTGTGTGTGTGTGTGTGTATTAGTAAATATATTGTTGTTTATGGGGGGTAGGCAATGAAATACCTTACTCCAAGTCGAATTGTATCGGTAGTGTGCTCCGAATGTCGCAATGAAGAAGAAGAACCCCCCCATGTACCATAAGTAGGGATCTGTTTAGACCAGATGTCGTGTAAGAGTCTATCTTTGTCCCCATGACGAGGGGTGGGGTTATGTTAATTAGTTAGGGATTAAGGGTAATTCATCCCCTGTATGTAAAGTGCCTCTGTAATCTTTTCCTGTGTTCCTTATGACACACACCACACCAGCCATGTATGCTGCACCTAAAATAAACATTAAATAAAACCAACCGGAACAGGACATTGAACAATAACGCTAGTGCCGCCACCTGCCACATCGCAACATCAAGCAGGCAGGTACATGAGGCCACGCCCCGAAGAGCAGTGATTGGTCCGGTATTGTCGAGCGATGAGAGGGACCCGCTGATAGGAGCAGACACAGTTTACAGACACGTGAAAAAGTAAGTACACCCCATGTAAAGTTTTGACTTTTTCAACATATTTCAACATACAACTATTTGATCTTCATTACAACAATATTGATAGATAAAGGTGATATAATATAACAAATATCATGAATCATTTACATTTTGTAGTCCATTGTATAATTTAAATAAACATAAATGCAAATTTTGTATGTGGAAAAAGTAAGTACACCCTTGGCTCTAATAGGTGGTATTGCCCCCTTTGGCAGAAACAACCTCAAGTAGGCGTTTCTTATAACTGTCTACCAGTCTGACATCGACTGGGAGAAATTTTTGCCCACTCCTCCATGCAGAATTCTTTCAGCTGTGCGATGTTTGAGGAGTTTCTTGCATGCACAGCTCATTTCAAATCCCCCCACAACATCTCGATGGGATTTAGATCCGGGCTTTGACTTGGCCATTCCAGAACCCTCCATTTCTGTATTTTCAGCCATTCCTTGTTGGATTTACTGGTATGTTTAGGGTCATTGTCATGTTGCAAGGTCCAGCTTCGGTTGAGCTTCAACTTCTCCGACAGATGGCCTCACATTATCCTCAAGCACTCTCTGGTACAATGAAGAATTCATAGTGGATTCCATGATGGTGAGCTGCCCAGGCCCTGATGCAGCAAAGCTGCCCCAAACCATAATATTTCCACCACCATGCTTTACAGTTGGTATCAGGTTCTTGTGGTCAAATGCTGTCTTTGGTTTTCGCCAAACATGCCTTCTGGTACTGTGGCCAAATAGCTCCACCTTTGACTCATCTGTCCAGAGCACATTGTTCCAGAAGTGCTGGTATTTGCCTCGGTGTTCATTGGCAAACTTTAGTCTTGCCCTGATGTTCTTTCTGGACAGCAAAGGTTTCCTCCTGGCACACCTCCCATGTAGATCAAATTTGTGCAGCCTCTTTCTAATGGTAGCCTCGTGCACTTTGACATCAACAGTGGCAAGAGCTACCTGTAGGTCCCATGATGACATTCTGGGGTTCTTAGAGACTTCTTTCAGCATCTTGCGGTCTGCTCTCGGGCTGAACTTGCTGGGGCGGCCTGGCCTGAACAAGTTGGCAGTTGTTTGGAATCATCTCCACTTGTAGATTATCTTCCGGACAGTCGAATGATTGATTTCAAATTGTTTGGAGATCTTTTTAAATCCCGTCCCAGACTCGTAGGCATCTATAACCTTCTTTCTGAAGGCCTCAGAGAGCTCTCTTGATCTAGGCATGGTGACACCGCACACTTCAACAACAAAGAGCAAACCAAACTAAATGTCTGAGGTTTAAATAAGACAGGTTCCTCCAAGATCCTCTCTAACGATGTTCTAATCATTTGCACCTGAGCTGCGTTGTGTAAAGAAATGAGCTTAGGTCCTTTTCATTTTGTGGCCACCCTTCATTTTCATCTATGGGCAAACTCGATCCCACGCCCCATTTGGCATCCCTCAAGTTTGTTACGCTTTGGCCGCCAGCAGCGTTCGCTGCCCTTGGTTTCGCTTGAAACTAGTCGGGTAACCATGAGGTAGGCCTAAAAAGAGGGAGGAGCGCGAGTGTCGAGGTGTGGCCGCATCAAGCAGCGCGTCAGAGGCGGTGACTGTTAAGGGCAACAGCCAACCAGGGCTGAGAGGGCATGGCTTGATAGGGCGTGGCACGACACATCGAGTAAGTTCGAGAGAGTTCGCTGGGCAAGGCTATATAAGTCTTCACACAAAGCCCTTGAAGAGGACTGAGCGAACTGGCTGATACGAGGACTGGCTCTATTGAGAGGACTGGTACGAGGACTGAGTTGAGTTATGAGAAGGGAGAGGCAGGCACTTGAGTTGGGAGAGAACTGATCTGGAGCACTTGTGTGAGAACTGCATTGAGAGGACCGGCATGCACACGACAGTTTTGAGGCATTGAGTGAGAAGCGCATTGAGAGGCGCGTATTGAACTGTCCGTTTATTACGTACGCGGCTGAGCCGCAAGTGTAACCGCCAAAGCCAGCCCTACCGTTCGCCCTGTAATAATCCCGTACGTGCCAAACGACACATGGAGAGCTCCTGCCGTCTGTTCATCTACTTCGCGGTGTGAGTTGGGGACCGGAGAGCGAGCTGACTGGACGCCATCCCTGGACCATCAACCTGTTCGTCTGCAACCCCGTGTGAGTGTGTCTGAGAGTGAACGGGCCCGTTTGTCCAGGGAATAAGTTAAGACTGTTTAAGGCTGCACTGTGTATTCTTCTTCTTCTTATTGTACAAAGTGTAAATAAACCTTGTTATTCCTTTCTTCCAAATTCGACCGTTTCAGTGAATTCCTCCATTGGGTAAGCGTGTCACGATTACGAACCGCTTGGATCCGGTTTGGTCATTGATAACGGCTCGGGTCATGGGTTCGCTACCGCTCGGCGTTTCCACCAACACCCGTGATTCGGGCGGGGCTTATTTCCTCATTTCTGGGCGGCGTTAGTTAGTACTTAGGTAATCACGAATTCTTAGTCCTAAAACCCTATTTAACGCTGTCCAGGAAGGACGTCATCGGTGCCGGGTCCCGTCGGCCAGTCAAAGACAAGGGGACTAATACCCCCTTGGTAAGAGGAAAAGGCCGGCGCAGATATCCGCAACAATATATATATATATATATATATATATATATACATATATATATATATATATATAACAGTTTGTGTGTGTGTGTGTGTGTGTGTGTGTGTGTGTGTGTGTGTGTGTGTGTGTGTGTGTGTGTGTGTGTGTGTGTGTGTGTAATGTTACCAATAGACTCCTAAACGGAGAGGCTCACGTACTTGATATTTGGCACAGACATGGCCATTGAGCCTGGGAAGAACATGGCCGACCTAAAAATTGATTTCATAATATTTTTTAACCATATTTTTACCTCAGCGCATTTCAGCGAGGAATATTATGCACGGAATCTGACCGGTCGCAGAGCAGCGCGCTGATTTGCTCAGAGCGATCACGTGATGTTCCTTGCCGCCATTAACTCAGTTACGCCTTCGCACGTATTTCAGAGCGAAAAGCAATTGCCTTTTTTCACATTTCAGCAACGAACATTGCCATTCACACCACATAGGTTTTTTTCCCTTTCATCTTTAGATCCATATTTTTTGCCATAACGTAGCGCATTATGGCTCTCTCGAGCTCGAGTTAGCCAATCACCTGGGAGCATGAGGCCACGTTGGCCACACCCACGACACGACGGAGAGTTGCAATCGTGCGTTTGCGTCGTTTCTTACCACGTGTAAACGTGGTATTTTGTCTACGAGTATTTTGAATTTGGTATTTTGAATTTGTCTACGAGTGAGTGACTGGAAGACTGACTGTGATAAAGGCAATGGCACCGAAGAAAAGAAATTTGTCACGTTCAACCTCCCGAGCAAGGAAAATCGCTGATCGGAGACTCCATGAAGCCGATGAAGGTACTTTTCACCATCGACAAGCCAATCTAGAACGTGTCTCTAGATTCAGACAGCGAGAGACAGAAGATGAGACAGAGGCACGTCTAAACGCCAATCAACAATTTCTGGCGAGGGCCAGACAGCGAGAGACAGAAGATGAGACAGAGGCACGTCTAAACGCCAATCAACAATGTCTGGCGAGGGCCAGACAGCGAGAGACAGAAGATGAGACAGAGGCACGTCTGAACGCTAATCAACAACGTGTGGCGAGGGCCAGACAGCAGGAGACAGAAGATGAGACAGAGGCACGTCTAAATGCCATTAGACGTCTAAACGCCTCCCCTCCCCCCCTCCACCTCCCCCTCCCTCCTCCACCCCTCCCCCCTCCCCTACCCCTCCCCTCCCCTCCCCCTCCCCCTCCCCCCTACCCCTCCCCTCCCCCTCCCCCCTCCCACCCCACCCCTCCCCCTCCCCCCTCCCACCCCTCTCCTCTCCCATCCCTCCCCTCCCCCCTCCCCCTCCCTCCCTCCCCCTCCCTCTCCCCCTCCCCCCCTCCCCCTCCCTCTCCCCCTTCCCCATCACCCTCCCCCTCTCCTCCCCTCCTCCTCCCCTCCCCCTTCCCCCTCTTCTCTCCTCCCCCCTCCCCCTCCCCCCTCCCCCTCCCCCCTCTTCTCTCCTCCCCCTCCCCCCTCTTCTCTCCTCCCCCCTCCCCCAACCCCCTCTTCTCTCCTCCCCCCCCCTCTTCTCCCC
>NC_136271.1:112732456-112767456 GCF_964187855.1 Myxine glutinosa
GCATGAAACAATGTGATATTGCTCGGCAGTATGGCATCACTCAAGGTCAGGTGTCAAAGATCCTGAAACGAAATGCTCAGAGGGGTGTCCCTACTCCAATACCGAGGCCAGGACGTCCCGCAGAACCACAAGGAGGGATGATCGCCAGCTGCACCGGTTAGTCCGCAATGGCCGTAGCAAGTCAGCTAATTGGCTTAGGGCTGAGTGGCAGCAACTGACAAATGTGCCTGTATCCAGAAGGCTAGTCAACCAACGACTGGTTCAAGCAGGCTATCGTGCCAGGAGCCCCCTGAGAAAGCCACGTCTGACCAGACAACACCGCCAGCGCCGATTGCAGTGGGCCAGAGATCACCGTCAATGGCAGCCAGGACACTGGAATCACGTGATCTTCAGTGACTAGTCTAGATTTCTGATCTATCGTCAAGATGGCCGCGTCCGAGTGCGCAGACAAGTGCATGAAGCCTACAACGAAGATTGTATAGGCCAAGAGTCCAAGCTGGAGGTGGTGGGGTGACCGTTTGGGCTGCTTTTCATGCAGGGGGCAAAACTAACCTGGTTGTTCTGAATGGAAACCTGAACCAGTTCAAGCACAGGGCCATTCTGGAAGAAACATTGTTTCCATTTGTTCGTGCAGCCTTTCGAGGAAACTTTGTCTTCCAAGATGACAATGCACGGCCTCATCGTGCTCGCATGATCCAACACTTTCTTGCTGACCATGGTGTAGAGCATATGGAGTGGCCTGCCATGTCCCCGGATATGAATCCGATAGAGAACTTGTGGGCAGAATTAACGCATCAAATCGACAACTAGGACCAGCAGCCTGCCTATGTGCGTGAATTGCAGCAGGCTATTGTAACTGCATGGCAAGCGATTCCTGTCCAAACCTTGGCAAATCTCGTGAACAGCATGCCTCAACGTGTATGTGCTCTCCTGAATGCTCGTGGGGGTTACACGAAGTACTGAACTGTAATTTTACTGTCCGTAATCCCAGTCGTAATTTAACTTTTGTTTTTGTTAAAAAAAAATTTGGCTAATGTGGAAAATAAAAAGATACTTCTGGAAAACGCACAGAAGTTTAACACAGTACTGTCCGTGAATTGAGTTCGATATCAGTTTACATCACTTTCAAGGATCAATTTATTTGCTTCGAAATGTCTGGTTTTTGTTTCTTTTAAAGGTCACATTAACAAAATCTAGAATATTTTCAACATAATTCCAATGAACTTTTGGTTCTAAGTCATCTTGAAAAGTAAGTTCACCCCCACAAAAAAATATTCCATATTAAATGCCAAGTCTGTATATATATATATATATACAGTATATATATATATACAGTATATATATATATATATATATATATATATATATATATATATATATATAAATATATATATATATATATATAGTGTTGCGGTTTTAGAACCCACACTTTTGTAAATAAATAATCACTTGTAAATATGACATTAAAGGTTAAAGGTTGCACCCCTAGTTAGTCCACAAGCAACACGTAGGCCACCTTAGAAATTCCAGTTATTTCATTATTATGTGTTTTAGTTAAGGCCGTGTTTCCAATAGATGAATCTGCGTTGCGTCAATCAAATAAGGAGTAGGCCCCTTTCGTCCATTTTGCGACCTCTCTCTCCAAGCGCCGCCATTACGCGCATTGCCAGCAGCGTTCGCTGCCTTGCTGCTGAAGCTCGCACAAACGACGCCATTGACCATGCGGTCAGGCCCGAGGAAAAGGGGGCGGGACGCCAAGAACAAGATGTGGCCTGTCAACTAGCCGTCAAAGGCGTGGCCGGTAAGCCTTCACCAACCAACCAGGGCTGAGGTGAGATCGCTGGCGGGCATGGCTTCATGAAGCGCGGAGTGATCCTGGCTCGCGTTATATAAGCGCGAACGAAGAGCCCTTTCACAGGACTCGCGCGAAAAGGATTGGTGAAAGGCTTGCTGAGAAACGCGCACTACAAACGAACTGCGCACAGGAACCTCTTCTTTTTTCACAGACTTGTTGGAGGCGCGCGCATTGAAAGGACTTGGAGAGGGTGCGTTTAGCACGACCATCCATTTATTAAGTAGGCTGAAGCATCCCAGTCCCCCCCCCCCCCCCCCCCGCTATATGTAAGGTCCGCTCACGTCCAACGATACGCAGAGCTGCCTGCCGGGTTTCGCCCGTGAGACCGGAGCCTGGACGGAGTCGACTGGAGCCTGGACCATCTACCTGGACCTTCCACCCTACCAGCTACAATCCCCGTGTGAGTGTGTATGTTTGTCTGGGGTCGTAGAATAAGACTGTAATAAGACTGCCCTGTGTCCTGCTTCTTCTTCTTCTTCCTGTACATTCTTTCCTTTCCTCTTCTTTTTGGTTTGTAAATAAATTACCTTGTTCTTTCTTGGTTTTCCCTAATCCGATCGCATCCGTCCTTTCTTTCAATTGAGTACCTGTGGCACGATTCGGAACCGCTAGAATCGGGTTTAGTTTTTGTTAATAGCTCGGATCGCGGATTGCTAACCGCTCGGCATTTTCCATCTTATCCGTGGTTCGAGCAGGAGTTATTCCCTCATTTCGGGCGGGCGTTAGTACTTAGGTAGCAGCGAACCCCTAGGCTTAGCAAACCCTACCTAACGCCACGCCGGGAAGGACGTTATCGCTTCCAGGACTCGGGACGGCCAGCTAAAAAGACAAGGGGATTAACCCCCCACCCCCCCCCCCCCCCCACTCCCCCTTGATAATGGGAGAGCCGACCCCCCAAGATCCGCAACAATATATATACATATACAGTCACGTGAAAAAGTAAGTACATTCCATGAAATGTTTTTTTAATCTTTTTCAACATATGTGGACATATCAATATTTGAACTTCATTTAAACAGTATCTATAGATAATGGTGATCTAATTGAGCAATAAACAATGAAAAGTTGACTTTGCAATAATTTATTCAACAAAAAATTGTTGCACAGCATGCACAATTGCATGCACAGCTCGTTTCAAATCCCCCCACAACATCTCGATGGGATTTAGATCCAGGCTTTGACTTGGCCATTCCAGAACCCTCCATTTCTTTCTTTACAGCCATTCCTTGGTGGATTTACTGGTATGTTTAGGGCCATTGTCATGTTACAAGGTCCACCTTCGGTTGAGCTTCAACTTTCCGACAGATGGCCTCACATTATCCTCAAGCACCCTCTGGTACAATGAAGAATTCATAGTGGATTATATGATGGTGAACTGCCCAGGCCCTGATGCAGCAAAGCTGCCCCAAACCATAATATTTCCACCACCATGCTTTACAGTTGGTATCAGGTTCTTGTGGTCAAATGCTGTCTTTGGTTTTCGCCAAACATGTCTTCTGGTACTTTGGCCAAATAGCTCTACCTTTGACTCATCTGTCCAGAGCACATTGTTCCAGAAGTGCTGGTCTTTGCCTAGGTGTTCATTGGCAAACTTTAGTCTTGCCCTGATATTCTTTCTGGACAGCAAAGGTTTCCTCCTGGCACACCTCCTATGTAGATCAAATTTGTGCAGCCTCTTTCTAATGGTAGACTCGTGCACTTTGACATCAACAGTGGCAAGAGCTACATGTAGGCCCCTTGATGACATTCTGGGGTTCTTCGAGACTTCTTTCAGCATCTTGCGGTCTGCTTTTGGGCTGAACTTGCTGGGGTGGCCTGGCCTGAACAAGTTGGCAGTTGTTTGGAATCTTCTCCACTTGTAGATGATCTTCCGGACAGTCGAATGATTGATTTTTAAATTGTTTGGAGATCTTTTTAAATCCCTTCCCAGAATTGTAGGCATCTATAACCTTCTTTCTGAAGGCCTCAGAGAGCTCTTTTGATCTAGGCATGGTGACACCACACACTTCAACAACAAAGAACAAACCAAACTAAATGTCTGAGGTTTAAATAAGACAGGTTCCTCCAAGATCCTCTCTGACGATGTTCTAAACATTTGCACCGGAGCTGGTGCACCTCATTCTAATTTTAGGTATTTGAAGTAGTGATAAATGTTGGGGTGTACTTACTTTTTCCACATGCGAAATTTGCTTTTATGTTTATTTAAATTATACAATGGACTACAAAATGTAAATGTTTCATGATATTTGTTATATTATATCACCTTTATCTATCCATATTGTTGAAATGAAGATCAAATAGCTGTATGTTGAAATATGTTGAAAAAGTCACAACTTTACATGGGGTGTACTTACTTTTTCACGTGACTGTATCTACACATCTGGGCAGTGTCTGTGTTGTCACTTAACGACCCCCTCAAACTTTAGTTTCCGTGGTTGTGAAGTGTTTTTAATAACGTGGTGGTGGTTTTGAATCACGTGGTGGTGAGGTATTTATAATTACATGATGGTGAGGTATTTATAATTACGTGATGGTGAGGTGTTTTTAATTATGTGGTGGTGAGGTGTTTTTAAATCATGTGGTGGTGAGGTATTTATAATTACGTGATGGTGAGGTGTTTTTAATTATGTGGTGGTGAGGTGTTTTGAATTAGTTGGTGATGAGGTGTTTTGAATTACTTGGTGGTGAGGTGTTTTGAATTACGTGGTGGTGAGGTGTTTTGAATTACTTGGTGGTGAGGTGTTTTGAATTGCGTGGTGGTGAGGTGTTTTTATATGACGTGCTGGTGAGGTGTTTTAAAATTCGTAGCTGTGAGGTGTTTTAAATTTCGTGTTTCGTGGCTGTGAGGTGTTTTCAATTTCGTGGTGGTGAGGTGTTTTGAATTACTTGGTGGTGATGTGAAGTATTTAACACACAACACAACACAACAACTCAGGTGCAGTCATTATCCTCATCTAAAATAAGCCCGCTCCTCAGCAACGACGCATGGTGAGGCGAGCGGAGCGAGCGGAGCCAAGCTAGTATATATATATATATATATTCTATATATATATATATATATATATATATATATATATATATATATATATATATATATATATATATATATATATATATATATATATATATATATATACGTATATATATATATATATATATATATACGTATATATATATATATATATATACGTATATATATATATATATATATATATATATATATATATATATATATATATATATATATATATATATATATTGTTGCGGATATGGGATTTGGCCTCCATATCCGCTTGTAAATATTCCCCTATTTCCCCAATACTCCCCAACTATCCCCAATCCCCCATTCCCTAGTCCCATTGTCTGTAAACAACACTCTGTAGAACCGACCTTCCCCTTTTTCCCCCATTAAATGTCGTGCCCAGGTCCACCGCATCTCACGTAGACAACTTTCGGACATCTTGCTAGTTATTCTTAGTCTATGTCAGTTAAGGACTCGTTTCCATTAATTCTGACTCTTCGTTGCACCAGAATGTGATTGTATGGCACCAGTAGTGAGTTTAGGACCTCCCAATACCTCCCCCCAACCTCATCTCCGCATCCTCCCATCATCTCATGGAACAACAACAACTACAACCACAGCGGGGGCGGCGCGGCCGCGGTGCGGGGAGTGTGCGTCCTCACACCGGCTTGGTTAGCCGCCATTGACCATGCGCTCCGACGGGGTTACCACGAAGGGGCTCACTGTCAGCTCCTCGTCAAGGGCGGAGCCCGGTAACCCCCCGCACCCAATAAGAAGGGCGGACCGATTCCATCTGGGGCGGAGCTAACGAGCCGAGGGCGTGTCACTCCCCGCCGGATATACGCAGCCTACCGGACGTGACGTCAGATGCGCCTCAGCCACGAAGAAGAACCAGTCGCGACCTCCGAGCGCTGTGACCTCCCTGCATCTACTGGACCGTACTGTATCCTGTCCCTGAGCCAAGAGTGCACCTTGAGCCATCGACTACCCGCCTTTCCTTGCCATCAATCCCCATGTGAGTCAGTCTTGTCCCGTTTATCTGTCGTCTGTCGGGGCTAAGATAAGACCGTGTTTAAGTGCCCACCTTTCTATGCTGTCTCTCCTGTCTTTGTAATCTAACCTTCCGCAATATTATAACCTCCTCCGGAGGTCTTGAGAACCGTACCCCTGGTGTCGTGTCATTTTAACCCAGCCGTTGTGTCCTTTTCCTCAATTGATTTAGCGTAGCGCGACTTAGTCAACGTTCGAGTGTAATCGGGTAACTTGTGCGAACACGGCGGCCATTCCGCTCGGCCCAGCATAACATCTTAATAAGTCGTGTCCGTAACATTTGGTGTCGAGGAGTGGAATTCGGACCTGGGACTAAATTTATTAGGCCCAAATTTTGGAACACCAATTGTACCATTAGGGTAACATTTTGGTGTTGGGAAGTAGAATTCGATCCGGAGCGCGTTTCCCGCGCTCGAAATTATAACGGCGAAATTTGATTTTGTTTTACGAAAATAAAAACCCGAATTTTGAAAGTCGCGCTATGGCAGACCAAGTCGGCTGGGTTCCGGTAGAGGAGAGTGAGGCAGGGTCGGTCCAGGACCAAATTGAGGGACGTGAGGAGAGCGAAGCAGCGAGGGTAGCAGACGCACAAAATGGCGCCTCGCTGGTCACGGCGACCGCGCCCGCGACCGTGGCAGCGCCCCTGGTGGATTCGAACCTTTTTATGTTGCAAATGAGGGCCCTTATGGAACGAATGGGAGACCAAATTGTGGGAATGAGGGCTGATAGTGAGCGGTTGGGGAAGCGGATGGATGCTCGGGGTGAGCGATTGGAAGGCAAATTGAGGGACATGGGGGACGAAGCGAGGGGTACCGGTGAGGGATTAGACAAGAAATTTGGGAAGTTGGACAATAATTTTGAGGAGTTAGACAAGAAATTTGGGAAGTTAGACAATAATTTTGAGGGGTTAGACAACGGGATAAAAGAGGTGAGAAATGGGTTAATGGGGGTAGAAAACAGAATGGCCGCTCAAGAGAATCAAATGGAAGGGATGCAAAAGGGGTTAGAGGGGTTAGAAAACAGGATGGAAGGCAAATTGAGGGACATGAGGGACCAAGCGGAAAGGGAAGTTAAACAAATGGGGCAGCAGATAGAGGGGGTCAGAATGGGGGTAGAAACCAAACTGGATGCTCACAGGGAGGAAATGGAGCAGATGAGGGTGGCATCTGGGCAGGAGATGCAAGTGATGGGAGAGGAGATCAGGAGAGGAGTGAGTGAGGAGGTCGGAGGAGTGCGCGAGGAGGTGAGGCACTGTAAGGAGCACATGGAGAAGGAGGTGAGAAAGGGGACTGTAAAGTTACAAGGGGGCATAGAGGACCTGATGCAGGAAGTAGAACAACTGACAGAGGGACAAAAAGAACTAACGGAGCAGGTTCAAAGGAACACTGCGGTATTAGGAGGGTTAAAAGCGACACAAAACGACATAAAAAACGACTTGATAGCAACAAAGAGGCAATGTCAGATGGTACGTGAGGGACTGACAACGAGGTTGGACGAGGTGATAGAGGTAATGGAGACGAAGGACCGGCAGGTGAGGACGCACATGGAAACGGTCAAGGTAGCCTTAGAGGACGAACTTGAGGAGACGTACCGGGGAATAAAAGAGGTGAAGCAGAAATTAGAAGAAGTGGAAGAAGGGGTGAGCGAAATTAAGAAGCGACGGAGAGGGGATAAGAAAGAAATAAAAGAGGAGATAAAAGAATTGGTCCGAAGTCTGTGTTCGGATCGTGATGATGTGCTCATTAACCGGATGAGGGATTCGCAGGTGATGGAGGAGAAGCGAAGAGGAAGAGGACCCGGTGTAAGTGGTGACCAATATGGTCGTGCGTATGATGCGCCAGGGGATTTAATAAGCTTGGGGGTCGAGATGGACCCGGGTGTTCGTGAGAGGCCGCTGGTGAAGTGTGCGACAGGTCTGGTGTGCGAAAAAGGAGGTGTGCGAGAAAGTCCGACTCTGGGGTGTGTGAGGAAAAAGTGCGTGCCAAGGAGTGAGGATGCTGGCGAGAATGAGTCGGTCGTAGCGCGTGTGCGAGGGAGCACATGGAAGCGTGGTGTGGTAAGTGTTACAGAGGGTGTGACGGGAGAGTGTGCGCAAGGGTGTGCGCGAGAGAGGTGTGTAACGGACGGGTGCATGAGGAAAGAGTGCGCTGTCGGGAGTAATGGTGAGTGCGTTGCCAAGAGTGGTGGTGAGAGTAGTACGAGTGACACGGAGCGTGAGTTGGTGGTGACAGGTGAGAAAGGAAGCACACCTGGAATGGTAGAGCGTGAGTGGGAATGCACGCTGGAATTGGTGGTGAGGCACGTGGTTGGGTGTGCGAATGAGAGCACACCTGTGATTGTCACAGAAGAGGTGACCGAGGAGGGGGCGCGAAGAGGTGTGTTGGTGAGGTGTGCGGGTGACGAATGTGTGCCAAGGTGTTCAGTGGTCAGGTGTGTGACCAAGGCTGTGAGTGGAATGAGGGTACCTGGGTGTGTAAGGAAAGGTACGAGGAGCATGGAAACGGCTGGATGTGTGAGCAAGGAACGGGCTGCGGGGTGTAAGCATGCAGGTGAGGCATCGAAGGTAACCGGGTTAGAGGTTAGAGCGACTTTTAGCCGAATCGGGCCCTCGGTGCGTGCTGGGCCTCGCTTTGAACGGCCGCGTCCGTGCTCCACTAGGCGGAGCGGGCGGCTGGATAGGAAGGGTCGTCATGGCGACCACTTTTTGTTGAGGTATTCCGGCAGGTCGAGATCGAGCCATGGGATGGCTCCGTGCCGAGATGGTGCGTGGGATCTCGGCCCGGGTAAACCTCCTTCCCTGCACCGAATGCGGGACGTATCCAGCCGCTGGCACCAAACAACCCGCATTCATGGCTTGGCTTTACGAAGCCGGGCTTTGGACAGGAATTGGCGCACCGATAGGCATTAGTGAGTAGACTGGGTGATGAGGTTAGTGGTTTGGACCCAAAATTAGAGAAAAACAAAATTTGATGATTGGCAAAGGATTGGCAGTAATGATTGGCAGATGATGGGCAGTGATTGGCAAATTTTTGATTTGTTGAAATTTGATGTGCAAAATTGGTAGTGGGAGATGCCCGATGTGGTGGGATGGCAACTCTGTCATCCCTCACAAAAGTGGGGGGCAAATGCACTAGAGTATGGGGTGTATGGCAGTGAAAACTAGCCCGGGTGGGTTAGGATATTGATAGGGCCCTAGAAGATGACAGTAGGTAACGTTAAGATTAGTTAGTGACTGATACCTGTAGTGGGGACGCAGGTAGATTAGTGTGGATTATAATGACGAGGGAGCGCAATAGTTTAAAGGGACGCCTGGGAAGCGCAAGTTTCAGAAGGGAGTAGTTAGCTGAGATGATGCCGTGTGTGTGAGAATTGAACAGGTGTGAGAACTGGACAGGTGTGTGGAGCAGTGTATGAGTAGTGAGTGTGTGGATCAGCGCGAATGCGCTTGGGGAGAGAAGGGTGCAGGTGGCACCAGGTGTGAGAGCACAGGTGTGCAGGTACAGGTGTGTGGAGAGAGTTGGAGTAAGTGGTACGGAGTGGTGTGCATGGTGCGAAGGTGTGGATGGGGGAAGAGTGGACCCCTTTCACGGATACCCGGGGCGGGTAGTGTAAGTGTTAGGTAGAGGGTATAGGTAAATTGTGGTTGGATATTGGCATTTGTGGTGCGGTTGCAGAATGGTGTTGTGGATGGGTGCATTAGTGTTGTGGAAATGGCTGGGCGTGTAGCCTGTTAGTGTGTGTAGTTGGTTGGGCACTCCACCACTGTGAGGATGTCGGACAGGTGAGGCCGCAGGTGGGCTCTGGGAGCCGGTAGTTGTGAGTGGGTGCCTGAGGATCCCGGGTGTGGATCGGGCAGCCCAGTGCCAGAGAGGGCACCGAGTGGGGAGAGCGCCAGAGGGCCTTCCCCAGGTAGTTAGGTTAGGGTAAGGAGCAGGTAAGCTCGGAGGCAACTGCAGTGGTGGAGGTGTGCAGGTGGGTAGACCGGCTAGGAGAGTTACACGTCGCAGCCCCGAAATTGTGCGAGGGCACCGAGAGATGAATCGGGGGAGTGAGACCCCAAATTGAAAAGCACCACAGTTTGGTCAATGGGAATTGGTTTTTAGAACCCATAGTGTAAGAGGGCCAATGGTTTGGCCGGAGAAAGACCCCGGGTAGTGTAAAGTTGTTAAAGTCATTTAGGAAATAGTTAGGATTGATGAACCTGTCGCACCATACGCAGCCACTTACCTGTGGTGATGATGATGACTCCACACCTGTGTTTTCTTTGTTTTGTTGCAGGAAATGAGAATTGCTGTGAGGATTTGTGAGACGCATCACGACGTGGATGAGACATTGGGGTGATTCCATCTCTCCCTCCCTAGGAGGGACTGATGATGAATTGGTGATAGCAAATTTTGATGAGAGTTGAAAATGGCAAATTTGGTTGGTTAGGAGGGAGAGAAGACGAATTTGGTTTATGGGAGGAACGGGGAAGACAGTAGGGACGGTTGTTGATTTGTAAAGTAGATGTTTATGGGTAGTGTTGTGTTTTGTGGATACAGTAAGGGGTAAGGGAGGGGCCTTGTAGGTTACCTGGTGGGGGGGGGGGGCGTACGGTAAGAACGTACCTGTCTCACCTGGTTCCCATGTGCCCCCAGTGTGCATTACCTTGCATTGCGTGCACTTTTGCGCCCTTACCACCTTACTCACTTGTCTGCTTCTTTTGTCTCCCACCTCCGAGGATCTGGCTTTGGGGCAGAGAGAGAGAGGAGAGAGAGGTGCTGGCTCCGCAGTTGTGGGCCTGCACTTTCGCTGCTTGCTGCCTGGATCGATACACCATATGGACCGCAATTTTGGTGGCCACCCACAATGGACCGCAGTTCTTTTGCGGCCAAGCACCACCCGTGGATGGACCTATGGGTCAACGTGGCACCTATGCCATACAGGTGAACCACTTATAGTTGGCCCCCTGACGGCCACAATAAAGAAATGGACGCGGTTGGCGCCTTTCTTTATTTTTGAAAGAAGTAAGAAGGCCAAGTGCACCACACGAAGGCAAGACCAGCGGCAGAACATCGGCCGGCTGCGACACCACCGGTGATTTATAAACACTTTATTGGTGCACCGGATGGTGCTGATTGTACATGATGGGGTGGTGCTTTTGGTGCTTGGAAGGGGTGCTCTGCACATTATTAAAGGCCGTAAGGCCACAGAGCACTCGTGGGTTGGTGTATCTATGCTGGCATGCGCGCTCTCTCTATGCATAACATCTGCATGTGTTCCTCCAAAAACAGGTCCTGGATCGTAGTGTAAATATCAGCGTAGTCTTGTGTAAATAATGCTCCCTACCGGCTGTATGTTTAGTTTGCGAATTCTTTCCGTGATTCGGTTACCCTGTGGGTGTGTTTCTGTGAGGAGAAGGGTGCAACGTCGCAGGGGGACATATTTACTCATTTGTGAATATCTGTAAAACTGTCGCACTCAGGGTAGAGTTAATAGTAGAGGGAACTACATCTGAGTGCCACACTAAAATAGGTAAAAATTTATCGGGTCGGGACGCCCCGAGGGTAGAGAAGGGTGCAATGTTGCGGATATGGGATTTGGCCTCCATATCCGCTTGTAAATATTCCCCTATTTCCCCAATACTCCCCAACTATCCCCAATCCCCCATTCCCTAGCCCCATTGTCTGTAAACAACACTCTGTAGAACCGACCTTCCCCTTTTTCCCCCATTAAATGTCGTGCCCAGGTCCACCGCATCTCACGTAGACAACTTTCGGACATCTTGCTAGTTATTCTTAGTCTATGTCAGTTAAGGACTCGTTTCCATTAATTCTGACTCTTCGTTGCACCAGAATGTGATTGTATGGCACCAGTAGTGAGTTTAGGACCTCCCAATACCTCCCCCCAACCTCATCTCCGCATCCTCCCATCATCTCATGGAACAACAACAACTACAACCACAGCGGGGGCGGCGCGGCTGCGGTGCGGGGAGTGTGCGTGCATCCTCACACCGGCTTGGTTAGCCGCCATTGACCATGCGCTCCGACGGGGTTACCACGAAGGGGCTCACTGTCAGCTCCTCATCAAGGGCGGAGCCCGGTAACCCCCCGCACCCAATAAGAAGGGCGGACCGATTCCATCTGGGGCGGAGCTAACGAGCCGAGGGCGTGTCACTCCCCGCCGGATATACACAGCCTACCGGACGTGACGTCAGATGCGCCTCAGCCACGAAGAAGAACCAGTCGCGACCTCCGAGCGCTGTGACCTCCCTGCATCTACTGGACCGTACTGTATCCTGTCCCTGAGCCAAGAGTGCACCTTGAGCCATCGACTACCCGCCTTTCCTTGCCATCAATCCCCGTGTGAGTCAGTCTTGTCCCGTTTATCTGTCGTCTGTCGGGGCTAAGATAAGACCGTGTTTAAGTGCCCACCTTTCTATGCTGTCTCTCCTGTCTTTGTAATCTAACCTTCCGCAATATTATAACCTCCTCCGGAGGTCTTGAGAACCGTACCCCTGGTGTCGTGTCATTTTAACCCAGCCGTTGTGTCCTTTTCCTCAATTGATTTAGCGTAGCGCGACTTAGTCAACGTTCGAGTGTAATCGGGTAACTTGTGCGAACACGGCGGCCATTCCGCTCGGCCCAGCATAACATCTTAATAAGTCGTGTCCGTAACATTTGGTGTCGAGGAGTGGAATTCGGACCTGGGACTAAATTTATTAGGCCCAAATTTTGGAACACCAATTGTACCATTAGGGTAACATTTTGGTGTTGGGAAGTAGAATTCGATCCGGAGCGCGTTTCCCGCGCTCGAAATTATAACGGCGAAATTTGATTTTGTTTTACGAAAATAAAAACCCGAATTTTGAAAGTCGCGCTATGGCAGACCAAGTCGGCTGGGTTCCGGTAGAGGAGAGTGAGGCAGGGTCGGTCCAGGACCAAATTGAGGGACGTGAGGAGAGCGAAGCAGCGAGGGTAGCAGACGCACAAAATGGCGCCTCGCTGGTCACGGCGACCGCGCCCGCGACCGTGGCAGCGCCCCTGGTGGATTCGAACCTTTTTATGTTGCAAATGAGGGCCCTTATGGAACGAATGGGAGACCAAATTGTGGGAATGAGGGCTGATAGTGAGCGGTTGGGGAAGCGGATGGATGCTCGGGGTGAGCGATTGGAAGGCAAATTGAGGGACATGGGGGACGAAGCGAGGGGTACCGGTGAGGGATTAGACAAGAAATTTGGGAAGTTGGACAATAATTTTGAGGAGTTAGACAAGAAATTTGGGAAGTTAGACAATAATTTTGAGGGGTTAGACAACGGGATAAAAGAGGTGAGAAATGGGTTAATGGGGGTAGAAAACAGAATGGCCGCTCAAGAGAATCAAATGGAAGGGATGCAAAAGGGGTTAGAGGGGTTAGAAAACAGGATGGAAGGCAAATTGAGGGACATGAGGGACCAAGCGGAAAGGGAAGTTAAACAAATGGGGCAGCAGATAGAGGGGGTCAGAATGGGGGTAGAAACCAAACTGGATGCTCACAGGGAGGAAATGGAGCAGATGAGGGTGGCATCTGGGCAGGAGATGCAAGTGATGGGAGAGGAGATCAGGAGAGGAGTGAGTGAGGAGGTCGGAGGAGTGCGCGAGGAGGTGAGGCACTGTAAGGAGCACATGGAGAAGGAGGTGAGAAAGGGGACTGTAAAGTTACAAGGGGGCATAGAGGACCTGATGCAGGAAGTAGAACAACTGACAGAGGGACAAAAAGAACTAACGGAGCAGGTTCAAAGGAACACTGCGGTATTAGGAGGGTTAAAAGCGACACAAAACGACATAAAAAACGACTTGATAGCAACAAAGAGGCAATGTCAGATGGTACGTGAGGGACTGACAACGAGGTTGGACGAGGTGATAGAGGTAATGGAGACGAAGGACCGGCAGGTGAGGACGCACATGGAAACGGTCAAGGTAGCCTTAGAGGACGAACTTGAGGAGACGTACCGGGGAATAAAAGAGGTGAAGCAGAAATTAGAAGAAGTGGAAGAAGGGGTGAGCGAAATTAAGAAGCGACGGAGAGGGGATAAGAAAGAAATAAAAGAGGAGATAAAAGAATTGGTCCGAAGTCTGTGTTCGGATCGTGATGATGTGCTCATTAACCGGATGAGGGATTCGCAGGTGATGGAGGAGAAGCGAAGAGGAAGAGGACCCGGTGTAAGTGGTGACCAATATGGTCGTGCGTATGATGCGCCAGGGGATTTAATAAGCTTGGGGGTCGAGATGGACCCGGGTGTTCGTGAGAGGCCGCTGGTGAAGTGTGCGACAGGTCTGGTGTGCGAAAAAGGAGGTGTGCGAGAAAGTCCGACTCTGGGGTGTGTGAGGAAAAAGTGCGTGCCAAGGAGTGAGGATGCTGGCGAGAATGAGTCGGTCGTAGCGCGTGTGCGAGGGAGCACATGGAAGCGTGGTGTGGTAAGTGTTACAGAGGGTGTGACGGGAGAGTGTGCGCAAGGGTGTGCGCGAGAGAGGTGTGTAACGGACGGGTGCATGAGGAAAGAGTGCGCTGTCGGGAGTAATGGTGAGTGCGTTGCCAAGAGTGGTGGTGAGAGTAGTACGAGTGACACGGAGCGTGAGTTGGTGGTGACAGGTGAGAAAGGAAGCACACCTGGAATGGTAGAGCGTGAGTGGGAATGCACGCTGGAATTGGTGGTGAGGCACGTGGTTGGGTGTGCGAATGAGAGCACACCTGTGATTGTCACAGAAGAGGTGACCGAGGAGGGGGCGCGAAGAGGTGTGTTGGTGAGGTGTGCGGGTGACGAATGTGTGCCAAGGTGTTCAGTGGTCAGGTGTGTGACCAAGGCTGTGAGTGGAATGAGGGTACCTGGGTGTGTAAGGAAAGGTACGAGGAGCATGGAAACGGCTGGATGTGTGAGCAAGGAACGGGCTGCGGGGTGTAAGCATGCAGGTGAGGCATCGAAGGTAACCGGGTTAGAGGTTAGAGCGACTTTTAGCCGAATCGGGCCCTCGGTGCGTGCTGGGCCTCGCTTTGAACGGCCGCGTCCGTGCTCCACTAGGCGGAGCGGGCGGCTGGATAGGAAGGGTCGTCATGGCGACCACTTTTTGTTGAGGTATTCCGGCAGGTCGAGATCGAGCCATGGGATGGCTCCGTGCCGAGATGGTGCGTGGGATCTCGGCCCGGGTAAACCTCCTTCCCTGCACCGAATGCGGGACGTATCCAGCCGCTGGCACCAAACAACCCGCATTCATGGCTTGGCTTTACGAAGCCGGGCTTTGGACAGGAATTGGCGCACCGATAGGCATTAGTGAGTAGACTGGGTGATGAGGTTAGTGGTTTGGACCCAAAATTAGAGAAAAACAAAATTTGATGATTGGCAAAGGATTGGCAGTAATGATTGGCAGATGATGGGCAGTGATTGGCAAATTTTTGATTTGTTGAAATTTGATGTGCAAAATTGGTAGTGGGAGATGCCCGATGTGGTGGGATGGCAACTCTGTCATCCCTCACAAAAGTGGGGGGCAAATGCACTAGAGTATGGGGTGTATGGCAGTGAAAACTAGCCCGGGTGGGTTAGGATATTGATAGGGCCCTAGAAGATGACAGTAGGTAACGTTAAGATTAGTTAGTGACTGATACCTGTAGTGGGGACGCAGGTAGATTAGTGTGGATTATAATGACGAGGGAGCGCAATAGTTTAAAGGGACGCCTGGGAAGCGCAAGTTTCAGAAGGGAGTAGTTAGCTGAGATGATGCCGTGTGTGTGAGAATTGAACAGGTGTGAGAACTGGACAGGTGTGTGGAGCAGTGTATGAGTAGTGAGTGTGTGGATCAGCGCGAATGCGCTTGGGGAGAGAAGGGTGCAGGTGGCACCAGGTGTGAGAGCACAGGTGTGCAGGTACAGGTGTGTGGAGAGAGTTGGAGTAAGTGGTACGGAGTGGTGTGCATGGTGCGAAGGTGTGGATGGGGGAAGAGTGGACCCCTTTCACGGATACCCGGGGCGGGTAGTGTAAGTGTTAGGTAGAGGGTATAGGTAAATTGTGGTTGGATATTGGCATTTGTGGTGCGGTTGCAGAATGGTGTTGTGGATGGGTGCATTAGTGTTGTGGAAATGGCTGGGCGTGTAGCCTGTTAGTGTGTGTAGTTGGTTGGGCACTCCACCACTGTGAGGATGTCGGACAGGTGAGGCCGCAGGTGGGCTCTGGGAGCCGGTAGTTGTGAGTGGGTGCCTGAGGATCCCGGGTGTGGATCGGGCAGCCCAGTGCCAGAGAGGGCACCGAGTGGGGAGAGCGCCAGAGGGCCTTCCCCAGGTAGTTAGGTTAGGGTAAGGAGCAGGTAAGCTCGGAGGCAACTGCAGTGGTGGAGGTGTGCAGGTGGGTAGACCGGCTAGGAGAGTTACACGTCGCAGCCCCGAAATTGTGCGAGGGCACCGAGAGATGAATCGGGGGAGTGAGACCCCAAATTGAAAAGCACCACAGTTTGGTCAATGGGAATTGGTTTTTAGAACCCATAGTGTAAGAGGGCCAATGGTTTGGCCGGAGAAAGACCCCGGGTAGTGTAAAGTTGTTAAAGTCATTTAGGAAATAGTTAGGATTGATGAACCTGTCGCACCATACGCAGCCACTTACCTGTGGTGATGATGATGACTCCACACCTGTGTTTTCTTTGTTTTGTTGCAGGAAATGAGAATTGCTGTGAGGATTTGTGAGACGCATCACGACGTGGATGAGACATTGGGGTGATTCCATCTCTCCCTCCCTAGGAGGGACTGATGATGAATTGGTGATAGCAAATTTTGATGAGAGTTGAAAATGGCAAATTTGGTTGGTTAGGAGGGAGAGAAGACGAATTTGGTTTATGGGAGGAACGGGGAAGACAGTAGGGACGGTTGTTGATTTGTAAAGTAGATGTTTATGGGTAGTGTTGTGTTTTGTGGATACAGTAAGGGGTAAGGGAGGGGCCTTGTAGGTTACCTGGTGGGGGGGGGGGCGTACGGTAAGAACGTACCTGTCTCACCTGGTTCCCATGTGCCCCCAGTGTGCATTACCTTGCATTGCGTGCACTTTTGCGCCCTTACCACCTTACTCACTTGTCTGCTTCTTTTGTCTCCCACCTCCGAGGATCTGGCTTTGGGGCAGAGAGAGAGAGGAGAGAGAGGTGCTGGCTCCGCAGTTGTGGGCCTGCACTTTCGCTGCTTGCTGCCTGGATCGATACACCATATGGACCGCAATTTTGGTGGCCACCCACAATGGACCGCAGTTCTTTTGCGGCCAAGCACCACCCGTGGATGGACCTATGGGTCAACGTGGCACCTATGCCATACAGGTGAACCACTTATAGTTGGCCCCCTGACGGCCACAATAAAGAAATGGACGCGGTTGGCGCCTTTCTTTATTTTTGAAAGAAGTAAGAAGGCCAAGTGCACCACACGAAGGCAAGACCAGCGGCAGAACATCGGCCGGCTGCGACACCACCGGTGATTTATAAACACTTTATTGGTGCACCGGATGGTGCTGATTGTACATGATGGGGTGGTGCTTTTGGTGCTTGGAAGGGGTGCTCTGCACATTATTAAAGGCCGTAAGGCCACAGAGCACTCGTGGGTTGGTGTATCTATGCTGGCATGCGCGCTCTCTCTATGCATAACATCTGCATGTGTTCCTCCAAAAACAGGTCCTGGATCGTAGTGTAAATATCAGCGTAGTCTTGTGTAAATAATGCTCCCTACCGGCTGTATGTTTAGTTTGCGAATTCTTTCCGTGATTCGGTTACCCTGTGGGTGTGTTTCTGTGAGGAGAAGGGTGCAACGTCGCAGGGGGACATATTTACTCATTTGTGAATATCTGTAAAACTGTCGCACTCAGGGTAGAGTTAATAGTAGAGGGAACTACATCTGAGTGCCACACTAAAATAGGTAAAAATTTATCGGGTCGGGACGCCCCGAGGGTAGAGAAGGGTGCAATGTTGCGGATATGGGATTTGGCCTCCATATCCGCTTGTAAATATTCCCCTATTTCCCCAATACTCCCCAACTATCCCCAATCCCCCATTCCCTAGCCCCATTGTCTGTAAACAACACTCTGTAGAACCGACCTTCCCCTTTTTCCCCCATTAAATGTCGTGCCCAGGTCCACCGCATCTCACGTAGACAACTTTCGGACATCTTGCTAGTTATTCTTAGTCTATGTCAGTTAAGGACTCGTTTCCATTAATTCTGACTCTTCGTTGCACCAGAATGTGATTGTATGGCACCAGTAGTGAGTTTAGGACCTCCCAATACCTCCCCCCAACCTCATCTCCGCATCCTCCCATCATCTCATGGAACAACAACAACTACAACCACAGCGGGGGCGGCGCGGCTGCGGTGCGGGGAGTGTGCGTGCATCCTCACACCGGCTTGGTTAGCCGCCATTGACCATGCGCTCCGACGGGGTTACCACGAAGGGGCTCACTGTCAGCTCCTCATCAAGGGCGGAGCCCGGTAACCCCCCGCACCCAATAAGAAGGGCGGACCGATTCCATCTGGGGCGGAGCTAACGAGCCGAGGGCGTGTCACTCCCCGCCGGATATACACAGCCTACCGGACGTGACGTCAGATGCGCCTCAGCCACGAAGAAGAACCAGTCGCGACCTCCGAGCGCTGTGACCTCCCTGCATCTACTGGACCGTACTGTATCCTGTCCCTGAGCCAAGAGTGCACCTTGAGCCATCGACTACCCGCCTTTCCTTGCCATCAATCCCCGTGTGAGTCAGTCTTGTCCCGTTTATCTGTCGTCTGTCGGGGCTAAGATAAGACCGTGTTTAAGTGCCCACCTTTCTATGCTGTCTCTCCTGTCTTTGTAATCTAACCTTCCGCAATATTATAACCTCCTCCGGAGGTCTTGAGAACCGTACCCCTGGTGTCGTGTCATTTTAACCCAGCCGTTGTGTCCTTTTCCTCAATTGATTTAGCGTAGCGCGACTCGGCCAACGTTCGAGTATAATCGGGTAAACTGTGCAGACGTGGCCATACCAAACTGCTCGGTAAACCAACATCCACAACCGCGTCTGTAACAATATATATATCGATACGTTACTAACATAATTGCCTTCGATCGTTTTTTGCAAAAAAATTTTTATTCATTATTACCTAACTATACCCAACATCTCCAGAAAATTTAATGACGATCAAACTAATTTTCGATCCAAAAAACGCGATTTTTATTTTTGGAAAAATTGCCTTATGCACAAAAGTATACTCAAAATCGGCAAAGGCAATTATGTTAGTAATGTATCGATATATATATATCAGTCATTATGCGACTTCATACCATGCGTGGTGAACCACCATTAAGGTATCCCATCCAGCTATGCTGTACCTTAATGGGAGCGATAAGCACCGCCTGCCACACGGTACATTATCTCTGGTATCCACTCATTATATTGAGTTGCCTGAATGTGGCCGGGAGTAACCAATCTATATATATAAAACACAGTTTGTGTGTGTGTGTAATGTTACCGATAGACTCCTAAACGGAGAGGCTCACGTTCTTGATATTTGGCATAGACATGGCCATTGAGCCTGGGAAGAACATGGCCGACCTAAAAAAAAAAATTTCATAATATTTTTTTACCATATTTTTACCTCAGCGCATTTCAGCGAGGAATATTATGTACAGAATCTGACCGGTGGCAGAGCAGCGCGCTGATTCGCACAGAGCGATCAAGTGATGTTCCTTGCCGCCATTAACTCAGTTACGCGTTCGCACGTATTTCAGAGCGAAAAGCGATTGCGTTTTTTCACATTTCAGCGAGGAACATTGCCATTCACACCACATAGGTTTTTTTTTCTTTCATCTTTACGAGATCCATATTTTTTATTCATATTTACCTCAGCGCATTTCAGCGAGGAATATTATACACGGAATCTGATCAGGTGGCAGAGCAGTGCGCTGATTCGCTCAGAGCGATCACGTGATGCTCCTTGCCGCCATAAACTCACAGTTACGCGTTCGCACGTAATTCACACGTTCAAAACAAACGAGATCCGCGAAGCGAGTTGGTCGAGTCGTGCTAACCAAGATGGCGACACGGCGGCTTCACTTTTCACGGAGTATGAGCGTTCTATATATTTTCAATTCAGTGCGCCCGACTCGCTCACGTACTTGATTTGTGGCATAGACATGGCCATTGGGCCTTCACGGTGTAATTTGTGCGAGGGAGGAGGGGGAGGGGGAGGGATTAGCAGCCGAAGCAGAAGCCCCCATCCTCCGAGCTTCCGAGCGTCAGAGCTTCCGTCCTCCCCTCCCCCTTCCTTCCCCCTCCACCCTACCCCTCCCCTTCCCTTTTTCCCCCTCCCCCTCCCTTTTCCCCCTCCCCCTCCCTTTTCCCCCTCCCCCTCCCTCTTCCCCCCTCCCCCTCCCTCTTCCCCCCTCCCCCCCCCTCCCCCCCTCTCCCTCCCCCCCCCCTCCCACTCACCCTCCCCAGTGTGTCCTGGTGATGTTACCTTTCGCTCCTTTTGCCAGCTCAGAGGGGAGCATGCATACCTCTAGGTTATCCTTCCAGCCAGGCCCAAATTAAGGCTACGAGGAGGTCCTAAGGCTAATAGTAGGTTGGGCTGAAGTACGTACAATATATTGCGCAAAAAATCATAAATCTGTCAAATTAATTTATTCAAACATAAATTTCCAAAACTATAAAATGTTGAGCAATATCCGCAACATGAAGACGATACAATATTGTTGTATCCGCAACATGAAGACGATGATCGGTGATATGTCCCTTCACCCTTACATTTCAAATTGCTTTACATTAGCAAACTTTTCAATTTCCACATCTTGTCTTTGCTGCCTTAGTTTGGCTTTCTTTAGTTTGTGAAACCTCATTTCTTCGACATACTGGTCAATCAATCCTCAATGCACAAAATCTGAAGGAAAAACTGAGATTCGAAAATTTGAGGGCCGAAAAAGTACGAGAACCTAAGGCTATAGCCTTTTTAGCCAATGGGTTTATCCGGCCCTGCTTCCAGCCCTTAGCCAATTCAGAAGTATCTATGGATACGAGTATAAGAGTGACTTGTTTCTGTGTGAAGCCTTTTCTTTGATTTTTATACAAATCCAAACCCCGGAGCCAATTGCCCTGAAATTTGCTTTACAACATTATTAGCCCACTCACACGAAATAAAAAGTGAGGTTAAACAATTGGTTCACTTCTGTCTGTCTGTCTGCCCTTCCGTCTGCAAACGTCAGTTTACGATCGAGGAACAACTTAATTCCAATGAAATGTTATATAGATGAATGGGAACATGAATCAGAAAACGAACCTGTAGTTTAGCAGTACTTTGTTTCTGAATTTGTCCTGATCTACACGCACAGAGAGAAATGAGATTTAAAAAATGTTTTTACTCTGTCTACCTGTCTGGCAGTCAAATAAAATTGAATATCATTCCAAACAGGAAACCTACTCATTTTAGTGACGTCATAAAGGACACAAACAACAGGCACGCATAACTAATGTAACGTGTTAAATAATGTGGTATAAAAGACTCTGCAGCAACAGCAGTAAACTTCTGGAAAAAAATTCTACAACCTTTAAAATCATAATTTTTTTTAAATTGAATTATCTCGAACATTGCAGAACACAACCCATATTTTTGACACTTTCAAAACCCTTCCGTTTAGCTGTACTTGGACAAAATATTACAGCATTTTACATCATCTCGACCAATCAAATTTGGCTCTCAAAGACCCAGTCCATGTCCTTGTTTCTCTAGACAGAGCGGTTCTATGAACTTTCTTGTTACCTCCGCCCACCTTCATGTAGGTCGAGATTATGTTTTCACCTCAATCTTTATGTTTGTCTGTCTGTGAACAGGATATCTCAAAAAGTTATGGATGGCTTCGGCCGAAACTTGTTGGAAAGGTTGGGTGTGTGACAAGGAAGAATTGATTAATTTTTGGTGAAGACCCGAATCGAGATCGGGATACTGTATTTTGTTATATGATTCTTCACCATTGAGAGATCGGGCAAAAACTATATGTAGCATGATATTTCTAAAAGTTGCGGACAAGTTATGACTAAACTTGGTGGATGAATTGGGTAGGTGACAATAACAAGCCAATTCGATGTTGGTCCGAATCCAGACCCGGCCTATTAGTGGGATGGAAGCCATCCTCTATCCATCGTATGTGCCAAAAAACAAGGAAATGAGGCCATTTGGCCCATCATTGCCATGTTGCACCCCTGGGTTGATTTTTTTTTTTTCTTCTACAACTTAAAAAAATCAATCTTCTTGATGTTTTGGTAAAGTCTAAATAACCCCATTTTGATCGGGGTGACCCAACTTGTCTAATAACCTCCGCCATTGTAAATTGCACTCCTTCAATGAAGCTAGTCGTGTATTTTTGTTTTTATTGAGCATCATGCCATCAGTGACGTAATTCAGACTACTCAGTACTCAGTCAGAATTCCAGCTACAGCCAAAACAAAAATCTTAGAAAGTTATCAACATATGGAATTTTGTTGTCAAAGCTGCGCGTTTATCGCCACGTCCGCAAGAAAAGAAATACTGGCAATGAAAGAAACTTTTCCGTTTACCAAACATCTGCCTTCCAACGTGCGTTTGATTGTAACCTGAATGTTCAAATCTAGCTTGTGGTTTAGAAACACTCTGCACTCTTTTAAAATGTCTAAATGAGACTATATTTGTCCAAGTGTATCAATATAAAACCACATAAAGTACACTGCACAAGGGAACCTTTTCTGGCCACATCAATATCTGAAAAAGTGGAAAGTTGGAGAAAGGAATCCTAGTTGACTCGGTGATTATGAATAGCCATCCGTCAGCCTTTATATATCTAGCAATGAGTATTTGTATAGTATTTTTATGGAGGGTGTAGCCCCAAATCCGCACAATGTTAAGGGTGTATCTGCACCAAACGCCACGTCCTACGCCAGCATGGTTGAGGTGGTGGCCTCCATGGCTTCATCGGATGTGGTAAGACAGAGATGGCTGGTCTAAACCACTCTACTAAATGCCAGTTGTAGTTATACTTCCCAAAATTTAATCGCCAAATTCAAACTGATATCGTCCTACCACCCTGCCTCCTCCATACTCCGTGTCTGCCCCGAATCCCTCTTTGATGGTATCTTTTTGACTGTTGTGCGAAAATCGCAAACGCAAACTGACACAGATTACATTGGTTCAGGCCCTGAAATAAATGCACAACTAGCAATTGGAATGGGAGAAGAAAACCGAGGAGAAGAACCGAAGAGGAGATGAGGATGGATTTTATTCATCAACCTCAATACACAACTTTTAGCTACTACTGACATTACCTTTAGCTACTACTGCTGAAGAGAGACTGATGGAACTGAAAGACCAGAGTACTGACTGAAAGACCAGAGTTCCCCTCCCCATCGCCCAAACTAATCCAACCTTCCCTTTTTTATTTACTTATTCGTATGCAGCCTGTGGCTGATTGGCTGCATGGCTGTGCCACTGTGCCGCTGATGCAGTGCCCCTTTAACAGCTAGCTGGGTAGTCATTTTTTCCCCTTCGGCAGGATGACTGGCTGAGTCGACCTGCCTAGTGTTGTTGTATAGCCCCGGACAGTTCTTGCCAACAAGCCCGCAACATGGCGACAGCCGACCGATCTCCCAGGAGCGACCTAGAGATCCCCCACATCCAGGATGGTGTATCCCCACCTTCACAAGTTTGGGACCACGACAGAGTTAGAGAGAGAGAGAGAGAGAGTTAGAGAGAGTTAGAGAGAGTGAGAGTGAGAGTGAGAGTGAGAGTGAGAGTGAGAGAGAGAGAGAGAGAGAGAGAGAGAGAGAGAGAGAGAGAGAGAGAGAGAGACAAGAGGGAACGGGCTGGTCCATGGGGAGAAATAATTGGCATTCTGACCATGACCGCGCTGTCCTAATGAATCTGGGAAGCAGGGAAGAATTTGCCTCCGACTCAACCACCGCGAAGAGGCGTCCCCGATAATTGTCCGCCTAGTGTTAATTAAATGGCACAACTGTTGTTATTATCGTTCTACTGACTCAAGCAGACTCAAGGTTGTGCGATTAATTCCCTTGGTACCTGTTTGGTAAACCCTGTTTCATTTGCCATTACTCTTACAAAACGGATGATTCTTCTTCGTTCGTACGCAGCACAAGGATGCGGGGTAGCGTCATTAGCTGAGGATACGGCTGTGCCGCTGATTCAACGCCCCCTATAGGTTAGGGCAGGAATTTGCATTTTGTTCAACATTCGGTGATTCCTCATCTACTCTTTGCGAAGTACACAGTGGGATCCTCAACGTCCACCAACAAATGCTGGCAGATGGGGGAACACCTATGGTAAAGGCATTTGTTTTTGTGGCCACCGAGGCTCCAATTTACATCAAGCAATGGTTGTGGTTTCAAAAGGTCCAAGGACATAGATGTCCTTTTGTCGTCTAAGAGACTCTGAAGGTAAGTATTTACCATCGTTATACCTGCAAATACTTCACCAGAGCATCACCAATCATTCCCCTTGTCTGTAGATTGCTATCCCAAACTTCTGGCTGTGCTCCATTTTGTGGCTCAACAACTCCCTCGTAAAATAATCCTGGTGCGCGATGCCTCGGAAGCATGACGTGTATGCCAAAGGCCCTCAACATGAATTGAGGGGTAGAGGGTCTTGTCCTGCGAGACAATAATGATTATTGCAATTAGGAAAAAAAATTCTAGCGAATTCAATGTCCTGATAAATTTGAAAATCTAACAATCTTGGCCGATTTCTGACAATTTTGAGCATCTCGTTTTGAGAAGATTTGAACTCCCCTTGTTAGCGGAGGCAGAGCACGTCCCAGATCGGGCATCGGGCATCCACAACAGCTTGCAATGTGACTGATTGCCACCCTTTCCAAATGAAGTAATCGTGATGGTATTCTTGGGGTGGGATTATTGGAACGTGTGACCCATCAATGGGTCCACACACGACATGGCATTTCCCACGTTTCGGCGCAGAGTGTTCTGAGCTGTGAATGGGGATGTGTAAAGCCATCAAGAGTGCTATCATTGCCGCACACACATCCTGCACGTATTTACCCAATGAAAAGATTGGGCAGTACCAAACGGGTCCCAGACACAACTGTATACAGAGTGAATTGCTTGCAAGATTTTTCACACTTCCACTGCTTCTGCACAGGTTTGCATTGGTGGACTCAGGTACACGGTTGCAGTGCTGATGTGACTTTCTGACAGATATAATCAACTGTTTCCTTGTACATCCTTCAGTTCTTCACCGACTGTGCAACAGGGAAAGTTAGCAGCAACTCTGGCCCACCAGCCTGCAGATACCGTCTGTCTATCTTACGATAATTCACCAAATGTCCGTCCATCCGTCTGTCTGTCTGTCTGTCTGTCTGTCTGTCTGTCCGTCCGTCCGTCCGTCCGTTCGAAGGTACCGCAAAAACGGCTGAACCGATCGCAACGATATTTTGGGTGGGTAATCCTGGGATCTCCTGGAGTAAAATAGGCTATATTGTTTTTCCAATTTCAGCTTTGGCCTCCAGCATTTTCAGGTTTGGACTCCCGCATAACGTTATTTTCCCGGGTGCCACACAAACAGCTGCACCGATCGCTGCACGGCTGCACCGATCGGACTCGGTGACCTCGGACAAAGACCTTTTATAAGGACATGGGTTGAATCCCTGCTTGAGAGAATGCCAACCCCCTCCCTGCCACCCCGGGCGTCTCTCCAACTCACAATCCCACGAGATATGTGGAAAGGACAACCAAAAACGAATTATCTTCTTTTTGATTCATATATAAACATCATTAAAAGTAAATAATGACCTCGGCCAAAGTTCAAACGACGTGAGTTTAATCTCTACATGAGAGAATTCCACATAGCTATTTGGGCGGTGTATACGCTAACAGATCGCTGTCTCCATCGATCTTTCCAAGGCCGTAACAGCTATCGGCTCAAAAGCCTTTTAACTGTTGACTTGGTAGTTTTTACAATGAAGGAAACATTAACAATGTTGTTAAAAGTTTATTTTGTGATTAATTTGTGATTGGAGTTATGTTGTTTGGAATGAAAAAAGAGGTATCGAGTTCAAGTAAATGACGACATGCCGTGATGGTTTCTATTTCCTAAACGTGAACTTCACGGATCGCCATATGCAGATTCGCCATGGACCCACGATCGATATTTCTAGACATGAACGTACCCGTTTGTTTGCGAATGGGTATGTTTTTCATGGCAGTCCTTCACGAACTTGATGTCCATGTCTGATGTGCGGCTGAAGGTGCTACAGGAATGTGGAATTTATTGGTTTCGTGCTTTAGCATTCACCGTACCTGCATTGCCTGTTTGCTTCCGGCCTCCCACCCGTGCGTAGCACGGGTACCTCACTAGTATACAGAATGTGCTCTTTTGTATGAGTTGATATCTTATAATAAATAATATGCTCCCTTACGAGGAACTTTTGATGCAGGAGGAGGAGGCCATTAGACCCATCAAAATCTGGGCTACTATTATCAACCTGTGCTTGTTTTTCCATGCACTATGCCTTAAATGCTTAGCGTCAAGCAAGGAAGCGGGACGTACCATTTTTAAAGTGTTTGGTATGACCCGGCTAGACCACCGACCTCCCAGACTTGGAGCAGATGCTCGAATCATTGCTCCAGCGACGCTGGTAAATGCAGTTGTGTGTTCGCGCAACTTCAACGCACACAAGGCCTGTATATAAGAAGAATGTAAGGGAGTTGTTAACTTGTAGAATCTTCATGAAAGATAACAATGGTTCAGTGATGAAGACAACACCAACCTCCCCAAAACTATTACTCCTACACTCCCCTTTAAGGGGACATAGAGAGAAGAATCTTCCAGCACCACATTTTATTTATTTATTTATTTGTATCAATAATTACAGGAAAACCAGATGAATCGTCCAATGACGCTCACTGTCCATCTTTGTCACTATCCCCAGCATCGATCCTTTGAGTTGACACCTCTGTTGTACACCGCTCCTTTCCAATGCCATCTCCAGGCATTGCAAAACGTCATTGCCGGGCACCGTAGGGGGCTCGGCAGTGACGCATGCTGAAAGGGAGTACTCAGTTTTCACTCTGGTTGTTTGTTTGTTTTCTTGTTTGTTTGTTTGTTTTCTTGTTTGTTTGTTTGTTTTCTTGTTTGTTTGTCCGGGCAATATCTCAGCCATCCTTTGAGCTAGGAAGTTGAAATTTCAGCACAATAGTGAGCAAGTCCTTTGTCAAAAACAGTATGTTTTGTTTTTTGATTAATCAATTAATTGAGGAGTTATTTAATTATTAGCGATTAATTAAGTACTTATTTAATTATTCAAATTTCCTTTCTCTTCTGACCATTAACTCAGGCACCTTTTGAGTTAGGAAGCTGATATTTGGACATGCCAATGACCAGGTGATTTGGCTGCAAAGGCTATTTTTGATGTATTAATTAATCAATTAATCAATTAATCGATTAATTATTTAATTATTCGATTAATGACCAAAATGTTGTTTTTTTTAACTTACAGATTCCGATGAAATGGTGGTAGTTTATGTGTTCTTTGGCCGAATTGATTAATAATTTAATTTTTTCATGATTATTATTTATTTATTTTCATTACTAATCATTTATTTATTTTCTTTCTCATTTGGCCAATATCTCAGGCACCTTTTGAGCTCGGAAGCTAACATTTGGACATGAGTGACCAAGTGATGTGGCTATCAAGGATATTTTTGATTTATTGATTAATCAATTAATCAATTAATCGATTAATTATTTAATTATTCGATTAATTACCAAAAAAAAAAAAATCATGTTCACATTCTGATGAAATGGTGGTGGTTTATGTGTTCTGTGACCGAATTGATTAATAATTTAATATTTTAATGATTATTATTTATTTATTTTCATTATTAATCATTTACTTGTTTTATTTCTCATTTGCCCAATATCTCAGGCACCTTTTGAGCTGGGAAGCTAATATTTGGACATGAGTGACCAAGTGATGTGGCTATCAAGGATATTTTTGATTTATTGATTAATCATTTAATCGATTAATTATTTCTTGATTAATCGATTAATTATTTATTGATTAATCAATTAATTATTTAATTTTTTATTAATGACTTATTTCATTAAATTTCTAAAAGATACATCTTCGGATGAAGCACTAGTGGTTTAGTTATGCTATTAGCCAATTGATTAAGAAAATATTTTGTGATAATCTTTTATTGATTTCAATTATACAATTAATCAATCAATGAGTGTACACCTCTCCCTCCCAATGCAGCCTCTATGAGCTGCACTGCGGTATTGCCGGGCACCGGAGGCGCCCCGGCAATGCCGCGCTGTAGGATATTTAATTATTTCGCATGTGGGCGGTGTACTTTGAATGTATCTGTACTTGTTTAACATTGTTTCAGTCTGTTTTTTGGGGGGGTTTTGGGGCCAGTGTAAGAGATGGAACAAAGAATGGATCAGGATGCAACAGTAGAAAGAGGGGGAGGGGCAACAGCAGGGTTGAAGGGCAAAATGGAGAGAGACTTGGACAATAAATGAAGCGGTAGAAGACTGAGAGACCATCGACCTCTTTGCGATACGAAAATTACAGGCCCATAAAATCAACTTTTGATTGGAGATTCCAATTATCTTCAAGGGTTTGGTTTCCAAGGCTTCAACCTGAGCAAGGTGTGAGGTAGGTGTGCCAGCCCAGAGAGTAGAGGCCTTTTAGGTTTGCATAATGAAGGCCTTGTGGGTGGTAGGTTGCATGATGAAGGCCCTTTCTCCTTGTCCTTCCTCCATCAAGCTGTGGATGAAGGCCTTGCAGGTGGACAGGAGTTCAGGTGTACCAAGAAAGGACCTTACATGACGGAGGATGCCCAGTTGGCGGCTGGCTTTGGAGGCCAACTTTCGTTTGGAATGAGATGAGGTATGTTTTAGGAGTAAGGGAAGGAAAGGTAAAAAGCTGGATGGAGCACAATGTTTTGCTGCTACTACTACTATGACTACTGTATCAACCCCAATGAATTCCATGTTTCTATAGAGTTGGCTGAAGGGGACGTTCGGCCGATATCTTTCACGAAGCAGTCCTGATACCTGATGTTCTTGTAATTTGTTCAACATGGAAGCAATAACTCACGTACTTTTCAGAAAATCATCTTGGGATATCGACTAATGATAGCAGACAGTGCATCCCGAACATCCACACAAGGTACAGTCTTTTTAGCCGCGTCACAGACGCTGCTCATAGAGTGCCCTCTGCTGTTGTTGTTGTTGTTCTTCTTGTTCTTCTTCTTGTTCTTGCAGAGAAGACAAAACCTCAAAGCTCCACCCATTCTGGGAACCATAGCTCCACCCATTCTGGGAGAGCCTTCATATAAACAAATATCCACCATTTTATTAACTCGCATAGCTTTGAGGCCTGTTTTGTAGGCCCGTGGTGTCTTCCTCTCTCACACAGTTTTATTTCAAATCAAATTCGATATATCATTTCATTTTTCACAGTCGCTAACATAGTTTTAGACTCGGTTGAAAAAAAACTGGAAGAAAATCCGATGAACGTTGCCCTTTATAGAACGAAATGAATTCTCAAAGGCCTGTAACTTCAAGTCCATTGAGATTTTTTTTTTTTTAATTGCGGCATGGTCAGTCATACACCGCCCGAAATAACAGATGGGAAAATGCCGAGATATATTAAAAATTCGTCCATTTGATGACAATCGTCACGATGAAATATTTAATTTATACGTCGTCACAATAATGTGGAGAGAGGAGCATAGCTTCGTTCACGTGTCGCCACACACGGGAAATTGCCGAGATTTTTTTTTTTTTAATCGCGGCATGGTCAGTCATACACCGCCTGAAATAACAGACGGGAAAATGCCGAGATATATTAAAAATTCGTCGCCACACACGGGAAATTGCCGAGATATATTTTCACTTTGCACAAAAATAACATCAAGTAATCGAATCAATAGGAATGTCATGTGCCTATAACATCGACGTTATAGGCACAGCTGCATCTAGGCATTGTGTAACATCGACGCGGCTTTTGTTTTAATTAAAACTTTTTGTACTTGTTATATAACTAGTGGACCCAGTGGTCCATTGGACCAAATTTTCATTGGTCGTCACAGCCTTGTAGCACACCTGCCTGATGTACTGTTTAAGCATTTGCTCACCTTCCACCAAGCCCAGATGTGCCCAGGGGATTATACGTTGGTTATTATTATTTCCAAATGATACTACTGTAGCGGCTACCGCTGGGTTTTCACAATCGCCTTGCACCTATCAAGGACGCGAAGCGATCACCATGCCGGGCTCGTCCAGGACGCCCGGGCAGGCCCGCGCTCAACTTGCCAGGCCACAGCCAGGACGCTGGGCCACGCCCCCTCTCGCCTTTCCTGGGCAAACGCTCCGGGATAATATGTATATATATTGCTGCCCGATAAACGGGCTTTTCAGAGTGCCTGAGTGTTTGGTTTGATTAAAGCAACTCGGATGAATTCCAGCTTTTTGTCGCGTCCATTCTTCCGATCGACATGGGAGCCCCAGCTCCTTCATTGGTGACCTACCGACATGGACACGGCAGTCGCCCTTAAACTGCCTACCTTCTGGGAGGCTCACGCGGCGGTTTGGTTCGCACAGGCGGATTCCCTGTTCGCCCTGCGAGGCATCACGGCCGACGACACCCGCTTCCACCATGTGGTAGCAGCGCTCGGTTCGGCCACCGCGGCCCGCGCCCTGAGCCTCCTCGAGAGCCTGCCAGCCGCTGACAAATACGGCACGATTAAGAAGCTTCTCCTCGACGCTTTCACCCTCCCATCGGCGGAACGCGCACGGCGCCTGCTCGACCTGCCCGAGCTCGGCGACACGCGCCCTTCCGAGCGAATGGACTACATGCTTTCACTGCTCGGCGAGCACTCTCCGGCATTCCTGTTCCGGGAGCTGTTCCTCCGTCAGCTGCCTAACCCGGTACGCCTCGCCCTGGCAAGCACGACGATCACAGATCCCCGGGCCCTTGCCAGAGAAGCCGACAAGATCTCCGCCGCAGGACAGCGCATCGCAGCGGCGACATGGGACCCACCGCCGTCCGACGCAACACCCATGGCGCCCGAGCACCCGGCACGGTCGACGACCGAACTGCCGACGCAATTGGCGGCCGCTACACCGAGCCGACCACCTCCAGCACGACGACCGGGGCCTCCACCTGACCAAGCGTGGTGTTACTATCATGCCAGGTTCGGACAGAAGGCCCGGACATGCCGACCCCCGTGCACCTTCGGCAGGCCGGGAAACGGCCGGGCCGGCGTTCATTACCAGCCATGAGCGCCGGCCACACGGGCAACTTACTGTTCATCACGGATAAAGCGTCCGGACGGCGCTTCCTGTGCCACACCGGCGCCCAACTGAGCGTCATACCCGCCTCTGACCAGGACAGGCAATCCGCGGTTTGCGGCCCCTCCTTGGTTGCGGCCAACGGATCGACCATCCGCACCTTCGGCCCACGCAACGTCACCCTCTGCTTCGGCGGCCAACGCTTTGCTTGGACGTTTGTAACCGCAAACGTGCCCATGGCTCTGCTAGGCGCCGACTTCCTCTGCGCACACGGACTGCTGGTGGACGTCCAACGGCGTCGTTTAATCAACGCCGAAACCTTCAGCTCCCTGGTATGCACATTGAGCAGCTCCGCGCCGACCGAGCTGGCATGCGCCGTCCCGGCGGCGAACGAGTTTGCTCGCCTGCTCACGGAGTTCCCGGCCCTCACGCGGCCGACATTTTCGGCCGTCGCAGTACGGCATGGGATCGAGCACCACATACCAACCACGGGCCCGCCGGTCTACGCCAGGGCCCGCCGCCTCGACCCAGCCAAGCTCGCTGTGGCGAAGGCCGAATTCGACGCGTTGGAGCACCTCGGCATCGTGCGGCGCTCCGATAGCGCGTGGGCCTCGCCACTGCACATCGTGCCAAAGCCGGGGGGTGGATGGCGCCCGTGTGGCGACTACCGCCGTCTCAATGACGCTACCACCCCCGACAGGTACCCGATCCCGCATATCCAAGACTTCTCCGCCCGTCTGGCGGGACGGGTCATTTTTTCGAAAATTGATCTCATACGGGGATATCACCAGGTACCTGTCAGGGCGGCCGACGTCCCTAAAACGGCAGTCATCACGCCGTTCGGCTTATTCGAATTCTTGCGGATGCCGTTTGGTCTCAAGAACGCGGCTCAGGCGTTCCAGCGCTTGATGGACGGCGTGCTGCGTGACCTGTCGTTCCTTTTCGTTTACCTGGACGACATCCTCGTCGCCAGCACGTCCCGGGCCGAGCACCTCCTCCACCTCCGAACACTGTTCGGGGCGCCTCAGCGAGCACGGCCTCATCGTCAACCCGGCCAAATGCCACTTTGGCACGACGGCCGTTGATTTTTTGGGCCACCACATCACCAAGAACGGGGCCGTGCCGCTGCCAACCAAGGTCGAGGCCATCACCACGTTCCCGCGTCCCCGCACCATAAAGGCCCTGCAGGAATTCCTGGGAATGGTGAATTTTTATCACCGCTTCGTGCCCCGCGCTGCTCAACTCATGCGGCCCCTCTACGAAGCCCTCCGGGGCAAGCCGGCCAAGCACGACATCGCCTGGTCCGCAGCAATGGATGCGGCCTTCCAAAGCTCAAAGCGGGCCCTCGCCGACGCAACACTGCTCACTCACCCGGTGCTCAACGCTCCCATCGCCCTCACCACGGATGCCTCCGACTACGCGGTGGGCGCCGTACATGAGCAATGGGTGAACGGGGTTTGGCAGCCACTCGCTTTTTTCAGCCGGCAGCTCCGGCCGAACGAGCTCAAATACAGCATGTTTGACCGGGAGCTCCTCGGTCTACACCTGGCCGTCCGCCATTTCCGCCACCTCCTGGAGGGCCGACCTTTCACGGCGTTCGTCGACCACAAGCCATTGGTTTACGCCATGGCCAAGGTCACGGAGCCGTGGTCGGCCCGCCAACAGCGCCACCTCTCCGCCGTGTCGGAGTTTACCACGGACATCCGGCACGTCGCCGGCAAAAACAACGCCGTGGCCGACTGTCTTTCCCGGGCCAGCGCGAACGCGGTCCACCTGGGCATGGACTTTGCGCTTATGGCGGCGGACCAAACCACCGACACCACGGTGCAAGCCCTCCGGGCGGCGGACACGGGCCTCCGCCTGGCCGACATCCCCTTCGCGGACACTGTCCTGCTCTGCGACGTCTCCCAAGGCCAGCCTTGCCCCATCGTGCCCGTCACCTGGCAACGCCGCATCTTCGCCTCCCTCCACGGCCTTTCCCACCCGGGCCGGAAAGCTTCCCAGAAGCTGGTGTCGGCGCGATTCGTCTGGCACGGCCTTCGTCGGGACGTCCGCGATTGGACCAGCACCTGCACGGCCTGCCAACGGGCCAAGGTCCACCGACACACCCAGGCCCCGCTGGCACCTTTCACCGTGCCCGAACGACGTTTCGACCACGTCAACGTGGATCTGGTGGGCCCCCTCCCCCCGTCACGGGGGTTCACACACCTGCTCACCATGGTGGACAGGACCACCAGGTGGCCGGAGGCCGTTCCCCTCGTCTCCACCACCACCGCCGACGTGGCGCAGGCTTTCATCGCCACCTGGGTCGCCCGCTTCGGCGCACCGGCGGACATCTCGTCAGACCGCGGACCACAGTTCACCTCCGAGCTGTGGGGCGCGGTCGCCCGCAACCTGGGGGTCAAGCTCCACCGTACTACGGCCTACCACCCCCAAGCAAACGGGTTGTGCGAGCGATTCCACCGCTCCATGAAGGCCGCGCTCATGGCCGGCCTTCAAGACGGCGGTTGGGCCGACCGGCTGCCGTGGGTCCTTTTGGGCCTCCGCACGGCCCCCAAGGAGGACCTCCAGGCATCCACCGCCGAGCTTGTCTATGGCCAGGCGCTACGCGTCCCGGGCGAATTCGTGCCCGACGCTACCAGTCCCTGGTCCGCAGCTCACCAGCGCTCGGACCTCCAGGAGGCCGCCCGACGGTTTGCCCCCGTGCCAACATCCCACCACGGTGACCCCCAGTCCTACGTCCCCCCAGCACTTCGCACAGCGGAGTATGTTTTTGTGCGTCACGACGCACATCGGGGGCCACTCCGGCCGCCGTACGACGGGCCCTTCCGGGTGCTGCGACGGGACGACAAGTCGTTCGTCATCGACATCGGCGGCAGGTCGGACCGGATTGCGGTGGACCGCCTCAAGCCGGCGCACGTGGACGTCGACCACCCACCACGGGTGGCCCTTCCGCCGCGGCGAGGCCGCCCCCCGTCCACGGTGCCCCCCACTCGACCGCCCACCACCACACCGGACCCCCTCCCACGACCCGCCAGGGGTCGCTTCGGCCGGGTCATCAGGACCCCCCTCAAATTGACTCTGCCGGTGCAAGTCGATTCTGGGGGGACGTGTGTAGCGGCTACCGCTGGGTTTTCACAATCGCCTTGCACCTATCAAGGACGCGGAGCGATCACCATGCCGGGCTCGTCCAGGACGCCCGGGCAGGCTCGCCCTCAACTTGCCAGGCCGCAGCCAGGACGCTGGGCCACGCCCCCTCTCGCCTTTCCTGGGCAAACGCTCCGGGATAATATGTATATATATTGCTGCCCGATAAACGGGCTTTTCAGAGTGCCTGAGTGTTTGGTTTGATTAAAGCAACTCGGATGAATTCCAGCTTTTTGTCGCGTCCATTCTTCCGATCGACGTGGGAGCCCCAGCTCCTTCACTACTATTATTATTATTGTTAATATTATTCGTATTAATTAATACATGCTTTGTTACGATGTTATCATTGTTTTTGTTATTTATTTTGTAATTAGAGTGCTCTTATTAAACATGGAACAACTTATTAAACTGCTATATACACCTTAACATTGCGTGCGTTTAGAGACGTGCGAATTCTTCCAGATTATTTGTCGTTAATTACCCTAATGAACTCAGGAGATCGTGACGATCAATTTGCTGAATCACATTCCACATCAGAAAGCTCCAGTAGATCTCCACAAAAAACATGCCTGACATCCATTTATAGTAGATAGAATGGGTGCCCTTCTCATCGTGAAAAGTGAC
>NC_136271.1:112772456-113034956 GCF_964187855.1 Myxine glutinosa
TGGATCAACACCTGCGGCGACCTCTGCACCTGACGGTGAACTTGGATTAAACTCTGCCTGCACTGGGGCCTACCACTGGGCCTGCCCTGGGGCCTACTGTTGGGCCTGCCTTGGGGCCTACTTATGAACTTGCCTACTCCTACCCTCTCATGCTGGGCCTGCACTGGGGCCTACCACTGGGCCTGCCCTGGGGCCTACTCGTGAACTTGCCTACTCCTACCCTCTCGTGCTGGGCCTGCCTTGGGCCCTACTGTTGGGCCTCCTGTGGGGCCTACCACTGGGCCTGCCTTGGGGCCTACTACGGGGCCTGCCCTGGGGCCTACTGTTCGGCCTACTCTTGGACCGGCCTACTCTTGGACCTGCCTACTCTTGGACCTGCCTACTCTTGGACCGGCCTACTCTTGGACCGGCCTACTCTTGGACCGGCCTACTCTTGGACCGGCCTACTCTTGGACCGGCCTACTCTTGGACCGGCCTACTCTTGGACCGGCCTACTCTTGGACCGGCCTACTCTTGGACCGGCCTACTCTTGGGCCTACTCTTGGACCGGCCTACTCTTGGACCGGCCTACTCTTGGACCGGCCTACTCTTGGACCGGCCTACTCTTGGACCGGCCTACTCTTGGACCTGCTACTCTTGACTGGCCTATTCGGGTTTTTCCCTCTCTTCTCCCTTCTTTGTTTTATGTGTAGGAAGAGATTTTCGTGTGATAATAAATAAATAAAGACAGTGTGATTGAAGGCTTGGTTTGGTGTGCTTCAGGCCATAACAAATTGGGGACTCGTCAGGGAGCCTGGATTACATGATACCTGTCTTGGATTTTTGTATTTTTTCACAGTAGTAAGTTTTCTCATTGGCAGATCATTTGACTTTTGTTTCCGGTGCTGATACTTCTATATTTACTACAGTCGTACACCATGGCTGAGGAGATGGATTTTGAAGTAAAGGAATTTGTGGAGAAGAAGGGGCTATCGGTGCAAGATGTAGAACTGTTACGTAAGGTAGAGTTACGAGCTGTAGCTGATCATCTTGGGGTTAGTGGGACATCTCGTATGAAAAAGGCGGCGATTGTTTCGGCTATTGTCAGTCACATGGGTTTAGAAGCATGGGTAAGATTGAGGAGTGAAGCCTTGGAATTTGCCCGGATAGAATCAGAAGAAAGACAGCTCAGACTAAAGTTAGAAGACATGGAACGGCAAAGAGAGTTTGAAAGAGAAAAGGAAGAAAGGGAAAGAGTTTGAAAGAGAAAAGAAGAACGGCAACGAGCGTTTGAGTTAAGAAAATTAGAAATTCAGGTGGGAGAGGCCCAACCGGTTTCCATCGATTCAGGTGGGGGTCAAAATGATCTCCCCCGTTCCTTTGATGTGGCTCGGAACATTAGGCTTGTTCCCAAGTTTAACGAGGAGGAGGTGGAAACGTTTTTTCTGTCTTTTGAAAAGATAGCAAAACGTCTTCAGTGGCCGGTACAATACTGGACCCTGCTACTACAAAGTGGGTTCATAGGGAGAGCCCAGGAATTGTATTCAGCTCTGTCGGAGGATCAGTCAGAGAACTATGAGGCTGTTAAAAAGGCTGTGTTGTCAGCCTTTGAGCAAGTTCCAGAAGCATACTGGCAGAAGTTCCGAACCTTAAAAAGACAGGCTGGGCAGCCATTTGTTGAATTTGCGAGAGAGAAGGAAATGAGTTTTGATCGGTGGTATCGTTCTCTACAAGTGGATAGGACCTATGGTAATCTAAGGGAGGTTATCTTGATGGAAGAGTTTAGGAACAGTATCCCCTTGGACATTAGGACACACCTTACGGATCATAAGGTTGGTGAGTTGAAAAAAGCTGCTGTTGGTGCAGATGATTATGAACTTACCCATAAGAGAGGCCTTGGTTTTCCTCATTACGGTACTACCTGGGATAACAAGAAGGGGGTTAGTGATGACCGGTCAGAGGGGAAGTGGACAGACCATAGGGGTCCATTGGTGCGGCCGTCTCTGGGTAGACAGTTTGAGTGGTCGAGTCAGGCATCTCGCCGGGGACCGGCCCCCACGTGTTATTACTGTAAACAGAGGGGACATCTGAAGTGACATCAACTCATCCTGGGAATTCTTCCAAAGTAAATTGCTCTCTCTCATGCACAGATTTATCCCATCTCGTCTTCAGTTGTCATACCCTTCCTCCCGTCCATGGTACACGGAATCTTGTGGTGAGGCTGTTGCCCAGAAACAACTTGCCTTCGTCTCCTGGAAAGCAAATCCAACGGAAGGAAATCTCATTTCCTTTCACAAAGCCCGAAACAAGTGTGTGTCCACCCTCAGGAGAGCCAGGAAACAATATCTCTCCGTTCTCAAGACCGAACTCTCTTATCTGTCTCCCTCTTCCAAATCCTGGTGGCGTCTGGTCAAATCCGTTTCTGGTGTTTGTTCCCCCTCCATCCCCTCCCTTACCTCAAACGGCTACACAGCTGACTCCGCACGTGAAAAAGCTGAATGCCTCAACTCTGTGTTTGCCTCTAAATCTTGTGTCCCAAACCCATCCCTCTCTGTACCCACCATACCCAGTCGTACCCTGCTGCTCCTGGACTCCGTGTCCTTTCCTCCTGACAAGGTGGAAAAGTTTCTGTCAACCCTCGACTCTGATTCTGCAACTGGACCCGACGGCATCAGCCCACGGGTCCTAAAATCCTGCTCTGCTGCTCTATCTCACCCTCTCTCTGTTCTCTTCACCCTCTCTTTTGCTCAAGGTCAACTGCCATCTGCTTGGAAATCAGCCAACATCACCGCTTTGCACAAAAAAGGTGCAAAAACAGATCCTAGCAACTACAGACCAATCAGCCTTCTCCCAATTATCAGCAAAGTCATGGAATCCATCATTGCTTCTGATATGAAATCTTTCCTCTTCTCCAATGGCTTGATCTCTGATCATCAATTTGGTTTCAGACCAGGTCACTCTACTCTGGACATGCTGCTTCTACTGTCTCAACAATGGATGGAGGTCCTCAATGCCAAACAGGAAATTAGAGCTGTCTCCCTCGACATATCACGTGCCTTCGACACGGTCTGGCACCCCGCTCTGCTCACCAAACTCTCCTCCTTTGGTATCCATGGAAATCTCCACGCATGGCTGGCGGACTTCCTCTCTAGTCGTCGTCAACGTGTGGCCCTGAATGGGTTTCTCTCATCTCCTCTTCCTGTTCAGGCTGGAGTTCCCCAAGGCAGTGTTCTGGGCCCCGTGCTTTTTCTGGTCTTCATCAATGATCTCTCTGACTCTCTCGAAAATCCTCTCTATCTCTTTGCTGATGACTCCACTCTCTGCCGCTCCATTCCTCTTCCCTCAGATCGGCAGTCTGCTGCCTCCTCACTCTCTGAAGACCTGGACAAAATCACAGACTGGTCAAACAAGTGGAACATGTCTTTCAATCCTGACAAATCTCACACTCTTACTATGTCTCTCCGAAAAGATCGACTGGACAACCCTCCCATCTACTTTCTCAACAATCCTCTCCAAGAAGTTCTGTCGCTCAAGATTTTGGGTCTCACTATCTGCCATGATCTTTCTTGGGAAAACCACATTTCCAAGCTGGCCTCCAAAGCCAGTCGCCGACTGGGCATCCTCCGTCGTGCGAAGTCCTTCCTAGGCACACCTGAGCTCCTCACCACATACAAGGCTTTCATCCGCAGCTCAATGGAATACTGTTCTCCCCTATGGGCCGGTGCTCCTGCCTCACACCTAGCTCGGCTTCACGCTGTTGAAACCAAAGCTTTCAGAATTATTGGAATCTCCCGCGATGAAGCTATCTCTGAGGGCCTTTCACTCACTCACCGCAGGCAGGTAGGTGGTCTTTCTGTCTTCTACCGACTCCTCTCCGGCCTTGCACCCCCAGCTCTCTCTGTGCTCTGTCCCCCAAATATTCCTACAGGTCGCACAAGATCTGCCAGCAACCCTCTGATGGTTAAACTGCCGAAATCTCGGCTCTCCGCTCACCTTCACTCTTTCATTCCTCTTTTCTCCCGCCTCTGGAACAAACTACCTCACTCCCTTCAATCCCACTCCTCCCTCCAGGTCTTTAAAACAGCTGTTCACCACCATCTCTTATCTTCCCCCATCCAAAACCTTGATCTTTTCTACCCCCGCTAATTCACCCCAGATCCACCTTGTTTGAAATTCCAACTTCTTTCCTGTAAGTCCTGGCAGGGTCCATATGTTTTTATACCTCTCCCACTGCCCCCTTCCCACGCCCCCCCCCCCCCCCCCAAAGCCCTCGCCCATTCTCAGATCTCTCGATGTCTCCATGTCTCTCGGTCCCTGCTCTCAAATGTTGTGTTTGTGTCCTTCCCCTCTCTCCCCATCTTGTCTACCGCTCCCTATGTTATATGTTTTATGTGTCGGTTTGTCTTTCTGTGTGATTAATGTTCGCTCTTTCACGAGCCTCGAACTTGTATACAAAACAAAAAAAAAAAAAAAAAAAAAAAAAAAAAATTGTTGGAAATTGCAAAGGGAGGAAAAGCAGGGAGACTCCGTTAGACCTATTGCATTGGTTCGAACCAAAGTGGACAGCCACAGGGATCGTGCCCTTACAGTTAAGGCTGAGGATACTGCGGACCTTACGAGCCCCGTACAGGACCATTATAAATCCTTTGTATCAAAGGGCCAAGTGTCTTGGGACGGGAAAGTCAAGTCCGTAGTTATTCTGAGGGATACTGGGGCCGCCCAGTCGTTGATGTTGTCTACCGTTTTACCATTGACTTTGAGTAGTTCGGGGAAAGCGAGTGCCTTAATCCAGGGCATTGCAGGTCTTTATGTCCCCTTACATAGGGTGAACTTGAAGTCTGATTTGGTCACAGGACCCGTGATGGTGGGAATAGTCCCCACTCTCCCCATAGAGGGTATTAGTTTCGTATTGGGAAATGATTTGGCTAGCAATAGGGTTTGTGTTTCCCCTGTAGTGAAAGAGAGATTCCTTGAAGAGACGGAGAACCCTAACCTTCGGGACTATGTAGGTACTTTCCGGGAAAGACTTACCACTGCCTGCCATGTCGCCAAGAAACATTTGAAAGTATCTCAGCGAGTAATGAAGGCCCGTTTTGACCTGAATACGACAGCTCGTAATTTTAGGCCTGGAGACGAAGTGCTAGTTTCACTACCTCTGCCCGGGGAGCCACTATTGGCGAAGTTTAGCGGTCCCTACTGGGTCGAAAAAAAGCTGAGTGAGGTGAACTACGTGGTGCGGACCCATGACAGATGGAAACCCCACCGGGTGTGCCACGTTAATATGCTTAAAAGGTACTATGAGCGTGAGGCTGACCTCGGCCGGCCAGTTGGTAGGTCATATAAAGCATCAAGATATTGACGAGTGAATTAGATGGCGTGGCTCCACAAGCACCTGATAGGGAACTGATGGGGGCTTTTAGTACACCCGTACATCTTGAAAATTGTACATATTTCGGGTCGAGATAGTCATTGCAGATGCTCTATCTCGAGCTTAAGAGATTTTTTTTTCTTCGTGCCCCTGCATATGAGCTATGATGCCTGTAAATGTCACGGAGAGATGGCTGTTTGTTTATTGCACTGTTTATGCTGGGTTAAGTTTATGCTTGCACTGTTTATCCTGCCTTTGTAAAAGAAAACTTTTCTTGGGGTAAAGTTTTCTTCTTTAAGGGGGGGAGGTGTTACGGTTTGTGACCTTTTTCTTCTTCCTTCCCCCACACCCCCCTGTGAGTTGGACCAAGTGGTTTGGTCCATGGGTATAAAGCCTATGATTGGCTGTGGGGCAGGGGAGGGGCCAGGAAGGTGATTCAGAGGGGAGAAGGGCCATTTTGGAAGAGACCTCATGGCGGAGTGCCTTTTCGTGTGCTCGTCGAGTTGTCAGCAGAAACCTCTGTACCTGAAGGTTGACTTATGCCGGATCAACCCCTGCTGCCACCTCGGTACCTGAAGGTTGACTTGTGCCGGATCAACCCCTGCGGCCACCTCTGCACCTGACGGTGGACTTGGATTAAACTCTGCCTGCACTGGGGCCAACCACTGGGCCTGCCCTGGGGCCTACTGTTGGGCCTGCCTTGGGGCCTACTCGTGAACTTGCCTACTCCTACCCTCTCGTGCTGGGCCTGCACTGGGGCCTACCATTGGGGCCTACTATTGGGCCTGCCTTGGGGCCTACTCATGAACTTGCCTACTCCTACCCTCTCGTGCTGGGCCTGCACTGGGGCCTACCACTGGGCCTGCCTTGGGACCTACTCTTGGGCCTGCTGTGGGGCCTACCGTTGGGCCTACTGTTGGGCCTGCCTTGGGGCCTACTGTTGGGCCTACTGTGGGGCCTACTACTGGGCCTGACCTGGGGCCTACTGTTGGGCCTGCCTTGGGGCCTACTACGGGGCCTGCCCTGGGGCCTACTGTTCGGCCTACTCTTGGACCGGCCTACTCTTGGACCGGCCTACTCTTGGACCGGCCTACTCTTGGACCGGCCTACTCTTGGACCGGCCTACTCTTGGACCAGCCTACTCTTGGACCTGCCTACTCTTGACTGGCCTATTCGGGTTTTCTCTCCCTTCTCCCTTCTTTGTTTTATGTGTAGGTAGAGATTTTCGTGTGATAATAAATAAATAAATAAAGACAGTGTGATTGAAGGCTTGGTTTGGTGTGCTTCAGGCCATACAATATACAATATATGTATACAGTATATACAATATATGTACACAGTATATACAATATATGTACGCAGTATATACAATATATGTACGCAGTATATACAATATATGTACGCAGTATATACAATATATGTACGCAGTATATACAATATATGTACGCAGTATATACAATATATGTACGCAGTATATACAATATATGTACGCAGTATATACAATATATGTACGCAGTATATACAATATATGTACGCAGTATATACAATATATGTACGCAGTATATACAATATATGTACGCAGTATATACAATATATATATATATATATACATATATACAATATATGTATACAGTATATACAATATATTGTTACGGTTCTCCCGCCGCCCTTCCTACAAAGGGGGAATTAAGCCCCTTGTTCTTTCTGGGCCTGGCGGAACCGAGAGACTTGAAACGCCCCTCCCGGACAAACGCAAGGTAGGGTTTCAGGACAATCCTTCCTCGTACCTAAATCCCTGCGCCGCCGCGGAAGCGAGGAAGCAAGCCTCGCACGAGCCATGTGTAATTTGGGGTACACCGAGCGGATTGAGTACCACGTGGTCCGCGCAGTTTTCTAGTTATTATTGGAACTCGAGCGGTTTTTATTCGTACCACGCTTAGTCAATGGTGGCAAACACAGCGACGATCGAATAAAAGGAAGAACACAGGTTTAATTTATTATTCCCACACAAGTATGTACAAGTCGGTAGAAAGCAGACACAGAGCAGAACTTAAGCAGTCTTATTCTTAATCCCCAGACTCGGGCCCGTTCACACTCACACAGGGAATTGCAGGCAGGATGCTGTTCAGGCCATACGCGCCGACTTGGTCGCCCAGGAAAGGCCCCGTCCGGCTCTCCTCGGTCAAAGCACATCTCGCGATGATGGCGAGCAGGCGGTGGAAGGATCCTCGGAGCGGGTCCCTCGAACAAAGGCAGATGATTAGGCAGGAAGGAAAGGTACACGTCTCTCAGCGTGGCTGGCGGTTCCACAGCGCGTTCAGTAACCAGCGCGCTATCACTCGCATAACCCAATGTTCTATAGCGGCTCAGCTTCAAGCTCAACTGAGTGTCACTTTCATATGAGCGCGTATCCTGGTTCATGCGCGTCGTTCTCCGAATGCCAACTGCCCGAGAGTCCCGGGTGGCTCAATTGCTCTTATGGGCTGATAACTTGTTCAAGCGCCTCTCCCCTCAAAACTGCTGCGTTCGTCAAGCGCCTCTCCCATAACTGGGGTGGGGGCTTTCGCGCGACAGGTTATATCTGCCATGCCCTGTGCTTTCTCGAACGGTCCAACCATGCCCTGTGACGCAGTGCTGCAGCCACACGCTGTGAGCCCTGATTGGTGGCTCGCGCTTACCGTCAGCTTGTTTGCAGCCCTCATTCGGTCTGGATCAACTTGCCAGGCCCGACCTCGTGGTATTTCGCGCCAAACCAATCGGAGTATCGAGGCATCATAAGCGATGAAAACCTAACGCTCATTATTCTACCCAACGCGAGACTAACACCGAAAAGGACTATTCTCACACATACTAAGAAATAACTGCACGACAAATGAGGCTACATGTTGTTGTGTGACTAACTATGAGGGGGAAATTTAACCTGTATTATACAAAACTCAAAACCGCAACAATATGTATACAGTATATACAATATATGTATATACATATATATACATATATGCAATATATGTATGAAGTATATACAATATATGTATACAGTATATACAGTATATGTATACAGTATATACAGTATATGTATACAGTATATACAGTATATGTATACAGTATATACAGTATATGTATACAGTATATACAGTATATGTATAAAGTATGTACAGTATATGTATACCGTATATACAGTATATGTATACAGTTTATACAATATATGTATACAGTATATAAAATATATGTATGCAGTATATACAATATATGTATACAGTATATACAATATATGTATATACATATATATATATGTATATATATACAGTCACGTGAAAAAGTAAGTACACCCCATACATGTAAAGTTTTGACTTTTTCAACATATTTCAGCCATACAGCTATTTGATCTTCATTTCAACAATATTGATAGATAAAGGTGATGTAAATGTTTCATGATATTTGTTATATTATATTTTGTAGTCCATTGTATAATTTAAATAAACATAAATGCAAATTTCGCATGTGGAAAAAGTAAGTACACCCTTGGCTCTAATAGGTGGTATTGCCCCCTTTGGCAGAAACAACCTCAAGTAGGCGTTTCTTATAACTATCTATCAGTCTCTGACATCAACTGGGAGAAATTTTTGCCCACTCCTCCATGCAGAATTCTTTCAGCTGTGCGATGGTTGAGGGGTTTCTTGCATGCACAGCTCGTTTCAAATCCCCCTACAACATCTCGATGGGATTTGGATCTGGGCTTTGACTTGGCCATTCCAGAACCCTCCATTTCTTTCTTTTAAGCAATTCCTTGGTGGATTTACTGGTATGATTTGGGTCATTGTCATGTTGCAAGGTCCACCTTCGGTTGAGCTTCAACTTTCTGACAGATGGCCTCACATTATCCTCAAGCACCCTCTGGTACAATGAAGAATTCAACGTGGATTCCATGATGGTGAGCTGCCCAGGTCCTGATGCAGCAAAGTTGCCCCAAACCATAATATTTCCACCACCATGCTTTATAGTTGGTATCAGGTTTTTGTGGTCAAATGCTGTCTTTGGTTTTCGCCAAGCATGTCTTCTGGTACTGTGCCCAAATAGCTCTACCTTTGACTCATCTGTCCAGAGCACATTGTTCCATAAGTGCTGGTCTTTGCCTAGGTGTTCATTGGCAAACTTTAGTCTTGCCCTGATGTTTTTTCTGGACAGCAAAGATTTCCTCCTGGCACACCTCCCAGGTAGATCAAATTTGTGCAGCCTCTTTCTAATGGTAGACTCGTGCACTTTGACATCAACAGTGGCAAGAGCTACCTGTCGGTCCCGTGATGACATTCTGGAGTTTGTCGAAACTTATTTCAGCATCTTGCGGTCTGCTCTCGGGCTGAACTTGCTGGGGCAGCCTGGCCTGAACAAGTTGGCAGTTGTTTGGAATCTTCTCCACTTGTAGATGATCTTCCGGACAGTCGAATGATTGATTTCAAATTGTTTGGAGATCTTTTTAAATCCCTTCCCAGACTCGTAGGCATCTATAACCTTCTTTCTGAAGGCCTCAGAGAGCTCTTTTGATCTAGGCATGGTGATGCCGCACACTCCAACAACAAAGAGCAAACCAAACTTAATGTCTTAGGTTTAAATAAGACAGGTTCCTCCAAGATCCTCTCTGACGATGTTCTAATCATTTGCACCTGAGCTGGTGCACCTGATTCTAATTTTAGGTATTTGAAGTAGTGATAAATGTAGGGGTGTACTTACTTTTTCCACATGCGACATTTGCATTTATGTTTATTTGAATTATACAATGGACTACAAAATGTAAATGTTTCATGATATTTGTTATATTATATCACCTTTTTCTATCAATATTGTTGAAATTAAGATCAAATAGCTGTATGTTGAAATATGTTGAAAAAGTCACAACTTTACATGGGGTGTACTTACTTTTTCACGTGACTGTACATATATGTAATATATGCATACACAGTCGTGGCCTAAAATATTGGCACGTTTGCACATTTTTCAAATAATGCACAATTTATTCCAGAAAATAGTTGAAATTAAAACATCTTTTGGCATCCACATATGTATTTCTTTGGTTTGCAGTGGAACAAAACAAAGAAAAGCTGAAAAAACTATTAAATCTAAGTTTATTCCACACAGAAATCCTAAAATTATTTATTGGCACCTTTTAGAAGTTGTTAGAAATAATTAGATTTCAAGCAGGTGAGGGAAATATTCTGTTTTACTTTGGAATTGAAGTTACCTGTGGTGAGTTGCAGGTGCCTGCAGTATAAAAATCACTCATTCAACCAGTTTGAATAGAGAAAAGGAGTCATTCTGCTGTTTTGTGTCACTATGTGTAGAGCAATGGGCATGGAGCCCACGGCACTGTACCCAACCTCCATGGATGTGGCCGCAAGAGAAAACCTGATCGAAGATTGCAGCGAAGGATTGTTTGAATGGTGGAGAAAGCACCGAGATCAACTGCCAAACAGATTCAAGCTGACCTTCAGACACAAGGTACGACAGTTTCAACTCGCACCATCCATCACCAACTCAATGAAAGAGGGTTCTATGGTAGGAGACCCAGGAGGACCCCACTGCTCTGAGCCCCAATATTAAGTCTCAGGTGTCAATAATTTTGTCAATGCCATTTCTTTTTATTTTCTGATTTAAAAGGATTTATTAAGTTCTGAATAAAAACAAAGGTTCTGTAATATTAACAGTGAAATAAAGAATTGTGGAGACAAAATACTTTTGTCAATTTCAAATTATTTTTTGAGAAAATTGTGAGTTAATTGAAAAAAGTGCAAGGGTGTCTATATATTTTTGTCCACGAGTGTATATATACATACAAGGGCCAGTGAATAAGTAATCTTAAAATGGCGATATAAATTCGAGAATTTGAGACGACATATGTTATATCTATGGGTAAGAGTCATGTTTTGCCTGTTTTAGATCTGGCAACATTGAGCGTATGACGTCAGAAGAGCAGTTCCAAGATGGCGGCTCTCTTAGAAGCATGCACCAGGGAGGAGCAATGTTTTGTCATTCGTTTCTTGGGAAGTGAGGGTATGAATCCCAGTGAAATCCATCGCAGAATGAAGATGCAATATGGTGACGCATGTTTATCGCTGCAGCATGTGTACAACTGGAACAGGAAGTTTAAAAGTGGAGTGTCCAGTGTGGCAGACGCTGCTCACTCGGGCCGGCCTCACACAACCGACACACCAGAAATGGTTGCAGGAGTTGACGCGTGCTAAGGGAAAACCGTCGCATTACGCTGGATGAAGTGATCTCTGAATTGAACATTAGCCATGATTCAGCACAACATATATATATCATTCACAATGTGCTGGGGTTCCGCAAGGTGGGTGCCTAGACCACTCACACCTGAACTGAAAGAACTTCGAGTGGACGCATGTGAAGAACTTCTGCGAAGTTACGAAACAGAAGGCGACGCTTTCTTACAGCGCGTAGTGACTGGGGATGAAAGCTGGGTCCACTACTTTCAGCCAGAAACAAAGAGGGCAAGCAAAGAGTGCCACCATTCAACTTCACCAAAGCCCAAAACATTCCGCACACAGCCGTCCGCTGGAAAAGTGATGCTGACACTCTTCTGGGATAGCCGAGGCCCACTTGTAGAGCAATACATGCCCAGAAGGACCACAGTCGCCAGTGCATCATACTGCGACCTCCTTAAAAATCATCTGAAACCAGCAATCAGATCAAAACGTCGTGGACTATTCACTACCGGTGTTTTGCTGCAGCATGACAATGCTTGGCCCCATACGGCCCACGCTACAGCTGCAACTAGAACGGCGCTCAGTAGAGAGCATACATACCTCCGCCTGGTTGGCCATATCACTCAATGGTGAAGAATCGCCTAAGAAATTCTATTAGCTGGATCCGGATCCGGATCTTCAACAAAATTGAATCGAATCGTCCTTGTCACACACACACACAACCTGTCCAACAAGTTTCGTCCAAATCCATCCATAACTTTTTGAGATATCCTGCTATATGTTGGTTTTAGACTGATCTCCCAATGGTGAAGAATCACTTAAAAATTAAATAATACTCTTATCCGAATCCATATTCAGATCTTCACCAAAGTCGAATCGAATCGTCCTTGTCAGCCACCCAACTGGTCCACCAGGTTTCGTTCAAATCCATCCACAACGTTTTCAGATATCATGCCATGTATCGTTTTGGCCCTATCTCCCAATGGTGAAGAATCACTTTTAAAATTCTAGTAGCCGAATCCGGATCTTCACCAAAATCTAATCATTTCGTTTTTGTCACATACGCTACATCTCTGCCAAATTTTGTCTGAATCCGTCCACAACTTTTTGAGATATTTTGTTCACAAACGGACAGACAGGGGTGAAAACATAACCTCCATCCACCTTTGGACCTGCATTTTGAGTGTCTTCCTCATCCACCCTACTCGCCAGACATCGCCCCTTCAGATTACCACATCTTTGGGCCACTTAAAGAGGCGCTTGGTGGAAACCCTTTCCGATCCGACGAAGAGGTCCAAGAGGCGGTGCACGAATGGCAACACAAGCAGCAAAAATATGTTTTTTTTCTAGAGGAATCCAGGCCTTAGTAAATCGCTGGAAAAAATGCATTGAACGCAATGGAGATTATGTTGAAAAAGTTACACACGCACATGCAATAAACAAGTTGTGAAAAATATTTTAAGGTTACTTATTGGCTGCCCCTCATATATATATATATATATATATATATATATATATATATATATATATATATATATATATACCTTTTGGTTTTAACTGGTCTTGGTCTTCACCTGGCTGATAAGCCTTAATTTGCACATTGTTTGCGAACTTGTTATACTGTAGTCATATCGTGTATTATGTTTTATGAGGTCATAAGCCATGCACCTATTACTGTATTTTTTTTTTTTTTTTTTTTTTTTTTTTTACACAAAATGGTGGATATCAACTGCCCTTCCTGCCACCAGCCCTTTCCATTCCCCTTCCCTTGGTACCATCATCATCGTCTCATCATCAGCTCATAAGGTTGTAGATGGCATTTGTAAGCGGATGAGTTCAAAATAAGTAGTTTTAACACTGTATAGGAAGTTAGTGAGGCATCATCTGGAATGTTGTGTTCAGTCCTGGTCACCACGTCTGAGGAAGGACATAACTTCCATAGAGAGGGTTTCAGAGAGGAGCGACGAGAATGATTTCGGGCCTAGACTACTTTCGGTCGACTAATCCATGAGGAATGGCTGAAAAGGACAGGACTCTACATTAGAAAGTAGGTGATTATGAGGTAATCTGATGGAGATGTTTAAGATAATGAAGGGTAGAGATAAAATAAGCGAAGAAGAGTTTTTTTTAGCCGAATGGACAGAAACAGTACCAGGAATCATAGTCTTACTGTAAAGAAAATTAGAGTTAAGACCGGAGTTAGGCAAGGGTCTTTTACTCAGAGACTAGTTACCCCGCGCACACAGAGAAAAAAGTGCGGTTAAGCATGGCTCACTGCTGTCTCTCCGTCCTGTCCACAAATGACAGTTTATGATCGAGGAACAACTTAATTTCAATTGAAAGTTCTAGGCACCAAAATTTGAACACCAATTGGAAAATGAATCGGAAAAATAACCTGCAGCTCAACTGTACTTTGGCTCTGAATTTGTCCCGATCTGCACGCAAAGATTTTTTTTTACTGTCTGCCTTTCATCAAACAAAATACAACAGGCACGAATAACTAATGTAACTTGTTAAATAAGGCGGTGTATAAAATCTGCATCTGCAGCGGTAAACTTCCGGTTGTTGTTTTTTTTTCTACAACCTTTAAAATCTTTATTTTATTTCAATGGAATTATATACTTGAACACTGTAGAACACAATTCGACTTTTTGCCACTTTCAAAACCCTTCCATTTAGCAGTACTTGTACATGTTAAATAAGGTGGTGTTTAAGACTGTATTAACGGCACTAAACTTCCGGAATTTTTAATAGGGACTTTAAAATAATTATTTATTAAAATTAATTATATACCTGAACACCGCGTGGGGTGAGGTGTTCCATGAACCCGAGTTAATGCATGAAATGGTTTCCCTATAATATGGTAGTGACTGTAAAGTTAGTGGATAGTTTTAATATTGAGTGGTATCGTCATCAGGAAGTAATGGGAATGGCAGGATTGTGCAGGTTTGGTGGGCCTATTGACTTCCTGTGTTAAAGTTTCTTCTAAATATTCAATCAAAACAAATACTTGTAAATCATCATCATTAAAGGACTTCACAAAGCTTCTGATGCTACCCAAGTGGTTCCTAGGGCGAGAATTCGAGTTGTGCTGGGTGCCTTCCTTCATGTCTTACTTCCACTCCTCTACCTGCACATCTCCCTCTAATTCTTCCCTTTCTTTTCAATTCTTTACAGGAACGAGACTTATGGAAGAGCGAGGTAGATCTGACAGTGGGGCAATATCAAGGGAATGAACAAACAGGAAAATGTGAAAGTGAGGAAGGGAGGAAACACTGAAACTAGCAATAAATAACAGTGATAGTGGGGTTAGGAAGGGTTCATGGGGGTAATAGAGAACATGGGACATAATTTGGGATGACAATTAAGAGATGGCGGTGTACTGCTTGTTTCAAGGCCTTGAGGGAAGAGTGACGTAGAAAAGCCTTTGCAAGATGGTTCCATAGATGGGGGAAGCGAGGAATAACAGAGTTGTTCTCATTGTATTGTTATTGAATCTTTTGGACAACTCAGAGGATCATATTCTGGTTCATTTTGATTCCTACCTCACACGCACCTCGTGCGTGTTCCTCATCGCTCTGTGCGGTGTATTTCTAGGTGCAAGTCGTGCCTTGACGACTATTATCGACTCAAAAATACACCACAAAGCCCACCTGTGATTATATCGATTCTTTAGTCAGGTTGGGGTAAGATGTCCACCACCCCTCACTGTGTCTGTACATCCTGCTCTGTCCTTTTGGTCACTATACTGTACATTTTCCATTTCAAATATCCCTCTATGCCTTCAGACAGATAGCCGGATGTTCAGGATCCTGAACAGGTAACCAAATCTGAGAAGGTTATACAGGAGGGAGGTCGTAAGGTGGGATAGAGAGGGGTCGTTCATCTTCTTCCACCTTTCCTGCAGGGAGCATCTTGCCCCCATCTTACTTGACCGGAAATGCCATGGTCTCAAATGAAATGTAAATAGTTTGCCGAACCTCCTCGCACGTTCCCTCTCAGTCCTACTCCTTTGAAATGCTGGATCGATGCCTGGCTGGGATGAAGGAATTGATAAGCCCGGAAACGACGCCGCGGTTTTGCGTAACCTAAAGGCCTGGCAAGGATCAGGCCTGATGAGGAATAGGCCTAGTCCGCATGTATACAGGCATGCTAGTAGCAGAGCCAGTTGTCAGCTCTTTCCAACCTGGAGTGACCACGACTCGATCCACCCAATAATTCTAGCCAGGAAGACTCCAGGCTTCACTGCTCCGGCGGATTGCAGGCCCGGGATGTTCTTTGTGGCCTTTCCTCGCTCGGGGTCTTTGGCGGCAGTTAAGAGTCATGTGAAGCTGTTTGTACATGATGCAAAGTTGATGATAATGTCTGCATGGAGTTCCAGCAGGCCGATATTGATATTCTTAGTGATTGGTCTGTCAAATGGCAGCTTGGTTTCAATCCAGATTTAAAAAAATAATGAATGCAACTTGACAGATGGTACAGTTGGGTGGATGACAGATATACAAGAAGTTTTCGCAGCAGGAAGAATTGGTTGTTGGGTTTGATAGCGAAGTTAGGTTTTGACCACATGTAGGAACTTGTGTGAAGAACGCCAACCACCAACTTGGTATTATCCAAGGGACTTTCACACCTATGGACAAATTGATGTTTGTTCCGTTATACAAAACTCTGCTCAGATTTCACCTAGAGTATGCAACAGTGGTATGGTGACCATTTTGGAAAAAGAGTTTAGTTGTGATAGAAAGTGTGCAGAGAAGGGTGCCCAAGACTGTTGCAGGATTTAAGGAATTGGAGCATGGAGGAAAGGCTGAGAGTATTGGACCTACTAACGCGTTCGTGGACCTACCAACATTGGGCCTACCAACTTTGGTATATATTAGACGTGAACAATGCTGATGTGTTAGCAATTGTAAAATTCAAAGCAACATGGGCCACAACTACCAGTAGTTTACTTTTTTTGAGTAGTTAATGCATGAAACCAACTACCGGTATCAGCCGTGACTGCACATAAATCCACTGTTCAGTTTTAACTAAATCACATCCACACATTATTTTTTGTTTGGAATGTTGAATGAAATGAAAAATGCTCTTACAAGCATTGCTTACTTTTAAGGTAAAATTTATCGAAAATTTCCAGTCATTCCCCTTTTACCTGGCCATTCTCACCTTGTGGTATGCTGTGCATGCATCGTTCATATACCATCTATATAATAATAGCGTAAGGACTCGACTTTGTTATCCCTTTTACGCCGCACCCAGTCACCCGATGCCCACGGCACTAATGGATTTACGATCTACGAACCGTGCTCTTTGTTTATCACGTACAGCCATACTCGAAAAATCTGAATTAGCCGACGTTGGGGCCCAAAAGCATCCGATTAACTGCCGATACGACGCCATCTTACGACGCCATCGTATTGGCGTCTGCTGGGCGAAGGCGAAGCAAGCCGTCTGCTGATTGGACAGGCGAAGGCGAAAGCAAGCCGTCCACTGAGTGGACAATCCAGAGCATGCATTTGTGCCGGTGTCGGTGATCGTTGTTCATATACGCACTCTTCATTCTCATCTATCTTCCTAACTCTTACTCGGACAAGCAAATCCCCTATGCCATCCATAATGGTACACTCTATCCATACACCACATCCTCCCTTCCGTGGATGTTCCACGGGTTTTGGCTAGTCCGTATAATAATTAACCTAGCTCATTCCTGGAGAGACGGGAAAGGCTATTGTAATAGGTCTTGGCATCAGTGTGTGAGTCCGCATGCAGATCTACTTTAATATAGATTATTCATTCTCAGATCTACCAGGATCTACATATACCAGCAAGGCTCTGCATTATCAAATGTTCAATTTTTTTGCATATTTTAAGCATATATGTTTTGCATATGAATCTTCATTATTCTTTTATTTTACTCCAAAAGTAACTCCAGGAGAATGAAGTTATTAGTCCCCTATCCGGAGGAGACGATAGATTTGCTCTCCGTCTGTCAGTCAGTCTGTCCGCCCCATCAGTGGTTTTCCACACTTTTTTCCCCATACCCTTTAATATATTCAACTGAAACTTGGTGCATAGCTTTATTATGATAACCTACAGAAAAAGTTTGGGTTTGGGGTTGTTTCGCCAATTTTTCGCGGGGTTATGCCCTTTTTTCTCGGAGTAAGAACCATTTGGAATGACATATCCACCTTTGGTCTCTACAGAGTCTTTACGGTCTCGTGAAACCCACCCAGCAGACTTCGTAATGCGATTAGAAACTTGATTACTCCATAGCTGTGGAAACTATTATAATGCAGCCGCAAGCGTTTTCGTCCTTTCCCGATTTTTACATAGCACCTTCTTCCTGTTTCCCCCGTTAATCGTCGGTTCATTTCCAACCTTTTATTCCTGGAATCCCACACAACCTTGCTGTTCGTCTCTGTGCCAATAAACCACCTATCCTAGCACATGATGGGTCTTCACCTGCATGATTTGTCATTTTGTATAAACTTCAATTAATCAGTTTATCCATCATTTATTTGACCAAAGACCAATTCAAACTCAAACTAGAACAAGAAGCCTGAACAGTTTATGTTTTGCATCCTACTGTTAGGCCGGATCTGGATTCGGACCAGAACCAAAATCTAATCGGCTTGTTCTTGTCACTTACCCAACTTATCCACCAAGTTTTGCCATAACTCGTCCATAACTTTTTGAAATATCGTGTTATATATCGTTTTTGGCCCTCGCACTCAATTGAGAATCACTATTCTCGATTTTAAAAAAAATTACAGTATCTGGAACTGGATCCTCAACAAAATTGAAACGATTCGTCCTTGTCAGACACCCAACATGTCCACGAAGTTTCGTCCAAATCCGTCCACAACTTTTTGGGATATCCTGTTATGTATCGTTTTTGGCCCGATCTCCCAATGGTGAAGAATCACTTCAAAAATTAAATAATTCTCATATCCCAATCCATATTCAGATCTTCACCAAAATTGAAACATTTCGTCCTTGTCACACACCCAACATGTCCACCAAGTTTCGTCCAAATCCGTTCACAACTTTTTGAGATATCCTGTTCACAAACAAACAGACAAGGTGAAAACAACTTCGTCCACCTTCGGTGGTGGAGGTAACTATTTGCAAAATAACACAACATTATACAAAGCAAAAATATGTATGTTTAAGGGGTCATTTAAATTTGATATAATAGGTATTCTAGCCAAGACGATCTTTAAATCAAACTCTTCCCTCTCGAGATCATGGGGCATGTCAGGATGTATTATGAGGGTCCACCATCAATGATCTTCGCATGATTTAAAGATCGCTGTGTTTTGCTCTGAGTGAGGATCAGTGGACATTGACATCAATATTTAAGAGTTATCATACATACAGCATCAATAAAACCCTTGGTTGTCCCTTAGAATGTACCGGGTGGTCATATAAATGGCTAAAACAAGTATTTTCATTGTTGTTTTGATCGACCTTTTTCAATAATGGAGAGTTGGGGGTACCTTAACAAGGGTACCTTAATGGCTTTGCTGGGGTTGTCTGGGTCGTTTTGGAGTGCGCACATTTACCTTTGAGCTGTTTCACCTGGGTGGGAATCTCGACACAGGTATAAACTGCCACTCTGGCGTGTTGTAAGCAGAGTGATTCCTCATTATGTGAGCTGTTCATCCGAAGGACATTAAACAGACAGAATCCATCTCTGAATGGAGGTCATAAATATTGGAAAGGCAATGGCAAACCAACCACAATAACCAATTCACCCAACATGACTAATCCACCCTGCATTACCAATCCACCCAGCACTACCAATCCACCATGCATCACCAATCCATCCTGCATTACCAATCCATCCTGCATTACCGATCCATCCTGCATTACCGATCCATCCTGCATTACCAATTCACCCTGCATAACTAATCCACCCTGCATAACCAATCCACCCTGCATTATGCAAATACTTTGTATAATCTTTGTATAATCTTTGTACTTTGTATAATCTTTGTATAATACTTTGTATAATCTACCCAGTATTACCAATCTACCCTGCATAACTAATCCACCCTGCATAACCAATCCACCCTGCATTACCAATCCACTTTGCAATACCAATTCACCCTGCATTACCAATCCACTCTGCATTACCAATTCACCCTGCATAACTAATTCACCCTGCATTACCAATCCACCATGCATTACCAATCCACTCTGCATAACCAATCCACCCTGCATAACCAATCCACCCTGCATTACCAATCCACCCTGCATTACCAATCCACCCATTATTACCAATCCACCCATTATTACCAATCAACCCTGCATTACCAATCCACCCTGCATTACCAATCCACCCATTATTACCAATCAACCCTGCATTACCAATCCACCCATTATTACCAATCCACCCATTATTACCAATCAACCCTGCATTACCAATCCACCCAGCACAACCAATCCACCCTGCATTACCATTCACCCTGCATAACCTATCCATAACCATAACATATCTCACCCTGCATTACCAATCCACCCAGTATTACCAATCCACCCAGCACAACAAATCCACCCTGCATTACCAATCCACGCAGTATTACCAATTCACCCAGCACAACCAATTCACCCAGCACAACCAATTCACCCTGCATTACCAATCCATCCTGCATAACCAATCCACCCAGCACAACCAATACACCCAGCACAACCAATACACCCAGCACAACCAATACACCCAGCATAACCAATCCACCCTGCATTACCATTCACCCTGCATAACCTATCCATAACCATAACATATCTCACTCTGCATTACCAATCCACCCTGCATTACCATTCACCCTGCATAACCTATCCATAACCATAACATATCTCACTCTGCATTACCAATCCACCCTGCATTACCATTCACCCTGCATAACCTATCCATAACCATAACATATCTCACTCTGCATTACCAATTCACCCAGCACAACCAATACACCCAGCACAACCAATACACCCAGCACAACCAATACACCCAGCACAACCAATACACCCAGCACAACCAATACACCCAGCATAACCAATCCACCCTGCATTACCATTCACCCTGCATAACCTATCCATAACCATAACATATCTCACTCTGCATAACCAATCCACCCTGCATTACCATTCACCCTGCATAACCAATCCAACCTGCATAACCAATCCACCCTGCATGACCAATCCACCCTGCATTACCATTCACCCTGCATAACCTATCCATAACCATAACATATCTCACTCTGCATAACCAATCCACCCTGCATAACCAATCCACCCTGCATAACCAATCCACCATGCATAACCAATCTACCCTGCATGACCAATCCACCCTGCATGACCAATCCACCCTGCATGACCAATCCACCCTACATTACCAATCCACCCTGCATAACCAATCCACCCTGCATGACCAATCCACCCTGCATAACCAATCCACCTGCATGACCAATCCACCCTGCATGACCAATCCACCCTGCATGACCAATCCACCCTGCATGACCAATCCACCCTGCATGACCAATCCACCCTGCATGATCAATCCACCCTGCATAACCAATCCACCATGCATAACCAATCCACCTGCATAACCAATCCACCGTGCATGACCAATCCACCCTGCATGACCAATCCACCCTGCATGACCAATCCACCCTGCATGACCATTCCACCCTGCATGACCAATCCACCCTGCATGACCAATCCACCCTGCATGACCAATCCACCCTGCATAACCAATCCACCTGCATGACCAATCCACCCTGCATGACCAATCCACCCTGCATGACCAATCCACCCTGCATGACCAATCCACCCTGCATGACCAATCCACCCTGCATAACCAATCCACCCTGCATAACCAATCCACCCTGCATAACCAATCCACCGTGCATGACCAATCCACCCTGCATGACCAATCCACCCTGCATGACCAATCCACCCTGCATGACCAATCCACCCTGCATGACCAATCCACCCTGCATGACCAATCCACCCTGCATGACCAATCCACCCTGCATGACCAATCCACCCTGCATTACCAATCCACCCTGCATGACCAATCCACCCTGCATGACCAATCCACCCTGCATAACCACCAGAGTGTGAATATCATATGACAAAAACTACAAAATTAAATTAAATAAACATACAGTAAAAGCACATACCGTCTCGATGATCACGAATTTCGTGGGATTTGTTGGCTCACCATCACAAGTCTATGAAAGTCACGTTAATGCTCTGAAAAGGGAACAGACAGTGGATTATTAAAATAATTGGACACAATGTGACGTACATTTTCACTCCATGTATTACATATGGTCACACAAAACAAATGATTGCTCAACGTGGGTAATAAATGAAGAAGAAGAATATTAAAATTATAATTGTCCAGTTAATACAATAATTCAATGTCCGTAGTTTTCAGACTTCAGAGCATCAGTGCTGACAAAGCAGTCTCGGGGCAGAGAAAGCACTAAGTGGTTTGCCATTGCCTTTCGCAGAGGCATAGTCAGGGCAAAAAATTGAATACAGGTCATGATGGTGGCAGCACACAGTGGTCTACTCTTACAAAATATAAAGTGACACCTTAAGATCCACCATCAGCAAACGCGAGCAGATGGGACATCTGGTCTAATGCCCCTCCGAAGGATGGCGTTCAACAACCTGTGTGCAATTTGCCAGGGAATGTTGTATTACCATTACATAAATGGTACCATGTTGGATGTCATGGAATGCTTTATGGTCCCTTTATAAACTGGAACAGCCGAGGTCGTGTGCCCCATTAATGTCCTGTACGAAGAGACCCATCGGTCAATCACCATGAGCACACTGTGGACATGAGCATGCGTAACCCTGGTTAACAGAGATTTACCATCGACAGAAGTCTCAAACACACTTTGGTGGCTGTAACGAAACTTTGATTGTAGGTATCACCATGTGAGGTGCACTACATTTTATTTATATATATACAGGTCTAGTGTCGTGGAATAGCTGGGACACAACATAGCAAAGGAACAGAAATGGAAAGGGGAAGCACCAACAGCAGGTCAGGCGGAGAAAGATCCACCTTTTTGAAATTCCGACTTCTTTCCTGGAAGTCGTAGCAGTGTGCATGTGTTTTATGATAGGATTGAAAGGGCAGAGAGAGAGGATGTGCAAGAGCAGCAGAGCAGGTTTTTAGGACATGTGAGCTGATGTCGTCCACTCCAGTTGCAGAGTCAGACAGAGTCTCTGACTCTCTTGAAAATCCTCTGTATCTCTTTGCTGATGACTCTACTCTCTGTCGCTCCATTCTTCATCCCTCAGATCGGCAGTCTGCTGCCTCCTCACTCTCTGCAGCCCTGGACAAAATCACAGACTGGGCAAACAAGTGGAACATGTCTTTCAATCCTGACAAATCTCACACTCTTACGATGTCTCTCCGAAAAGACCGACTGGACAACCCTCCCATCCACTTTCTGAATAATCGTCTCCAAGAAGTTCTGTCACTCAAGCTTTTGGGTCTCACTATCTGCCATGATCTTTCCTGGGAAAACCACATTTCAAATCTGGCCTCCAAAGCCAGTCGCCGACTGGGCATCCTCCGTCGTGCGAAGTCCTTCCTTGGCACACCTGAGCTCCTCACCACATACAAGGCTTTCATCCGCAGCTCAATGGAATACTGCTCTCCCCTCTGGGCTGGTGCTCCTGCCTCACACCTAGCTCGTCTTCACGCTGTTGAAACCAAAGCATTCAGAATCTTTGGAATCTCCCGCGATGAAGCTAACTCCAAGGGCCTCTCACTCACTCACCGCAGGCAGGTAGGTTGGTGGTCTTTCCATCTTCTACCGACTCCTCTCTGGCCTTGCCCCCCCCCTCCCCCCAGCTCTCTCTGGGCTCTGTCCCGCAAATATTCCTGCAGGTCGCACAAGATCTGCCTGCAACCCTCTTATGGTCAAACTGCCAAAATCAAGACTCTCTGCTCACCTTCACTCCTTCATTCCTCTTTTCTCCTGCCTCTGGAACAAACTCCCTCACTCTCTTCAATCCCACTCCACCCTCCAGGTCTTTAAAACAGCTGTTCACCACCATCTCTTATCTTCCCCCATCCAAAACCTTGATCTTTTCTACCCCTGCTAATTTCACCCCAAATCCACTTTTTTGAAATACCAACTTCTGTCCAGGAAGTCCTTGGTGTCCTTGTGTTTTATACTTCTCCCTCCACCCCCCCCCCCCCCTTCCCACGCCCCCTCCCCCCAAGCCCTCCCCCTCCCACACATCTCCCTGCTCTCAAATGTTGTGTTTGTGTGCTTCCCCTTCTCTCCCCATCTTGTCTTCCGCTCCCTCTTTTTAGATATTTTGTTTGTCTGGTTGATTTGTTTGTGAAGTAAATGTTAGCTCTTTCACGAGCCTCGATTCAGTATACAAAAAAAAAAAAAAAAAAGGGTTGCCAGGAACTTCACCTTCTCAGGTGCAAAAGACAGAATACAGGAGGAGTTCTGTATGATTGGGGATGGGTACAGAGAGATTGAGGGGCTTGGGACGCAATATCTTGAAGCAAACGCAGAATTGAGCTATTCGACCTCCTCACGAGTGGAGTCGGTTATGATGCCATTTTAAGTTAGCGAAGAGATGGAAGTGGAGCTCCCGACTCCCGAGACAGACTTAACAAGGTGCCACCATGTTCTTGAAGAGGCAGACAAGTTTGACAGACAATAGACAGAATACAGGAGGAGTTATGTATGATTGGGGATGGGTACAGAGAGATTGAGGGGCTTGGGACGCAATATCTTGAAGCAAACGCAGAATTGAGCTATTCGACCTCCTCACGAGTGGAGTCGGTTATGATGCCATTTTAAGTTAGCGAAGAGATGGATGTGGAGCTCCCGACTCCCGAGACAGACTTAACAAGGTGCCACCATGTTCTTGAAGAGGCAGACAAGTTTGAAAGTTTATTCTTGAGATTGGACAGATGTTGTTTTCTGTCTCTACGATTTCCAAATGAACCCTCACTGTCTGTCTTGACACATGGAGACATGGAGACATCTCTAGCTTTGTCGATCTTCGTCTCCACAGGTCAAGGCAGTGATGGACTTTGCTGGAATGTGTGCTCCCTCAACACCATGTTTCTACAGCTGCGCTTTCCTTCTGTCTCCGCAGGTCGCATCATTCCTTTTTCCTTCTTTCATGTCCATTCTGCATGAGCTTTGACTCTCTGGCTTCTGGGTATCTCACGTTGATCTCTTCGTGCATGCGAACTTTGACCCTTTCCCAAGAGTCCATCAACATACGTGTCCCGTGTCACGAGCTAATTCGTTCATTTGTGTTCTCGGTGTCCGACGAACTAAAAACGTTCATTTGCAAAGTAGTTTCATCGATCCCACGTGGAGGTAAATAATTAATTCCTGATCTGTCGTTCTCAATTCCGAAAGAGGTTGGTTCCCCCAACTGAGCACGGAGAAGACACCAGGTTCAAATCCCATCATACTGTTCGATTTGCGAATGGTTTTCTGAGGTCCTCCTATTTAATGTATACGAAGAGGCTTCTATGCTGCCAGGATGGCCTAAAGGTACGCACACTCGCTCTAAGTGGTCTATCCTGGGTTTGAATCCCTACCTAGCTATAAACTGCCATTCTGGTGTTTCACAGGCAGGGTGAATCATCAATGTGTCCTGTCCCTCAAAATGTAAGTGCATACAAATATCGTGAAATGTGCTCACCTCTGGGGGCCTATGTTCGAATCCTGAACCAGCTGCAAACTGCCACCCTGGTGTGTTTTCTCAGGCAGGATGAGGCGTTGATGTCTACATCGTCCGTCAAAAGGACTTTATGTTGGACGACCTGTCTGCCAGAACTGGCGTCGAAAAGGGACACCCAATGGTGTATTTCATGAAGAGTAGGAGAGATACCACAGGCACACTGAAGAAATCACAAATTCCTGCCTCTTTCGGTCGAACGTTAGGCCTCGCCAGCCGGTTCTTGAAAGACTTAGACCAAAAACGTTCCTTGGCATAGCCCACAAGCTAGTGGGAATAATTGGGTCTGTAAAGGTAGGGGTAGTAGTAGTGGTAGCAGTAGTGGTCGTAGTTGTGGTTGTGGTAGTAGTAGTAGCGGTTGTATTAGTTGTAATGGTAGTAGTAGTAGTATTGGTATTATTATTATTATTATTATTATTAGTTGTAGTAGTAGCAGTAGTAGTAGTAGTATTGGTATTATTATTAGTAGTAGCATTGGTATTATTGGTAGTAGTGGTAGTAGTAGTAGTAGTTGTATTGGTATTATTAGTATTAGTGGTAGTATTGGTATTATTACTGGTCGTAGTAGTATTGGTATTATTAGTAGTAGTGGTAGTATTAGTAGTAGTATTGGTATTATTAGTGCTTCGGGTTCGCTGAACTGAGTTAGGGTTAGCTGAACTGAACATTGCTGAACCAACACTTTATCTAACGACAGTGGTAGTCGTAGTAGTAGTAGTAGTAGTAGTAGTAGTAGTAGTAGTAGTAGTAGTAGTAGCAGTAGTAGACATTGAAAAATAAAAGGTGTTCACATTCATTGGACTTTATACTGTGAGTATCTCATCTCATGTGAAGAACATTTTGAACGTCCATATAAAAGTGTGCTAAACCCTCTTAATGCCCTTATCCTATAACATATGTACCAGCTCCCCCAAGAGCCTTGCACACTGTACGTATAAATAAAACAAAAAGACATAACAAAGATCATTTCACCCGTAACATGTACCGGGTAAGGTACGCGTGGTGTTTACAAATACAATCCATTACTGCTTCACCTTTAGCTCGGTATAGGTAGGGTGGAGTATCCTTTGCGGTTTGATCGTGGTAAAAGTACCTCACTCGTGGAAAGGTCGATAAGGTGCGTTCATAAACGATTAGTCAAGGCTTCATGGCTGAGTGTTGTCATCGATGATTCCTCCAACAACAATAATAAACGTTTTCAAGGTTCAAACCGCACAGAAAACTCACCACACTTTCCAGCGAACATTGTTCTGCTTGTCCGTCATCCATCCTTATAAAGCTTCAACTCCAGGTGACCACACCTGGGGATTACTACCTGCTCTCTGCTTCCACTGTTTCAAATCTATGTATCACTTTGGACTCTTTCCTCTAGTTCAAACATTGCTCGAATCTGTATATCGATTTTTATTCCATCTGCACAATATTCAAACAAATTGGCTCGTGGTAAATTCCAGGACGACTGAAACTCTGACTCTGCTCTTAACAATCTTCTCCTTCTTCTTTCGGATGAGCAAAGCATGGCGGGGTAGCATGATTGGCTGAGAGCGCGGCGGGGTAGCAAGATTGGCTGAGAGCATGATGGGATAGCATGATTGGCTAAATGCATGGTGGGGTAGCATGATTGGCCAAATGCATGGCGGGGTAGAATGATTGGCTAAAAGCATGGTGGGGTAGCATGATTGGCTGAGAGCATGACGGGGTAGAATGATTGGCTAAATGCATGGCGGGGTAGCATGATTGGCTGAAAGCATGACAGGGTAGCATGATTGGATAAATGCATGGCGGGGTAGCATGATTGGCTAAATGCATGGTGCGGTTGTAGTGAAATTATACCAAGGTTGAACCCAGGAGAGTTACTCGCTTCAGCCACTGAAGGGCGTCTATAAAACCTGGGACGTCCGCGACGCCTAGCCACTCCTGTGACATTTACTTTACATGTAGTCTTGAATGGTACGTATATGCTAGACTCGCACATATATACTAGACTCGCTTGCTTTGACTATTATTATCGGACCCCTCTGTATGATACCGAGATACTGATATCTATTGCACGATTGTATTTTTACAGGATGATGCCAAAGATCTAATTGAGATTAAACCTACCTATGGGACAACGTTGTGGATCTGGTTGATTTTCACAACACTTAATCTCAATTAAGATCTACGGAAATGGCGGGACACAAGATGATCAACGTACCAATACTCGGCTCCGACCCACAAGCTGAGGAATCGGGCTCGGTGTTCGCTCACTGGCTCAAAACGCTGGAGAACCAGTTCGGCGCCCAGGATGCTGTACCCACCGCTGAAATGAAGCTGTCTGTGCTACAGAACAAAGTCGACCACAACATTTACAGGAGCATCGTTCGATGTACGACGTATGATGCCGCCGTGGCGGAACTAAAGCGACTTTACATTAAGAAACGGAGCGTGGTGTACAACAGGCATCTGCTCACCACGCGACGTCAACAGCCAACCGAGTCGATCGACCACTTCGCTCAGGAGCTGCGGCACCTCCTCGCGGACAGTACTCAAGAGGTACGGACACACGAGCAAGTCCAAGACGATCTTGTCCGAGACGCTTTCGTCTCTGGAATCAGCTCTACAGATCTGAGACTCAGGCTCTTGGAGACAGCTGACCTGACATTCGCGGAGGCCCTACGGTTGGCCAACGTTTACACTGAGGCCCGGAAACAATCCACCGCTTATGACCACTCTCGGATCGTCGCGGGGACTTCTCAACTCCCGCCACCGGAGAGGGCTACCGCCGAGGATACGGGTGCGGGCTCGGCTATCGCCGAGCCCCTGGCCGCTCCCGAGGTGGACTCGGATTCCGGCCTAGCAGCAGCTACAGCAGCCAGGCCCAGGCCTGACCGGAACGCGACGTGTTACTTCTGTGGCAACCGACAGCATCCCAGGTCAGCGTGTCCGGCTCGGGAAGCCATATGCCATTTGTGTTCTACAAAAGGACACTTTGCTAAAGTCTGCAAGAAGGCCGCATGGGGCATACGAGCACGCGCGACCTTGAATGGGCTTATCGCCGAGCCAGCGGACTGAGCACAGAGCGGGGCGCCTCACCCGGCCTTGATGAGCTGTCCTCCTCCTCCCGGGCCCCTGGCTGCACGCATGTCCTTGGTGAGATACATCGGGCCGCCACAACAAATGGCGCGAATGCGACCGGCCGCGGAGCGACCGACCTTGACCGGCGTTCGAACGCCGTCCTCAAACAAACAAAAAGTTCCGGCTTTGAAAGCTTCTCCTGATGTGCATGTGCATGCGCCATCTGACGGCAGTGAAAGTACAATTGACTGCGATCTTTCACACGTGACACGAGCGCCCTCTGATGGCGGCTCGTACGAACTACACGCTCTTGGATCGGCACGACCAACTATGCGTTTGGCACGGGGGCCCTCCGGAGGCTCCTCAAACGACCGGAAAACTGCAGCCGGTGTGGGATCCATGCGTGAGGCGCGATGTTCTCTCTCGGACGGCGCAATACCTGCCGGATCTTCTGGCCTTCATCAGGCCATTATCCCGCTCTTGGTCGAAGGCATTTTTGCATGGGCCCTAGTCGACACAGGATCTACGGATAGTTTCATCGATCAGCGGCTGGTGCGTCAACATGGTTGGCCAGTCATCGGGACTACACGACGGATCTTCATGGCCTCCCAGGGACTTCGGCTCAGCACGAAGGGGGAATGTCGATTGACACTTGTGATAAAGGGACGCTTGTTTTCCGATGTACATCTCATGGTCTTGCCTGCCTTATGTGCTGACATCCTGTTAGGACACGATTTCCTTAAGCGACATGGACGTTTGGAAATTGAATTCGGTGGGACGGACACGCTTGCTGTGTGTGCACTCGCGAAAATGGAAATTGAGCCTCTTTCACTGTTCCCCAACCTGACCACTGACTGCGCTCCTGTAGTGGTAAAATCGCGGCGCTACTCACGAGCGGACGCGCAATTCATTGCGGAAGAAACGGCCCAACTCTTAAAGGACGGTGTTATCGAACCTAGCCGGTCGCCGTGGCGGGCCCAGGTCTTAGTGGTGCGAAGTGAGGCCCATCGCCGGTGCATGGTAATCAACTACTCACAGACGGTTAATCGCTTTACACAGCTGGACGCCTACCCCTTACCGGGGATGGACGCGCTAGTACGACTGGTGGCCCAGTACTCCGTCTACAGCACTCTCGATCTGCGTCGTGCGTATCATCAGATCCCCATCTCCAGGGCTGATCGCATCTACACCGCCTTTGAATCGGGTCAAAGGTTATACCAGTTCACCCGATTACCTTTTGGGGTAACGAACGGGGTCGCCTGTTTTCAGAGGGCTATGGACGACCTCGTTACTAAGGAGAACTTGACAGATGTCTTTGTTTATCTGGACAATCTTACGGTTTGTGGGTATGACCAGGAGCATCACGATGCTAATCTGAAGCGCTTCCTCGAGGTCGCGCATAGGTATCGCCTAACCATGAATGAGGCTAAGTGTCGTTACTCTCAACGCACGATAGATCTTCTGGGGTACACCGTGACCCATGGCTCTGTCTCTCCGGATAAGGAGCGTCTGCGACCTTTGCTCGATATGGCCCCGCCCGGCGATCGAGCTTCGCTGAAGCGTGCTCTCGGGCTGTTCGCCCACTATTCGAAGTGGGTGCAAAATTTCTCCGTGAAGCTCCGCCCCCTCGTGGCCTGCGACACGTTCCCCATGAGCCCGGCCGCCTTGGCGGCCTTCGGGGGCCTTAAGGCCGACATCGCTGGCGCCGCTGTGGCGACAATCGACGAGAGCGAATCTTTCGTCGTAGAAAGTGATGCCTCGGATCATGCGATAGCGGCGACTCTCTCCCAGGGGGGGTGCCCTGTGGCTTTCTTTTCGCGGACTCTCACCTCCGCTGAGCGGAGGCATTCGTCTGTCGAAAAGGAAGCGTACGCGATCGTCGAGTCGATTCAGCGATGGCGACCGTACTTACTCGGGCGATGCTTCCAAATCATGAAGGAACAACAAAGCGTTGCGTTCATGTACGACACCTTACATGCTCAACGTATTAAGAATGAGAAAATCACTCGCTGGCGTATCGAACTCGCCGACTTCTGCTACACCATCAAATACCGCCCGGGGAAGGATAACCTGGTCGCCGACGCCTTATCGAGGCCGGCTACGTGCGCGGGGATCGTAACTTTGGAGGGGCTGCGTACTTTGCACGACACTATGTGTCATCCATGGGTGACGCATTTCGCTCATTTTGTGCATAGTGGTAATCTGCCGTACTCGATTGAGGACATCCGGCGGATCTGCCGTGACTGCGCTATATGTGCGGAACTCAAACCGCGTTTTTACAACCCTCCAATGGGGACGCTGGTTAGGGCTACTAGACCGTGGGAGAGATTGGCGATGGATTTCAAAGGGCCGCTGCCGGTGTCGAGTAACTCTCGTTATCTGCTCACTATCGTTGATGAGTACTCGCGATTCCCCTTTGCTTACACGTGCATGACGGCTGCCACGGTCATACGGTGCCTGCAGAATTTGTTTTCTATGTTTGGGTATCCGGCCTACGTGCATACCGATCGGGGTGCGGTGTTCCTGTCGCAGGAGGTGAGAGGTTATTTGCTCCAAAATAATGTTCCTTCGAGTTACACCACACCGTACAGACCCCAGGCGAATGGGCAGATCAAACGCTTCAATGGGATTATATGGAGGGCCGTCACGCTAAGCCTCCAGACCCTCGGCCGGGTCTCGATAAATGGGCTTGGTCGCTACCTGCGGCTCTGAACTCGATCCGGGCTCTCCTATGTACGGCCACCAACCAGACTCCTCACGAAAGACTGTTCCACCACCCTAGAAGCTCGGGTAGTATCCGATCTTTACCCAGCTGGCTCGCTGAGCCGGGGCCGGCTTATCTCAAACGAGCGGTGCGCACGAGCAAGTACGACCCCTTTGTGGATAAGGTGCAGGTACTCCAGGCTAATCCCGAGCATGCTCGTGTGCTGACGGCAGATGGACGCGAGTCCACTGTCTCCGTACGCCATCTCGCCCCTTGTGGGGTCATCGACCCTTATAGAGATATCGACGAACCGATCTACAAGTCTATGGACTCTACCGAAGCTTCCTCTATGGAACCTTTGCCGTCACCTCTGTCGTCACCTACACCCCTGCCTGAAGGCTCTGAGGTGCCCCCTCCGACACCTGCCTCCAGCGGCTACTCCGACGGGGCTTGGGGACGCCGTACCCGGTAGTTTCTGGACGCGGGCTGGCAGGGTAGTTCGCCACCCCGACCGCTACGGGTGGACCGACTGACATGGAATGACGTACCCCCAATCAATTAATGCTGACGCACGCTTGCGATCTGCCTAGCGGCAGTATAGTTCTAACGGCGGGGAGAATGTAGTGAAATTATACCAAGGTTGAACCCAGGAGAGTTACTCGCTTCAGCCACTGAAGGGCGTCTATAAAACCTGGGACGTCCGTGACGCCTAGCCACTCCTGTGACATTTACTTTACATGTAGTCTTGAATGGTACGTATATGCTAGACTCGCACATATATACTAAACTCGCTTGCTTTGACTATTATTATCGGACCCCACTGTATGATACCGAGATCCTGATATCTATTGCATGATTGTATTTTTACAGGATGATGCCAAAGATCTAATTGAGATTAAACCTACCTATGGGACAAAGTTGTGGATCTGGTTGATTTTCACAACAGCGGTATCATGATTGGCTAAAAGCATGGTGGGGTAGCATGATTGGCTAAAAGCATGGCAGGGTAGCACAATTGGCTAAAAGCATGGCGGGGTAGCATGATTGGCTAAAAGCATGGCGGCATAGCATGATTGGCAAAAAGCATGGCGGGGTAGAATGATTGGCTGAGAATCATCACGGTGACTTGAGAGACTTGAAGAATTACCGCCCTGTGTCTCTGCTGTGTGTGGATTATAAGGTCATGGCTAAAATGTTGTCACTCCGTCTCGGACCAGTCCTGACAAAATTAGTCAGCCCGGACCAATCTTATGCCATTCCAGGCAGGACAATACATGACAACATATCCCTTGTCAGAGACCTGATACAGTATGCGGACATGACGGACTCAAGTCGGATTTCTTTCCTTGGATCAGGAGAAAGCCTTTGACCAGATGAACCATGAGTATCTGTTTGAAACCTTGCTAACATTTGGGTTGGGGAGGAGATTTGTAGGCATGATTCAGATGTTGTACATGTCGGCAGAATGCCTAGTCAAAGTCAACGGTTTCTTGCTCGCGCCCTTTCCATTTGAGAGAGGAATAAGACAAGGATGTCCCCTGTCCGGCCAATTATATTCCCTATGTATCGAACCCTTCCTTTGTTTGATGAGAAGAAGGCTAACTAGCATTGTGGTGCCACACAACACGGTCAACCTCAAACTTTCTGCATATGCAGATGATGTTCTCGTGTTTGCCAGTAATGCAAGGGATATGCAAATAGTTTATGATTGTCAGCAGGTCTATTCAGCAGCATCGTCTGCTACAATCAATTGGAGGAAAAGCTCGGGGCTTCTAATTGGACAAATGCAGGTAAAGGAGTTACCAACACTTTTTCAGAAATTGACCTGGAGTCGCAATGAGCTCAAATATTTGGGGGTGCACTTATCCACTTCCCATGGGTCCTCACCACTCATTAACTGGAACACTTTAGGGGACAAGATCGAAGCAAAGTTGAGAGACTGGAGTGGACTACTAAAAGTCCTGTCTCTGAGGGGAAAAACACTCCTTATTAAACAGTTTATAATTCCGAAGTTAGTATTCAGGCTCTCTTGCATAAGCACTCCAGAGGAGTTTCTGGTTAAGATGCAGAGGAAGCTACTGGACTACTTTTGGAATGGTAAACACTGGGTTTCCCTGGGCATTCTGAGCTTGCCTTTTTCAGAAGGTGGACAGTCTTTTCCCTGCCTTCGAAGCCACTACCACGCATCCAGGCTGAAGACCATACAACGTTACCTACATGTGAACCCTGCACCGCAATGGTGCTCACTGGCATCATACTTTTTCAGCAAAGTGCTCAATCTTGGGTACAAAAGGAATCTTTTCATCATTACATCTCGGAGCCTGTCTAGTGCTACATTGCCTCCTTTTTATCAAGAAATGCTGAAGGCTTGGAATGTAGTCGACGTACAAAGAACAGTTCCTTATCCAGGCAAGGACCTGTTAGAAGAACCGCTCATTCTCAACCCTCTTCTACAGGGCCCAACTCTGGCTTCCTTTTCAGTAAGAAGGAGCCTCTTAGCTGGTAGCATATCCACAGTGGGAGACCTTCTGAACGATGGTAAGAGAACGCTTTTACCCAAGGAACTCGCAGCGAAAATGGGCCTGAGGACAATCAGGATCCCCTCCAGGATACTTGAAGAGGTCAAAAGCTCCTTGCCTCTCGATTGTCTGGAATATCTAGAGAATCCCAAAGAGGGTGATGGATCTGGACAGATGTCCATCGGTAACTCCATGGATTTTAAAATCCGACCACGATGTTGCGAGCTCTCTCAGCCAATACCTGCAAACAATATGAGTAAGACCCCTGGCACAGTGGAAATGTCGTTCTGTGGGCTATCAAGGAAAAATATATACCTGCTAGTGATCCACTCGCTCCATTATATAGCTCTTGCAACCCGACTGGATACTCCCTGGCGTGAGATTCTTCCACTTCCTTCGACTGTTCATCCACGTTGGGTTTCACTCTATCTCTACCCAACGCCAAGAATGATGGCAGACTTAAGTTGGAGGTTGCTACATGGTGCACTGAGCTCTGGATCTATGATGCGGCACTTCACTAACGTCTCAGAGGATTGCTGCTTTTGTGGTGAAAGGGAAACTATATTTCACATATACCTTCAATGTCACCGTCTTGAACCAGTGTTCTTACTGATGAAAAATCTTCTCTTGCGCTTCTGGCTTCACTTCTCTCCAACACTTTTTATCATCGGGCACCCGGTAAAGAAACTAAGCAAGTCACGAGATCTCCTTGTTAACTTTATTTTAGCCTGTGCAAAAATGGCAATATATAAAACCAGGAAGGCAAAAATTGAGAAAGATGTGGTGGAACACAGTTCTGTATGTCTGAAGGGCTTAATACGCTCACGCATTATTTCGGAGTACAAGGCGGCAGAATATAGTAACACTGTTCAAAAGTTTAAGGAAACCTGGACTATAAATGATGCGCTTTGTACGGTCTCCCCACAAGATATTTTGCTCTTATTTGTATAAATGTGTTATTTGGCATTCTTTTTGGTGTTCTTTGGCGTTCTTTTTTTTGGTGTTCTTTGGCGTTCTTTTACCTTCCCCTTATCTGTCTTGGTAGTGCTTTCTCTTCAAAATGCTCTACCTTGTCTACTGTAGTTCAAACCATGGACTTGCAGAGATGAGGAATTGAGCGACATTAAACTGGGAACATATGTTTGCCTGAGCTTGCATGAACTCTGAACGCAAATCTCTGTAACCTTTCCAACAAAAGCACTACTACTACTATCATTACTACCACTACTACTACCACTCCAACATTTAATGGCCCCAATTATTCCCACCTTATTGTGGAGTTTGTCGGAGAAAGTTGTCAGCCCAAGTCTTTCACGAACCGGCTGCCCAGGCCTGACGTTGCACTGGAAGCAACACGAGGAATTTGCAGTTTATTCAGGGTGCCGAAGATAACTCGCCTACTCTTCGCAAAATACACCGTGAATGGGATCATCCTGAAACATCCACCAACCAATCCGAGTAGACTGGAATTGACGTCCATCCGAGGAGGCGGCAAAGTTTGTGATGCAACATTCTCTGCTTATGAAATTACAATCTGACAGTTTATGGTCTGGTGGGGAATCGAACCCAGACAAGAGGTTCAGTTAGTCAGGTTCACTATGTTAACAAATATAATTTCGTTCAAAATTTTGGTAGATTAGCAAAACTATACATTTTTGGAATATTCAGAGCATGAGGAATCCAAAAATTAATGTTTACATTTGCGTAGACACCTTTGCGAAAATGACACTCAGGACAGTGATGAAGATAGTCCGGTTCACTATGTTAACAAATATAATTTCTTTCAAAATTTTGGGATTAGCAAACCTGTACATTTTTGGAATCTTCGGAGCATGGAGAATCTGAAAATCAATGTTGGCATTTGCACAGACACCTGCATGGCCGCCATTTTGGATTTTGAAAATGGCCGCCATAAAATACATATTTTGCGCGATCTCGGCTTCTAGTCAACCTAGAGACTTCATTAAATATGCTAATCCTATGTTTTCTGGGTCAAGGAAACCAATAAAGGCCTCAAAATAGTGCTCAGGATTATAGAAAAGCAACAAACAAAGGTAATTGAAAACCATTGTCTTTATATTTGTGATATAACTGTATTACATAATACATGATATTGCAAGTCCTTTGAAGTTATAGGTTGTTATAGGAAGTTATAGGTAGTATCAGATTGAACTATAAGTCCTATACACAGGATCTACGAGGTCTATACCGTTCAGGAATATGCTTTTACAGATCTTCATCACTGTCCTGAGTGTCATTTTCGCAAAGGTGTCTACAAAAATGCCAACATTAATTTTTGGATTCCTCATGCTCTGAATATTCCAAAAATGTATAGTTTTGCTAATCTACCAAAACTTTGAACGAAAAAACATAGTGAACCTGACTAAGTGATAAGTGCGTTCAAAGGTAAGTATATACACTGCCTCTGCGCCATCCTATCGGACACACACACACACACACACACACACACACACACACACACACACACACACACACACACACACACACACATATATATATATACACACATATACACGTATATACACACACACACATACATACATACACACACACACACACACACACACATGTATATATATATATATATATACACACACACACACATACACACACACACACACACACACACACACACACACACACACACACACACATGTATATATATATATATATATACACACACACACACATACACACACACACACACACACACACACACACACACACACACACACACACACACACACACACACACACACACATATATATATATATATATATATACACACACACACACACACACACACTGATGTCGCTGATGGTCGAGCAGTACATGAATTGAACGTGTATAATGAACGAGCTCGTCCTGGGACCCAAGGTATTGTACATCATTTACATGAGACCCGCGCCGCCGGTCTCCCCCCCTCCTCCGCTTTGTTCCAGCGGCTCCTGCTCGGTTCGTAGCGGCAGAAGTTTGGCGCGTCATCAAAGCACCGGGCGGGCACACAGGCCTTTTGTAACTCTAACCCCGAGGCTCGGCGTATCTGGTGCTTTTGTGGTGCATAACGAGTGACAAAAGCCCATGAAAGTTGGAAGGTGCACACCGGTGTTTTGGCTCAACGTGGATCGAGTTCGAACTCGCCCGCTCCAGTGTGCGTGGTGTGTGGTGGGGACCGCGGTGCTGCACCTGGACCCGAGCCCTCGGCACAAAAAAGGAACCGCGACTCGGTCGGAATGAATAAATCAAAACGACTTTAACTAGTCCAAGAAAAAGGAAAACTTTTTATAAATCTCGATGAGCTGGCAAGATAGGACCATTGGAGCTTATACAGGGTGAGTTGGAATATTGAGGGTCTTTGTCCACGGATTTCCGGCTAAAGGAATCGGATCGGACTGAAAGACTAATCTGGAAGAAACAAGACGTCACAGTGTGTTTTGTTCCTTCTGCAACATGAAAGTTGAAGATCGCAAGATGGGTCTTCGATGTGCCAACCTTGATGATACATCGTTGACCATGTTGTGCGGAACCTTCCCTACCTTTGCATAGGTGTTGGCGAGCCTCCACCTGAGATTCAGATCTGTCAGTTCGATCGTGGCGTCACGAGTTCGGGGAAGAGATAGTTGGGAGGGGTCCGGATATGGGAGACCACCGCCCTGGGGGCGCGGATTTGCGGCACATCTCGGGGCAACACGCAGCCCTCCGGGAGACCCCATGGCGGAGATTTTGGATTCATGCGGTGTTCGCGACAACGGTTCGGGGACCGAATGAGAGGGAGGGAACATCGCTGGCGGGTGCCCGTGTCTTGCCCAGCGGCATATGGGCTATTGTTGGCGGCGCAGCATTCTGCAACCCCCCCCCCCCCCTCCCCCCCCGGGCAGCGCTGGGCAGGGGCGGAGAGGAACACAGCCCGGCATTGTTTATCGACAGCTGGCTAACGGCCCGGGCATCTGGTGAGGGCCAGCAAGGCTTGGTTGTGAAGGAAGGCAAAGGGGCGGGGTGGTGGTGGTGGTGGTGGTGGTGGCGATGGTGGTGGTGGCGATGGTGGTGGTGGTGGCCATGCAAACATTTCACAAGCGCTCCGAGATATGGATGGCTGTGGTGCGCATCCACTCCGCGTTTTACCTTTTTTACCTGTCTCAAAAGGTAAAACGTGGAGTGGATGGATGCCCAGACGTGGACAGGATATATATATATATATATATATATATATATATATATATATATATATATATATATATATATATATATATATATATATATATATATATATATATATATACACACACTAGGGTTTACATGTATATATATATATATATATATACACCTGTTCCAACCTGTTCCTGTTACCTGTTTGCACCGCAGACATAAAATCATCACTGAACTCGAAAAAGTCGGTGATGGCTGTTAGGGTTAGCTGAACTGAGTTAGGGTTAGGGTTAGCTGAACTGAGTTAGGGTTAGGGTTAGGGTTAGCTGAACTGAGTTAGGGTTAGGGTTAGCTGAACTGAGTTAGGGTTAGCTGAACTGAGTTAGGGTTAGGGTTAGATGAACTGAGTTAGGGTTAGGGTTAGGGTTAGCTGAACTGAGTTAGGGTTAGGGTTAGATGAACTGAATTAGGGTTAGCTGGACTGAACATTGCTGAACCAAAACTTTATCCAACGACAATTCCTCCGCAGTTCGTGCAGGTGTCGGAGAACGTTGGGCTCGACCTATCGGTGCGATTGTAATAATGCGAAGGTGCGATGCCCCGCCCACTCGGCCGCCAACGCCTCGCCACGTGTCGGAGATCTTCGGTCTCCCACCGACGGCCTCGCTCGCCGATCCGAGAACCGGACGGCGCTCATTTCGCCATCCCCGGTGCCGGCAATTACGCGCAGATTGGGTCCACTGGCAGCCGGGGCGGCGAGCGGGTGGGATGGGATGTCTCTTGACTCTTAAATAATGGATGGCAATCTGGCTGCGCCAGCTGTTGGGGTCCACGAGCGCCAGCCGCGCCGAGATCTTCCCCTGCGCCCTGCGAGCCTCGGCCAGCGCCGCAGATGGCGGCCGGAGCGCTTCTCCTCTCTGCGGGTCGCACGAACAAAACGCAACAAATTGGCACGGCACCACCGTCTAATTAGCAAAATCCAACTGCCATCTTCCAGCACACGGGCTTTGGAACGCGAACTTCTTCGGAGTGTGCCGTCGAGATGTTCAACAAAATGGACATTTAAAAACTAGAAATATTCACACAAGGTACTGTTGTCATGGACCTGTGGAATGGTTCAAACTGGATCTCATGATCACGTGGTGCAATCACAGATCTATCGGGGTTTAAACTGGATCTCATGAACACGTGGTACAATCACAGATCTATAGGGGTTTACACTCGATCTCATAATCACATGGTACATTCACAGATCTATAGGGTTTACACTCGATCTCATAATCACATGGTACATTCACAGATCTACAGGGCGTATCAAAAAAAAGGCAATCCGAATTCAAGGGGTTAATATGCAAAGGTTATTTAGTTTCACAATTTACATGTGCTTTACCAATTATGAGGAGATCCTCAGCTTTTCATTGATGCCTTGCATGCATCATTGCTGTCACACATGACCGAGTACATGTTCATTGAAAATGACAAGTTCAAATCGCATTTTTACAAGTTTGGCTAATCGGTGCAAGACAGTTTTAAATGGACGCATTACTTGTCGACTACCGAGTTGATTATGTAAAATTGTTAAGCTGGTCTGGTAATCGTCGGTTGCGTCATCCTTTGTTTACGATGGGTATTTAAGATGGGCCTGCAGTGTATGGGTTTGGAGACAGTCTGAGTCATTCAAAAGATGGTTCAATTTACTGGACAGCGGACCTTCGTGGTTACAACCTTTCACCAAACTGGAAGTTTTCAGCGAACTCGTGATGCGTTCAGGGAACGTTTCCCAGAACGGGAGCCTCCAGCAGCCAAAACCATCTGGGCGAATGTTAGAAAATACCAAGAGCATGGCACTAGTCTCAACCACAACAAGGAGAATTCTGGTAGGAGGCGCACTGGGCGATCGGAAATGAACATTGCAGCAGTAAGGCAGCAAGTCTTGGAGCATCCTAGGGATACCAGCGCAAGACGAAATGGGACGGGATTGCCTTCGGCAACATTCAACCGAATCACAAGACTGGACCTCCACCAACATCCATAATCGGATTCACATCCGGCATCAACTTACGCCAGGGGATTTTGCCAGGAGGCTGGTGCTTGCCAGATGGTTGATAGCACGTTGCGAAGCAGATGTCAATTTCCTGCGGTATCTCGTTATCGGCGACGAAGCTGCTTTCGCCATGGGCGGCAAGGTCAATACCCATAATGTTCTTGAATATGCACCGACAGGACAACCCCCGGAATTTAATTTTGACACCAACATGAATCGACAAAAATGGACTGTTTGGTTGGGACTTTGTGGAAGTGGTCAGGTGATCGGGCCATTTTTCTTTCAAAGGAATGTCAATGGTAACAGGTATCTGCAGATGATCAATGATGAAGTTTTACCGCAGCTGGAGGAGAACTTTGAGCGACAAGTTCGTGGTGTCTTCAGATATCTCTGGTGGGCCAAAGACAGGGCCCCAGCACATCGTCTTATCGCGGTCCGAGATCGACTGAGGGAACTCTTTGGAGACCGAGTCATCACCCTCAACTATGCAGTGGAATGGCCGCCAAGATCACCTGACCTCACACCATGTGATTATTTCCTTTAGGGACATTTAAAGAACAAGGTGTTCCTAACTCCTCCCGGTGATCTTGACGAATTGCAGGGCCGTATTCGACATGAAGTGGATGCTTTGCGCAATGACCCTGCTATGGTGAGACGAGCAGTTCAGGGCATGCTCCGCCGCTGTGAGCTTTGTGTTGAAAGGGGAGGTGGACATGTTGAAGGTGTGGGTGCATAAAGGCCAATCATTCCTGAGAAAAGTTCACATCTGACGTTCATTTTGCACCAATTATCCTGACGCATCGTTTTAGTCAAACTTGTAAAAATGCGATTTGAACTTGTCATTTTCAATGAACTCGGTCATGTGTGACAGCAATGATGCATGGAAGGTATCAATGGAAAGCTGAGGATCTCCTCTTCATTAGTAAACCACATGTAAATTGTCAAAATAAATAACCTTTGCATATTAACCCCTTGAATTCGGATTACCTTTTTTTTGATACGCACTGTATCGGGGTTTAAACTAGATCTCATGAACACGTGGTACAATCACAGATCTATGGGGGTTTAAACTAAATCTCATGAACACGTGGTGCAATCACAGATCTATAGGGGTTTAAACTAGATCTCCTGAACACGTGGTACAATCACAGATCTATAGGGTTTACACTAGATCTCATAATCACATGGTACAATCACAGATCTATAGGGTTTACACGAGATCTCATGAACACGTGGTACATTCACAGATCTCTAGGGGTTTAAACTAGATCTCATGAACACGTGGTACAATCACAGATCTATAGGGTTTACACTATATCTCATAATCACATGGTACAATCACAGATCTATAGGGTTTACACGAGATCTCATGAACACATGGTACATTCACAGATCTATAGGGGTTTAAACGAGATCTCATGAACACGTGGTACAATCACAGATCTATAGGGGGTTTACACTAGATCTCATGAACACGTGGTACAATCACAGATCTATAGGGGTTTACACTAGATCTCATGAACACGTGGTACAATCACAGATCTATTGGGGTTTAAACTAGATCTCATGAACACGTGTTACAATCACAGATCTATAGGGGTTTACACTAGATCTCATGAACACGTGGTACAATCACAGATCTATTGGGGTTTAAACTAGATCTAATGAACACGTGGTACAATCGCGGATCTATAGGAGTTTACACTAGATCTCATAATCACGTGGTGCAATCACATATCTATAGGGGTTTACACTAGATCTCATGAACACGTGGTACAATCACAGATCTATTGGGGTTTAAACTAGATCTCATGAACACGTGTTACAATCACAGATCTCTAGGGGTTTCCACTAGATCTCAAAATCACAATCACAGATCTATCGGGGTTTACACTAGATCTCATGAACATGTGGTACAATCACAGATCTATAGGGGTTTACACTAGATCTAATGATCACGTGGTACAATCACAGATCTCAGGGTTTGCACGAGATTTCATGAACACGTGGCAAAATCACAGATTTATAGGGGTTTACACTAGATCTCATTAACACGTGGTACAATCACAGATCTATAGGGGTTTAAACTGGATCTGATAATCACGAGGTACAATCACAGATCTATCGGGGTTTACATTAGGTCTCATGAACACGAGGTACAATCACAGATCTTTTGGGGTTTAAACTGGATCTGATAATCACGAGGTACAATCACAGATCTATCGGGGTTTACATTAGGTCTCATGAACACATGGTACAATCACAGATCTATCGGGGTTTACACTAGATCTCATAAACACGTGGTACAATCACATATCTATAGGGGTTTACACTAGATCTCATGAACACGTGGTACAATCACAGATCTATAGGGGTTTACACTCGATCTCATGAACACGTGGTACAATCACAGATCTATGGGGTTTACACTGGATCTCATAATCACATGGTACAATCACAGATCTATCGGGGTTTACACTAGATCTCATAAACACATGGTACAATCACAGATCTATCGGGGTTTACACTAGATCTCATAAACACGTGGTACAATCACATATCTATACGGGTTTACACTAGATCTCATGAACACGTGGTACAATCACAGATCTATAGGGGGTTTACACTCGATCTCATGAACACGTGGTACAATCACAGATCTATGGGGTTTACACTGGATCTCATAATCACATGGTACAATCACAGATCTATCGGGGTTTACACAAGATCTCATAAACACGTGGTACAATCACAGATCTCAGGGTTTACACGAGATCTCATTAACACGTGGTACAATCACAGATCTATAGGGGTTTAAACTGGATCTGATAATCACGAGGTACAATCACAGATCTATCGGGGTTTACATTAGGTCTCATGAACACGTGGTACAATCACAGATCTATGGGGTTTACACTGGATCTCATAATCACATGGTACAATCACAGATCTATCGGGGTTTACACTAGATCTCATGAACACGTGGTACAATCACAGATCTATAGGGGTTTACACTAGATCTCATGAACACGTGGTACAATCACAGATCTATGGGGTTTACACTGGATCTCATAATCACATGGTACAATCACAGATCTATCGGGGTTTACACTAGATCTCATAAACACGTGGTACAATCACAGATCTATGGGGTTTACACTGGATCTCATAATCACATGGTACAATCACAGATCTATAGGGGTTTACACTAGATCTCATGAACACGTGGTACAATCACAGATCTATGGGGTTTACACTGGATCTCATAATCACATGGTACAATCGCGGATCTATAGGAGTTTACACTAGATCTCATGATCACGTGGTGCAATCACATATCTATACTATAGGAATTTAAACTCGATCTGATAATCTCCTGCCTACAGCGTATTTGCGTAAAATAACCTCACGCTTGGAATTCTTGAGGTTTCCTTAATCAAAAGTCGCAATTAAAAAGTGACGATAATTGACCCAATTATAAAGTAAAGCCGTTAAAAGTGAACTTGTTCTTTTGTTACTTGTCCACGCGCATCGCTCGTCATCACTCGATCTCACGTTCGTCTCCTTTGATTACCTGTAACAGGTAACTCGAGCGCGAGTGCAGCGAAAAGTTTTCTTCCTTCTTCTCTTATCCTTTTTACGCGCCTTTTGACAACGTTTTGACAGTCCGGGCATTTCCGTCGTGGCGCTGACACGTGGAACCCGTCCCGGGAACGAGCAATTAGCGGAGTCGCGCGTTATTTATCCCGAGATTCCTGCGCGCCGCACCAACAGTGAGTGACGTAGATGTTCGCGGCGATGGAGATACCTGTAACAATACCGACATCAAACCGACTCCCGAGTTTGCGATTGAAAGCCGCGACGTTGACGGCCTATTCATTTGTGACGTTGCACATGGCGGGTTGACGAGCAGACGAGGTGAGTGCGTGTGTCCGTCTCGTGCGCGGCCCGAGCCGTCACAATGGGGCGGGTCATGTTTTGCTCGGCCGCGCGCGCGCGCGCGCGTCACGTGCTTCGTGGGGTTATTGTTGAGTCGATACGATGGTAATTATGCGTCGTGCCTTTGGGGAGGTGGATTGGGTGTTAAAGGGTGAAGGTTGGAGAGAGAACTGGGCTCGGGGTGTTGAGAGCAGGAGGGGGGAGGAGGGATTGTTGCTGCACATTGTGCGTCGTGGTGCACGGGTTAACATGGCGAGGTTAGTGCTTTGCTAACAGTGTGTGTGTGCTCCCACACCCCAACTCAACTCCCATTGGTTTAAGCCTTTTGCGATTTTACAACCAATTTGGTGACTATAATTAATTAGTATTTTAAATAAACTTTTGCCTGTTTAATTGTTCATTGAAATATTGGATACTGATCAATCCCGAGGTTGTAGTTACTCATTGCATCGTCCAAAGAACTAGATTTAACAATGAAATTAATTCCGCGAAGTCGTCGTTTCATGATGATTGCTGCATTTTCACAACAGCGGCGAAGTACACAGTTCGACAAGGGCGGCGAGCGACAGACCCGTCATGCGAACTTTCCCCAGACCGGGCGCTGCACCGAGCGGCACTTTAGCTAGCGAGAGCTGCCTTTTTCTCCTTGGAATGTCCTTTTGTCGGACTGTCGCCCTGGCAGGCAGACAATAGGAGGCTTTCTCTCGCGCTCTCGTCCCCCGCAAGGCCGTGCTGCTGGGAACCTGCCTCGCACGCATTCCATCGTGCACACCGCACCGCACCAAACTCAAGTGCGCACGCAGCGCCGCCCTGTTTACCCTGCTGGGGAATCAAGACCATCCGCAAAATTAATTTCCAAATTAATCACGATGCTTATTACGTGCTTATTCCCAAAGCGCGGCTATGCCGAGTAAAACGTCCCGATACGCAATTATAGCGAAGTAACGGGTGGCATGGGCTTTCTACATTCGATCCACAATAATGCGAGCTCCAGGTTCCATGATATATCGAATAAGCCAAGGTCCCTAATCCCATTATTCCTGTATCCATGCTATACCGATTCACTGATAACATGCCACAGTATATGAACTTCCCTTTTGCCAAGGTGGACAAATCCGCCACCTTCTTGACGCCTTCGCCGCTACACCGGCCCAGCGGGCATCAATGCCGCAATACTCAAAAACGGATTCATCTCGTGTCGAGGCCATTTTCCAAGGTCACCTGCCTACATCATGGGAAATCGTGAACGCAACCCAAATTCAAAAGAGAATTGGGCCAACTGAGCCTCTTAACTACACGCCAGTCAGACTTCTCCGAAGAATAAGCAAAGGGGATAATGGAATGGATAATTCGAACAGAACTCCAAGATTTATCGTTTGACCACCTCTCCGATCACCGATCATCGATACGGCTTCCACCCAGGTCATTCCACTTTGGACGTACTGCTCATTCTCGGCCAGCAATGGATGGATGCCCTAATTCTCAAAACAAACAGTCGAGACCCTCTCACTGGACATCTCCAGTCCATTTCATTGTGTCCGTCACGCCGCCCTGATCTCCAAACTGTCAGCTAATGGTATCTACAGTTCCCTCCTTGAATGGCTATCAGATTTCCTGAGAGCTCACAATTAGCAGGTTGCTCTGGATGGAATATTTACATTCCACGGTCATGTAACCTCGAGAGGCCAGTGTTCTTCAAGGTAGCGTTGCGGGACCAATACCAAGTTGCATTAGATGTCAGCACGCACCCCTCTGGGCAGGCTGGAACTAGGTCTTGGCATTTCCTGCTCAAAAGTAGCAGCAAAAAAGCTGTTTTTGCTCCGACTAAGTCCGAAACATCGGGGACGTCAGCTTCTCCTTGCTTCCCAAACATTCTTCGATGAACATTCTGTTGGTTCAAACCTTCGTTCTTTACCAGACCGACACACGCCTTCACAAAGACTAGTTTTCCATCGCACCAAGGAACGAATGGCCATTGTTCGTAAAGGAGACTTTTAGAAACTTTTTGTATTCAACTTTTTGTATTCAACTTTTCTATTCAACTTTTTGTATTCAACTTTTTGTATTCAACTTTTGTATGCAATCAAATCCTTCTCAAACACATTTATTACAAAATAAACAAATTACAAATTCAACTTCCACCAACAATCAGGTGCCACTAATGTCCGCGCTTAAAAAAGCAGGTCATTCGTTAGGACAGCTTCCCATGGGTACGACATCGATTAAGAGAAGTTGGATATGCTGTGATTGCATGGGACAGGGGTTGCTGATAACAGTTTACTGTGAAAAACCAGTGACAAATACAGCTGTAGACGAGGAAACAGAAATTTATACAGAAAAAAACCGGAACAAAATAACCTAAATTTCCAAAGAATTTTGAGGGATCTTTAAATATACTGACATTCAAACAGATAGGACAGCTGGTTCAACGTCTTCTAAAGAAAAAATAACCTCGTGAGAAACTGTGGTGCACGCATGCAGAATCGGAATGCTAGTTGCTATGTTATTAACTGATCATTTACCCTGAAAACCTGCCAACATAGCAATCTGAAAGGTAATGTAACAATAAAGGGGCTTCACATTCTAATTTTTATACCATGCTCGTCTCTTCGTTATGGATTACAACAATAAAGTAGTTCGGCAATTATCAAATACTAGTAAAAAGCCTGTCAAAAATGACGGGTTGGAACAGTTTATTCGACGGTGCCTTGTGAGTGTGCCAATGTTGAAGCCTCGGCCTAGTTTCAGATATGTTTATATGTTCTTTATTTATGAGACATCCGAGGACGTAAATGAACACTCGTTCTACTTTGGGTGTGTTGCACATCATGTGCAGCGAATTTCACCTCCCGACACCTTGTATTTACTGTTATTTTAAAAAAACGTTTCTGTGCACCGCCCTTGAGGCTCGGTTTGCAAGCCACCGTCTACAATTCGAGGGGAAGAGACATAATTACTCTTTTATGGAAAATGTTTTTAGAGTTTGTTTTATCCTCAAAAATAGGCAGTGGTGAACACACATTCGTGTTAAAAGATTGGCCTTTAAAACCTACCCTCATGAAGGGGAACAGACATCTATACAAACATACAAATTGATTGTGTGTTATATGGTAGATAAGTGAGAATGGTGGCTTGCAAACAAGGAACTCTTCTCAAAGCTTTGTGCTCGCAGGTGATGATGTCACAGACGGAAAAACAAAAATATATTGAGCTCGGTAAGCAGTTATTTGAGCCAATCATGGGAATTTCTGTGTTTTGTTGAGGAATCTAAGCGTTGTAGCAAGTCATCAGGTTAAATTTCACTTTTGTTTCTCTCCTTATTTGGCAATAGCGGTTCCTTTACTGGAACTTCATTATACCCATGAACCGTGTGTAGTTGATGTCATCAGGCCACGTGGTGTCTCAAACCAGAAGATCACTAAATACCAACTCCCATGTGCATGCACATACATGGCTTTTATTACCTTTAGGGGCCGCCCTAATACACCTCAGGTCCCTCTCATTGGCCGCCCACTACCAGTGGCTGGTGCCACCTTCCAGGCCGCCCGGCCCCTCTCCAGGGCTCTGCAGCTCTCTATATCACCGTGGCCGGTTGTCTTTGGACAAACGGCCCGTGATGTTTCCATTCCATTGTAACCAGTGCATTTCTGGTGCATTTGTGCCCAAATCCTCCACCTGGCCTCGTCTGTACAGGAAGTTTTACACAATTCAACCTTACCCTATTCTGCTCTACAATGGATGGTCACTGCCTCCTCAGTGCACATATTACATACAACTTACCTCTGACAGATCCCTAATGCAGGCATAAATCTAACTTTAACGAGCACACAGACCTGGCTATTTTTAACATTTTATAGCTTATGGAACCCCCCCCCCCCCCCCCTTTTCCCCATAATATTTATTTGTCTCAAACTTCCAAATTATAGTTTTGATCAGGGGACAGGAGCAGGATCAATGTCCTTTTCGAGTTGCAATCTATCAATTTAAAGTCTATTAAATCAATGTATAATAGCATTGCTATAGACCATGTAAAATGAACACTGGTTGAAAATATTCAAATTTTATGTCCCGCCACAATATATCAACCACCAAATGGTTCTGCAGATCATATAAATTTGGTCAGCTTGTTGTTTTTGATTGTTAAATTGTGGTTGTACCTACAAGTCACATATGTGTTGTACGTCTGATTTTCTGCTGTCCGTTCAGGCAATACCGCAAGACATTACGCCTGCCCCATAGTGTTTGTTGTTCTGCTCTGTTCAATCTCACTCTCAATCCCTATTTTCGCCCTCGACTCACCTCACAACTCCCCACTTCAAATACATTCCTCTCGCTTCCTCTGAATAGATGAAGAACAACAAAAAACCTTACAGAATAATCTGTATCAGGTGTCTAAGTTAGCTCATGGTAGATCTACTTACTGCAGCTATGACACGTTGAGTTGATTGCCCAATTCAAGTCAATCCCTGGTCTCTTTCACTAGCGAGTAGAACCTTACAAGGTGTTCAACTAGCCCAACTGTAGATTATCTTGACTCCTTCTTGTTTATATATTCATGAGCATATGGCTCAGCCTTTCTGATATTGATTTTTTTACAGGATCTAATGCTTATGGAGGAGGATCTAATGCCTATGGAGGAGCTGTGTCACGAATCATGCACACGTGTGCAGAAAATTAATGCAACCGGTGAGACAACACCAGAGTACACTTCAGACAACAAATACAGACATCGAGTTGAGAGGAAGTGACGTAATTTCCTGAGCACTCTGGGTCGCGCACCACCACCTTGATGATTTTGCTTTTCTCCTCATTTTTTAAGTCTATGGTATGGCTCAGTCAGGGCCGGAATAAAACCGCTAACCTCTAACTAGGTATTATGCCCCCGAGCTGAATATTATCGACTTTCGTTGTCATGTTGATGGACAATTTAGACACATGACTTCGATACTAAATGACAGAGATACATTATCAAGACAATAAGCCAGTACTTATAATCCATGGCGTCATTGGTTTCGGTAAATAAACAAAACTCACAGTGTCATTGTATAGTTTTACAGAATGCATACACCATCTACACGTCAGATTATTTTATTTTTTATGTAGAAGGCTCCAGGCACAGACTATGTCGTCCTCATCGAGGCCAGGCCAAATAAAAGAGCTGCATTGATAGAAAAGTAAAGAAGGAGAGAATAGTCTAAGAGTTTTTGAGAAAGTAGAGAATCTGCTTTATGAAAAGGGGAAGATCATAAGTGTTTGGAAAGACATGTGAAAGTAAAGAGTTCCAGAGTTTGGCAGTGGAGGGGAAGAAACAAACATCATAACGGCCCACCCTTGAGTAGCCAATGGCCACACAATAATCATGAGATGTAGTGGCTTGTGGAGTAATGCGTGGTCTCGCTAATGGCGGAGGTATACAGGCAGCAAGTTATTGGGAGCAAAAACCGAAGTAATATCTGTAGAAAAGAGAAAGAGAGCCAACTGTGCGACGTAATTTGAGTGGGTCAGGTTTTGAGGTCAGATTGGGAGAGTTGATAAGTCGAATTACTTTTAATTCAATTCTGTCCAGTAAGTGTGTGGAGCTAGAACCTCCCCAGATGTGAGAGCAGTACTCTATACAAGGACAAATCAATCCTTTATATAGTTGAAGCAACTGTTGAGAGGAGAAGAATCTTCGACATCTGAACAGGACTCCCAGTTTCTTCAAGGCAGATTTAGCTATTTGTGTAAGTGTGGATTCCAGGATAGATTTGAAGTTAGGGTAATACCTAGTAGGTTTATTGTATCACATGGTGTAATTGTGGAACTTTCAAAGGAGATTGGAGAGATGAGAGGAGTTTTGGAGAGAGATATGGGAAGAAATTGAGTTTTGGAAGCATTAAACTTAACCTGGTTACATTTACCCACTGGGAAATCTTGTCCAAATCCGAATTTAAAGAGGTGGTTGTAATAAAACGAGATGCAGATCGATTGAGGGAAGATGGGGCAGATGGGAAAAACATGGAGGAATGCAACGTTGAGTCATCAGCATAAGAGTGCATTTGGTTATTTGTAGAAGAAAGAAGGTCATTGATAAAAAGAAGGAAGAGTGTTGGAGACAGAACAGAATCCTGAGGAACACCGCTGTTGATAGGGAAGGAGGGAGATGTTGAGCCATGGACAATTACAGAGATAGAGTGGTTGGAGATAAAGCTCAATATGAGAGAGCAGAGTGAAGGAGGAAAGCCGAAAGAGGGAAGCTTGGATATCAGACCCAGATGCCAAACTCTGTCAAAGGCTTTTGAGATATCAAGGCCTACAACAAAGGATTCCCCAAAATCTCTCAGAGAAGAGGCCCAGACATTCGTAATGTAAGAAAGGATATCACCGGTAGATCTTGCCTTGCGAAAGCCATATTGATGGTCAGATAGAAGACTGTGGGAGTGTGGGATTCAAGATGCTTGAGGAAATGGTTATTGAGAAGACATTCAAAGACTTTGGAAATAGTACAAGTCAGAGCAATAGGACGGTAGTTGGAATGGTTTGAACGATCACCCTTCTTTAAAATAGGCTGCACAAAGGCATGTTTCCAGGAAAGAGGAAAATTTTGGGTTTTTGACAATCCAATGACAATCAGAGCTGAGATAATAAGTATCTATACTATCAGAGAGCCATTCGTGTGTCTGTCTGCCTGTCTGTGTGTGTCGCCATTCTCTTTGTTAAACTTTTATCAGTGAGTACGATCAGTGATTGCAAAAAAAAAAATCAAGTTTGTATTTTATTGGATTATTCTTTTTACGGCGTAGCCCATAGGGCAAAGCGGTCTAGAACAGTGTTTGTCCATCTGTATGTATGTATGTCCCCTCAAACGTATACCAATCAGAGCTGAGGATCTGGTCACATGACAGGGTGATGTAATTACGTCTGATGTCATTACGGCGATACGGCGGCTGATGCTCCACATTCCGGAATTTTGATTCCAATTTCGTTCAGGCCGAACATATCGTCGAACCTGTCATATATCACAATCGCCATGCTCTACCTTTAGATTTTTCATTCAGTGTGAAACACAAACAAACCGATTGTTAAAATGACCATCAAATATCAAAAGCATCAGCGTTATGTCTCTTCCAACAAAGCGGTACAGTACATATAGGCCTTTGGCTTTATGCCTACCCTTCTGACCGCTTCAGACAAATTAAGCCCAGAGTAGTATATCGTTTCAGTAGTAGCGTTTTCGTAATAGTAATAATAATAATAATAATAGAGTAAATATAACCATAACACTTTAATCCCAATGTCATGAATACAAAGTTGATGGATTGAAGCGGTGTATGGTTCATGATTCAGTGATAAGCGGTGTACAGATTAACAACTGTGGAAGTAAGTAATTCGCCTCGGTTTTTTTATAGTATGATATCAACCCAACACTTGTGGGGTATATAGATTACAGTAGATCTTCCCTCAGTTCTGTAAGTAAAACTTACCCCACGGATGTCGGGATTCCTCCAAATTTATTTGTTTAATGTTATACACAGCATTAGCGACTGTTAAAAAAGCTAATCATAATATGTTTTTGTGGTTTATAATATTTTACAAGCTCGGCTACGCCGCTGTTAGACTTTCGGTCTTGTTTTAATTGCTCTATAGTGTCGAAGCCTTTGTAGCTATATAAAAGATAATATTAAATGATACCTGATCCCATTCCATAGTGGGTGCAAGGAGGTGTTTTAGGCCCCCACAAAAAAAAAGAAGAAAGAAAAACCAGAATTTGATTTATTCAAAATGCCAAGAGGATGAGAACAGCACCAGGCAATGCCAGTTGTACATACAGTCAAGTGAAAAAGTAAGTCCACCCCATGTAAAGTTTTGACTTTTTCAACATATTTCAACATAAAGCTATTTGATCTTCATTTTAACAATATTGATCGATAAAGGTGATATAGTATAACAAATATCATGAAACATTTACATTTTGTAGTCCATTGTATAATTTAAACAAACATAAATGCAAATTTCGCATGTGGAAAAAGTAAGTACACCCTTGGCTCTAATAGGTGGTATTGCCCCCTTTGGCAGAAACAACCTCAAGTAGGCATTTCTTATAACTGTCTACCAGTCTCTGACATCGACTGGGAGAAATTTTTGCCCACTCCTCCATGCAGAATTCTTTCAGCTGTGCGGTGTTTGAGGGGTTTCTTGCATGCACGGCTCGTTTCAAATCCCCCCCACAACATCTCGATGGGATTTAGATCCGGGCTTTGACTTGGCCATTCCAGAACCCTCCATTTCTTTCTTTTCAGCCATTCCTTGGTGGATTTACTGGTATGTTTAGGGTCATTGTCATGTTGCAAGGTCCACCTTCTGTTGAGCTTCAACTTTCTGACAGATGGCCTCACATTATCCTCAAGCACCCTCTGGTACAATGAAGAATTCATAGTGGATTATATGATGGTGAGCTGCCCAGGCCCTGATGCAGCAAAGCTGCCCCAAACCATAATATTTCCACCACCATGCTTTACAGTTGGTATCAAGTTCTTCTGGTCAAATGCTGTCTTTGGTTTTCGCCAAACATGTCTTCTGGTACTGTGGCCAAATAGTTCTACCTTTGACTCATCTGTCCAGAGCACATTGTTCCAGAAGTGCTGGTCTTTTCCTAGGTGTTCATTGGCACACTTTAGTCTTGCCCTGATGTTCTTTCTGGACAGCAAAGGTTTCCTCCTGGCACACCTCCCATGTAGATCAAATTTGTGCAGCCTCTTTCTAATGGTAGACCCGTGCACTCAAGAACTACTTGTAGGTCCGGTGATGACATTCTCGGGTTCTTAGAGACTTCTTTCAGCATCTTGCGGTCTGCTCTCAGGCTGAACTTGCTGGGGCGGCCTGGCTTGAACAAGTTGGCAATTGTTTGGAATCTTCTCCACTTGTAGATGATCTTCTGGACAGTCGAATGATTGATTTCAAATTGTTTGGAGATCTTTTTAAATCCCTTCCCAGACTCGTAGGCATCTATAACCTTCTTTCTGAAGGCCTCAGAGAGCTCTTTTGGTCACACAGGCGGGGAAGAGTGGGTAACACATGCGAGAGAGAGTGGGTCACACACGCGGGGGAGAATGGGTCACATACGCGGGGGAGAGTGGGTCATACACGCAGGGAGTATGGGTGACACACGTGGGGGAGAGTGGGTCACACACACGGGAGAGAGTGGGTCACACACACGGGAGAGAGTGGGTCACACATACGGGGGAGAGTGGGTCACACACACGGGGGAGAGTGGGTCACACACACGGGGGAGAGTGGGTCACACACACGGGGGAGTGGGTCACACACACGGGGGAGAGTGTGTCACACACAGGGGAGAGTGGGTCACACACACGGGGGAGAGTGGGTCACACACACGGGGGAGAGTGGGTCACACACACGGGGGAGAGTGGGTCACACACACGGGGGAGAGTGGGTCACACACACGGGGGAGAGTGGGTCACACACACGGGGGAGAGTGGGTCACACACACGGGGGAGAGTGGGTCACACACACGGGGGAGAGTGGGTCACACACACGGGGGAGAGTGGGTCACACACACGGGGGAGAGTGGGTCACACACACGGGGGAGAGTGGGTCACACACACGGGGGAGAGTGGGTCACACACACGGGGGAGAGTGGGTCACACACACGGGGGAGAGTGGGTCACACACACGGGGGAGAGTGGGTCACACACACGGGGGAGAGTGGGTCACACACACGGTGGAGAGTGGGTCACACACATGGGGGAAAATGGATCATACACAGGGGAGAGTGCGTCACACATGGGGGAGAGTGGGTCACACACGGGGGAGAGTTGGGTCGCTTTACTCCTCCCCCTCATTCCTTTCCAACTCCTCCTCACTCCTCTACCCATCCCCCAGTGTCCTCTACCCCTCCCCCAGTGTCCTCTACCCCTCCCCCAGTGTCCTCTGCCCCTCCCCAGCCTCCTCTCCCCTCCCAGTCTCCTTTCCCCTCCCCTCCCAAGTCTACTCCCCCCCTCCAAGTCTCCTCCTCCCCCTCCAGTCTCCTTTCCCACCTCTCCCAATCTCCTTCCCCTCTCACAGTCTCCTTTCCCCTCCCCTCCCAGTCTCCTTTTCCCCTCCCCTCCCAGTCTCCTTTTCCCCTCCCCTCCAGTCTCCTTTCCTCCTCCCCTCCCATCTCCTTTCCTCCTGCTCTCCCAGTCTCCTTTCCCCTCCCCTCCCAGTCTCCTTTCCCGCTCCCCTCCCAGTCTCCTTCCCGCTCCCCTCCCAGTCTCCTTTCCCCCTCCCTCCCAGTCTCCTTTCCCCTCCCCTCCCATCTCCTTTCCCTCCCCTCCCAGTCTCCTTTCCCGCTCCCCTCCCAGTCTCCTTTCCCGCTCCCCTCCCAGTCTCCTCCCCCCCCCCTCCCAGTCTCCTCCCCCTCCCCCCTCCCAGTCTCCTTCCCCCCCCTCCCAGTCTCCTTTCCCACCCCTCCCAGTCTCCTTCCCCTTCTCACAGTCTCCTTCCACCCCCCTCCCAGTCTCCTTTCCCTCCCCCCTCCCATTCTCCTCTCCCCCCCCCCATCCCGTCTCCTTTCCTCCCCTCCCAGTCTCCTTTCCCCCTCCCCTCCATCTCCTTTCCCCCTCCCCTCCCAGTCTCCTTTTCCCCTCCCCTCCCAGTCTCCTTTCCCTCCCTCCCAGTCTCCTTTCCCCTCCCCCCCTCCCATCTCCTTCCCCCTCCCTCCCAGTCTCCTTTCTCCCTCCCCTCCCAGTCTCCTTTCCCCCTCCCCTCCCAGTCTCCTTCCCCTCCCTCCCAGTCTCCTTTCCCCCTCCCTCCCAGTCTCCTTTCCCCCTCCCCTCCCAGTCTCCTTCCCCTCCCTCCCAGTCTCCTTCCCCCTCCCCTCCCAGTCTCCTTTCCCCCTCCCTCCCAGTCTCCTTTCCCCCTCCCCTCCCAGTCTCCTTTCCCCTCCCTCCATCTCCTTTCCCCTCCCCTCCCAGTCTCCTTCCCCCCTCCCCTCCCAGTCTCCTTTCCCCCTCCCCTCCCTCCCAGTCTCCTTTCCCCCTCCCCTCCCAGTCTCCTTTCCCCCTCCCCTCCCAGTCTCCTTTCCCCCTCCCCTCCCAATCTCCTTTCCCCCTCCCCTCCCAATCTCCTTTCCCCCTCCCCTCCCAGTCTCCTCCCCCCCCATCCTCCTCCCCCCCCCTCCCAGTCTCCTTCCCCCCCCCCTCCTCCTCCCCCCCCACCTCCTTTCCCCTCCCCTCCCAGTCTCCTTTCCCTCCCAGTCTCCTTTCCCCCTCCTCTCCCCATCTCCTTTCCCCTCCCCTCCCAGTCTCCTTTCCCCCTCCCTCCCAGTCTCCTTTCCCCTCCCCTCCCAGTCTCCTTTCCCCCTCCCCTCCCAGTCTCCTTTCCCCTCCCCTCCCCTCCCAGTCTCCTTTCCCCCTCCCCTCCCCTCCCAGTCTCCTTTCCCCCTCCCCTCCCAGTCTCCTTTCCCCTCCCCTCCCAGTCTCCTTTCCCACCTCTCCCAATCTCCTTTCCCCTTCTCACAGTCTCCTTCCACCCCCTCCCAATCTCCTTTCCCTTCTCACAGTCTCCTTCCACCCCCTCCCAGTCTCCTTTCCCTCCCCCTCCCATTCTCCTCTTTCCCCCCCATCCCAGTCTCCTTTCCCCCTCCCCTCCCAGTCTCCTTTCCCGCTCCCCTCCCAGTCTCCTTTCCCGCTCCCCTCCCAGTCTCCTTTCCCCCTCCCCTCCCAGTCTCCTTTCCCCCTCCCCTCCCAGTCTCCTTTCCTGCTCCCCTCCCAGTCTCCTTTTCCGCTCCCCTCCCAGTCTCCTTTCCCGCTCCCCTCCCAGTCTCCTTCCCCCCCCCCTCCCAGTCTCCTTCCCCCCCCTCCCAGTCTCCTTCCCCCCCCCTCCCAGTCTCCTCCCCCCCCCTCCCAGTCTCCTTCCCCCCCCTCCCAGTCTCCTTCCCCCCCCCCCTCCCAGTCTCCTTTCCCACCCCTCCCAGTCTCCTTTCCCCTTCTCACAGTCTCCTTCCACCCCCCTCCCAGTCTCCTTTCCCTCGCCCCTCCCATTCTCCTCTTCCCCCCCCCCCCCATCCCAGTCTCCTCTTCCCCCCCCCCCCCATCCCAGTCTCCTCTTTCCTCCCCCTCCCAGTCTCCTTTCCCCCTCCCCTCCCAGTCTCCTTTTCCCCTCCCCTCCCAGTCTCCGTTCCCCTTCTCACAGTCTCCTTCCACCCCCCTCCCAGTCTCCTTTCCCTCCCCCCTCCCATTCTCCTCTTTCCCCCCCATCCCAGTCTCCTTTCCTCCCCCTCCCAGTCTCCTTTCCCCCTCCCCTCCCAGTCTCCTTTTCCCCTCCCCTCCCAGTCTCCTTTCCCCCTCCCCTCCCCTCCCAGTCTCCTTTCCCCCTCCCCTCCCCTCCCAGTCTCCTTTCCCCCTCCCCTCCCCTCCCAGTCTCCTTTCCCCCTCCCCTCCCAGTCTCCTTTCCCCATCCCCTCCCAGTCTCCTTTCCCCCTCCCCTCCCAGTCTCCTTTCCCCCTCCCCTCCCAGTCTCCTTTCCCCATCCCCTCCCAGTCTCCTTTCCCCCTCCCCTCCCAGTCTCCTTTCCCCCTCCCCTCCCAGTCTCCTTTCCCCCTCCCCTCCCAGTCTCCTTTCCCCCTCCCCTCCCAGTCTCCTTTCCCCCTCCCCTCCCAGTCTCCTTTCCCCCCCCCTCCTCCTCCTTTCCCCTCCCATCCCAGTCTCCTTTCCCCTCCCCTCCCAGTCTCCTTTCCCCTCCCCTCCCAGTCTCCTTTCCCCCTCCCCTCCCCATCTCCTTTCCGCCTCCCCTCCCAGTCTCCTTTCCCCCTCCCCTCCCAGTCTCCTTTCCCCCTCCCCTCCCAGTCTCCTTTCCCCCTCCCCTCCCAGTCTCCTTTCCCCCTCCCCTCCCAGTCTCCTTTCCCCCTCCCCTCCCAGTCTCCTTTCCCCCTCCCCTCCCAGTCTCCTTTCCCCCTCCCCTCCCAGTCTCCTTTCCCCCTCCCCTCACTCCGGTAGTTGTTCCAATCGAGCAGGTCCGGCAAATATTAGAGGTAATTGAACTTTTCTCTTGGAGCAACACAGTGTGAATCCGCCCCCTTGTCCTGTTCATTAATTTGTGAAATGTTTCGCAGAACAGGACACGCATGGTGACGTCATAGGACTCGGACCAAAATGATGATCTTCAACAATATTATACAATACCGTACTTCATTCGGATTCATTACAGCTGCTCTTGTATATGTTTGCTGAGCACACATTACCTTCCAATGTCTTTGTTGCTCAGCATCCGTCTGTGTTGACGTTCATTGGCGGTCTCGTTCTGTTCCCTCATTATTTTATTCATTCTGAAGATAACATTTACAAACGCGAATGGCGACACGTAAACGATGCTCCGCCCCTCTCTCCAAGTGCAGGGTACCTAATTGATACTTTTTATTGTGACTACGTCGAAAGAATGAAATATTCCGACGATATAAAGAATACAGCTCAATTGGAAAAGTCCCTTGGAAAAAAATCTTTTGGGCGGTGTATAAGAACATTACATTGCACCATTCTGTCCCACGAAAACCAAAGTTACTCTTTTCGTTACAGCATACAAAATGACATTTTTAAATTAAAGATTTCCAATAAACTTCTTTAAAGTGTACGTGCACATAGCTTATAAAATAAGAACGAAAATCAGTCTATGTTTATTTATTTATTTTGCATATGTGAATTACACGTCCATGCCCACGTGAAATGAGTTTGTTTATTAATTCTGGATGTGAACACGATTCAGCCTTGAAAATTCGTGCGAAAACAAACAAAAAAAAAGATCGATGTAATGAATGAGGTGTTTGAAACAGGATTACCTTTACTTCCGGATAATAATGATGAATGAAATAAGAACGAAGAAATATCTCTCGGCAATTTCCCGTCTGTGGCGATATGTGAACGAAGCCCTGCCCCTCTCTGTCTCTCCACATTGTTGACTTTTTGTGACGACTGTCATCAAATGGAAAAGTCCACCACAAAATTTTAATATATCTCGGCATTTTCCCGTCTGTGTTATTTGGGCGGTGTATGATACATCGTGCCGCGAATTTTTAATACATCTCGGCATTTTCCCGTCTGTGTTATTTGGGCAGTGTATGATATATCGTGCTGCGATTTTTTAACACATCTCGGCATTTTCCCGTGTGTGCGTGAATTTTCTCAATTATTGCCACCGAATCTAAAAGAATACAGCTCAAATGGTGTGAGAGAGTCTAAAACCACCGAGTCTAAAACCATCGATAAAAATGAAATCAGATGGTGAGTTTGAGTGGAGATAAAGGTGTGAGAGTCTCAATGGCCTTTATGGTATAGGCCTTTGAAAATGCATTTCGTTCTATAAACGGAAACTTTCATTGAATTTTATTCCCGTTTTTTTTTTCAACCGAGTCTAAAACCATGTTAGCGACTGTGAAAAATGAAATGAGATATCGAATTAGAGTTGAAATAAAACTGAGAGAGAGAGAGAGAGAGAGAGAGAGAGCAAGACACCACGGGCCTAACAAAAGAGGCCTCAAAGCTATGCGAGTAAACAAAATGGTGGATATTTGTTTTTGAAGCCCCTCACAAACCGGGTGTAGCCACTCCCCCGGGCAGACAGACAAACAGACAAACAGACAGACAAACAGACAAACAGACAGACAGACAGAATCACCTACGGAGATTATAATATAGATTATCATTCGCTTTGTTATTAGAAACGGCCTTGGAAAAACGCCACGATAAAGCCAGCTTAATACGGATATACACCTCAACAAGCAACCCCAATGGCAGCAATGGCGGGGAAAACCCGCTTGGGGGAGAAAACTCCCTTGGGGGGGAGGGAAAATGAATGTGCTACAACCTTCATTGTGCAACCCTTAGTCATCCTGTTAAGTTTGGTTGAGATTGGATAAGTGACAGAATGTATCACCGTCAACAAATCAAGAGACAGACAGACGCCAAATTGCGTATTTTAGTGTGATAAAAAATATTTTTGATTTTTTTTTTTAATAATTAATGATTATTAAATTTTTTGAATTTTTGTATTTTTGAATTATTTTGTTTTGTTTTGGTTAACAGATGTTTTTACTCACATACAATTGTTGCTCGCAACACAACAATTTTATTTTTTAGAAAAAAAATTTTGGTTAGATGTTTTTACTCATATACAACTGTTGCTCACAACACAAATTTTTATATATTTTTTGGTCAACATGTTTTTACTCACATACAACAGATGTTTTGATGCAACCAATATCTGCAACATATGCAGATTTACAGTATTCATACCAGCTTTGAGAAAACTGGAACACAGCCCTTACAATGTGTAACTGCGACAGCGGTTGTTGCCTCGGTGAGTTTTACCGAGATAAGCTTTCTCCTACACTTTTCTTTTTCCTGCACAGCGTTCATACACAGACCGCAAGTCCCATTCACTTGGCATGCAATCAGTTTCCAAAAACCTCGTTGCTTGTGCCGATTGATGGAAAAACGCATACATACCTTTTCACATTAATTGCTTTTTCTTGAATCTGTTTCATTTATGTATGATGGATATTCCAATGCATATTGGATCATGTTGTCAGTTAATTTTATAAATTATGCATCATACTGATGTTAAATTTTGCCTACTTGTAGTTTTACAGATCTTTATTGTGCACAACATTTGTGGAACTTTTTTGGAGACAAAATCTAACGTCATGGAAGATTGAGATGATGGTTGACAGAAGGGTGACATACTGACTATGGGATGGTGGGGAGACATAACCCATGGATGTGAGCAGTAAACTTGGATTTTTAGGGATTAACAAGGAGGGGTTACTGGAAGAACGCATGTGTGATTGGGGACAGAGAGCAGAAAGGAGCAAGACCAAAAGAGAGATGATAGAAAACAGATGGGCCCTGAACCAGTCCATGATGAGATCGAACAACCGTCTATGTGCGTCTGCTTCTTTTGTGGGAGACGCCAATGATGTTAAGAGCTTTGAATTCCAGTGTCCAGGAAAGTTGCAACTGTTGTCATGAAGAGTTGCAACTAAAGTGAGCAAAGCTGGGAAGATTTATTTGTGCCTTTGGTGATATGTTCTGCAGTTCCTATTTATTATTAGTCCCCTACTGGTTTCACCAGAGGGGACTATAGGCTTAGCTCTCCATCTGTCCGTCCGTCCGTCCCATCTGTGGTTTTTCAGCCTCTTTTCCATACCCTTTAAGATATTCAACTGAAACTTGGTGCATGGCTTTATTATGATATGTTACAGAACAAGTTTGAGTTTCAGAGCGTTTCGCCAATTTTCACGGAGTTTTGTTATTTTCGGACTTAGAAAATATCACATCGGTCGGAGACATGTATTGCAAAAAGCAATTCTCGTTCTTGTTATTTATTGACCTCTGTCTAGCCTTTTCTTTGCATAAATTAATGATCTCTCAGCGTATTTGCACAACTATCTTCATTGCTTTGTACAAGAGGCACCACTTCACCCACATTGCCCCCACTTCACCCCAACAATAGGCAAGCTGTACCTTGTCAGCAGATCTGGAATAGATCGGAGACCGGCCAACCACCTGGAATGTGAGTCGAAACCGAGGTGTGAAGTGTTTATTATATTTTTTTCAGCAATAAAGTTAAGCTCGAATCTGAACAGACACTTTATTGTTTAATTACGTCCATGTCAGGCCACCTACTTACTGATAAAGCATGGTTATATTATTGATAGTGTCACAAGTATCACTTTCCAAATCTGTCCCTCGAACAATACTACTTGGAAAACCCTCATATTCCATTCTGTGATCTAGATGTTGGTGAAAGTTTCAATCCCAGCGATGACATACGATAGGTTGATAATATCTCCTCGAAGCTGTCCTCACCTAAACTTTTGGTCACTTAACTAAACTAAACCTCTAAGCTGTCCTAAAATTTATAAAAACTATTTGTCCAAGTTTATAAGTTTTCATACCAATGTGAATTTTATAAGTTTTACATGAATTATAAGGACTTTAGAAAACAATAAACAAACACATATTGGTTTATGAGATCTGAAATTGGGTTCCCAACCTCAAAAGACAAAGGTCCAGATGGGAATACAATAATAAGGCCAAACCAAATAAATGTTATCTTGTGGAATATTTTATTGCAAGACCTCTTAATTTCTTATCTCCCGCTTTAGTCAACACAACATTTTTGGTTTCGTCACGGTCTCTCAATGCCGATTGTTTTGTCAAGGCAACTAAAGTCCCTGAACTTCAAATAAGAGGTCAAGGCAGTCTCTATGGAAATATCTTGTGGCGGAATGGAACCCAGCCCCGCTCAGCACATTCTTTACCATCGGCATCCAGGTCGACTATTCAAAGTGCTTGCTGGCTCTTTTATGCAATTGAAAAGCAGGTCATGGTACGACATCTTGTCTTTCCAAAGTATCCAATATTGCAATCCCTCAAAAACCTGGTGTTATTTATGTCAACTTTCTGGGACTGATCCTGTTGTCGGTCTACATAAAATACCTTTCTACCTCTTTGTCCTTATTACCTCCACCACCGAAAGTAGATGGATGTTATGTTTCTACCCCTTATCTGTCTGTCTGTTTGTCTGTGTGTCTGTTTGTGAACAGGATATCTCAAAAGGTTGTGGACAGATTCAGACGAAATTTGGTGGAGAGGTTGGGTGTGTGTGATGTGGACGAAATGATTAAATTTTGGTGAAGGTTCGAATCTGGATCCGCAGATACGAGAATTTCTTAAGTGATTCTTCACCATTGAGTGATAGGGCTAAAACCAATATATAGCATGATATCTCAAAAATATATGGACGGATTCGGACGAAACTTGGTGGATGAGTTGGTTCGGCGACAAGAACAAGCTGATTAGATTCTGGTTCAGGTCCGAATCCAGATCCGGCCTATCAGTGGGATACAAAAAGGAAACTGTTGAGCCTGGTGAAGGTATGCACTCTACTGAGTGACGCTCTAGTTTAGATATTGTTTTTAAACACATCCCAGCATATGAATTAACATGATTCTGAACATTTCCACCTACTCACAAACAAATAAGTTGCTGCTGTTGTCATCCATCTCTGTAGGAGATGTGGTGTTGTTTGCTCCTTGACTTCACAATCAGTCACAACCTGTCCTTTGTTAAGATTCTTTATACTGAGTTGCAACGGTACACGTCATCCAATAATAAAATTAGCCAAGTTGTTTCTTGGCACCCCTCAAATCATTATGGCATCATTGCAAAATAATACAAGACAATTGTTTGCAGTTCTGCTCTGCGAGCCAAGCATCCAGCATCTTAGTTTGCACTACTGGACACAGTTGAGTCTACAGTCATCAGATTCTCTAAGAAACGGCTCAGAGGCAGAGATTGCTGATGCTTACCAAAAAAAGCTGAGTGAACTTTCAATCCCATCATTGGTTCACACCTCCTGTTCTTTGTACCATCCATCACTTTCAGACTCCTCCAAATCACAGACATGATCATCAACCAATTTCTTGTCTTCATGCATATTCATCGATTCTATGCGGATCATTCCGTATCATATTACTGTTTTAAAATAACCTTCTGATTTTTCCATCTTTTTCTCTTCTAAAGGCTCAAAGGAAGGTATGACAAAATAAGTACGACATCACTTACAAATAGTGGACAAAAAAATTGAAACACCAATGTAAAGTCGCTTAATAGGACATGGGCCATCACTTGCGGCCAGGATGGCCTGTATGTGCCATGGCATAAACTCCACAAGCATCTGGAATTCTGCAGGAGGGATGCGGCACCATTCTTCCACGAGAAAGTCAATCAACTCACACCTGTTTGATGAAGGTGGAAATTGCTGTCCAAGACGTCGGCCCAGAATATCCCATAAATACTCGATTGGGTTCAGATCTGGTGAATGAGAAGGCCATGACATATGGATAACATCAGTGTTATGCTCATCAAACCATTGGGCGACCAATCATGCTCTTTGGATGGGAGCAGTGTGGGGTCTGCTCTTGCAGCCATGCTAGCCATAATTATATGCAAGCAGGCCTGTGCAGCATTTGTATACATGATCCTAAGTATGATGGGATGTTATTTGCTTAATTAACACATACAGTCACGTGAAAAAGTAAGTACACCCCATGTAATGTTTTGACTTTTTTAACATATTTCAACATACAGCTATTTGATCTTCATTTCAACAATATTGATAGATAAAGGTGATATAATATAACAAATATCATGAAACATTTACATTTTGTAGTCCATTGTTTAATTTAAATAAAGATAAATGCAAATTTCGCATGTGGAAAAAGTAAGTACACCCCTGAAGCGCGGTGTTACGCGTGCTGCTTGTAAGCAAGGAGGAAGCGGACAACGCGGTAAGTTGTAAGAGTCTTTATTCGAGAGCTCCACTGTAACACTGGAGCGTTCCGGGCTGCGCGCCCTGTGTATATCCCGCGGCCACGCCTACCCCTCGGGCGTGGCCGCCGCCCACTTGGTGCGCGGAATGATGCCCGCGCGCCAGTGAGCTTTCGTGTCCGCCACACCCCTACATTTATCACTACTTCAAATACCTAAAATTAGAATCAGGTGCAACAGCTCAGGTGCAAATGATTAAAACATCGTTAGAGAGGAATTTGGAGGAACCTGTCTTATTTGAACCTCAGACATTTAGTTTGGTTTGCTCTTTGTTGTTGAAATGTGCGGTGTCACCATGCCTAGATCAAAAAAGCTCTCTGAGGCCTTCAGAAAGAAGGTTATAGATGCCTACGAGTCTGGGAAGGGATTTAAAAAGATCTCCAAACAATTTGAAATCAATCATTCGACTGTCCAGAAGATCATCTACAAGTGGAGAAGATTCCAAACAACTGCCAACTTGTTCAGGCCAGGCCGCCCCAGAAAGTTCAGCCCGAGAGCAGACCGCAAGATGCTGAAAGAAGTCTCTAAGAACCCCAGAATGTCATCACGGGACCTACAGGTAGCTCTTGCCACTGTTGATGTCAAAGTGCACGAGTCTACCATTAGAAAGAGGCTGCACAAATTTGATCTACATGGGAGGTATGCCAGGAGGAAACCTTTGCTGTCCAGAAAGAACATCAGGGCAAGACTAAAGTTTGCCAATGAACACCGAGGCAAAGACCAGCACTTCTGGAACAATGTGCTCTGCACAGATGAGTCAAAGGTAGAGCTATTTGGCCACAGTACGAGAAGACATGTTTGGCGAAAACCAAAGACAGCATTTGACCACAAGAACCTGATACCAACTGAAAAGCATGGTGGTGGAAATATTGTGGATTGGGGCAGTTTTTCTGCATCAGGGTCTGGGCAGCTCACCATCATAGAATCCACTATGAATTCTTCATTGTACCAGAGGGAGCTTGAGGATAATGTGAGGCCATCTGTCAGAGAGTTGAAGCTCAACCAAAGGTGGACCTTTCAACATGACAATGACACTAAACATACCAGTAAATCCACCAAGGAATGGCTGAAAAGAAAGAAATGGAGGGTTCTGGAATGGCCAAGTCAAAGTCCGGATCTAAATCCCATCGAGATGTTGTGGGGGGATTTGAAACGAGCTGTGCATGCAAGAAACCCCTCAAACATCGCAAAGCTGAAAGAATTCTGCACGGAGGAGTGGACCCAATTTTCTCCCAGTCGATGTCAAAGACTGGTGGACAGTTATAAGAAACGCCTACTTGAGGTTGTGTCTGCCAAAGGGGGCAATACCACCTATTAGAGCCAAGGGTGTACTTACCTTTTTCCACATGCGAAATTTGCATTTATGTTTATTTAAATTATACAATGGACTACAAAATGTAAATGTTTCATGATATTTGTTATATTATATCACCTTTATCTATCAATATTGTTGAAATGAAGATCAAATAGCTGTATGTTGAAATATGTTGAAAAAGTCAAAACTTTACATGGGGTGTACTTACTTTTTCACATGACTGTAGGTCACCCCTGCCTGGAGCCATGATTACCGTAGCTTGGTGTCGCTCATTTACCCAGGTGTTTCCACTCTTTGACCACTACCTGCACACCTTCATGCTAATCGCATGTTATGCCCAGAGAGATCAAACTACAAAGTAACATAGAATTTTATGAATAGACCAGAAAGGATATGAGCGAGAATTCAAAAGGATCAATTGAGAGAGTGAAGGTGTACAGTTATGCTGTTTTTTAATCAGTACAGACAGAAAAATTGAGTCTTTTTTGCTCTTGATCGATCCGGCATCCCAGACGTTTTGCTCAATATTCCACAAATTAGCACTCACAAATGTTTCAAGATGCTAAGGCAAATGGAAAAGTTTAATGAAAAAAGATGAAAGGATTACATAATTGGCAGTGTTTTACCTGTTTGGCATTCTCATAATGATGCTGGCATACCAGGTTCAAATCCGATATACATTGTTCACTCGTACATTGGCCTCTCATATACAATCTCCTTCATAAGTCCTTGAAAGCTGTGAAAAACAACAACAGCCGGATGTTAGACCAGGCAATGTGAATCCTGTGTTTTTATGCAGGTAATCACCGGTCCAAAATGTTAGTGCAATTACAGTTTATTTGCTGCTCCTTAGAAAAATGCTTCATTGGCATTTAAGGATAAGGACAGGCCCGAGGAGAGAAAATTGAAAACGAGTTCCACAGTCAGTAGAGATACATTGATAACCAGAACAGTACTCAGTAGTGCATACCTCTGCCAGGCTGAACAGTTTAAGTTTTGTATCCCACTGATTGGACGGATCTGGATTCAGACCTGAAGCAAAATCTAATCGGCTTGTTCTTGTCACCGAAACAACTCGTCCACAAAGTTTCGTCCGAATCCGTCCACAACCTTTCGAGATGTTGTGCTACGTATCAGTTTTAGCCCTACCACTCAATGGTGAAAAATCACTTAAAATTTTCTCAGATCCAGATCCAGATTTGGATCTTCACCAAAATCGCATCAATTCTTCCTTGTCACATACCCAACCTCTCCACCAAATTTCGTCCGAATCCGCCCACACGTTTTGAGATATCCTGTTCACAGTCAAACAGACAAACAGACAAGAGTGAAAACATTATACACCGTGTTGGTTTGGAAGTACAAAAGGATGGGTCCAGAGGGAGGTTGTTTAATTTTGTAATCTTGTTTTGCACGCCTTGCCATTTGAAGCACAAGTGCAATATCATGCAGCTGTTTGTAATGCCACAACACATCCAAAATAGCACAACTAAATATGGAAAAGGGAAGTGGAAGCTCTGCAACTGAAGAATACATTTCCTGATGTGGCGTACTTAAAAAAGAACGTTTTTCTTTGCAATTTAATAAATGCAATTTTCATGTTTTTCGCGCATCTGTTTCCCATGTGTTCGATTCTGAAAATAATTTAAAACATTTCCTTGGATGAAAAAAAAGTTTCACAATTCTGGGATTTCTCATAAACAAACACCAAAAACGTTTATGCATGATCAATGGCATATTTTTTTGTGTGATGTCAAATGCTATATCATCAACTGACAACTAATTATTTGGTTTATGAAAGTAAACAGTTTGGAGAATCATCAAAAGGCGACAAAAAAACAGATAAATAAATAAATTGTTTTGAAGGATTTTGGAGAGGCTTATACACACATCACATAAAGAAGAAGAACAGCAACAAACCCTCACATGAGCAAGAAGTCAATAATAGACAATTGATTGATTAACAAAGACTATGTGATTTGAACCCAAGGGACAGAGCATTGTGAAACACCAAAATCAAAGTTAAGTATCAATTATGAAAGAAAAACCGATGTTCTCACAAACTGAGCGAAGCCAAACGAGAAAAGTTTTTTGGATTACCTGACGAGTGTTTTAACCGTACGCTCATGTTCAAAAAATGAAATGTTGATGCGACTGATTGGGGAGCCACTACCTTTAATATCCACCTGGCAACCATGCCATTCCTGGCAGCTGGGCGAGGGAAACTGCAGTGGGAGGTGATTTGGCGATGGTCCTCGATGCAATGTTCTGTTCGTGCAAATGGCGTTGGTGGGATGTTTAGCATCCGCATGTGAAGGACTGTGCTCACTTTGAGATGCTACATCTGCCAGATTTCTAGAGGCAGGCTCTACCCCCAAAAAGGATTTAATCTTGCCATCTCACTTCTTCATGCCAAGTAGCACACTTCCAAATGAGCTGCATATACAGCTTCTTGCTTCTCATTGACCTTCCACCATACCTGTAAAAGACAGGTTTGATTACTTCATGGTGTGTTTTATGCATGGTCAAACTTTTATTTAATTTTTATTTATTTAGTCAATTTTTTATTAAAATATAAAATTTTTATATTTAAAAATGAATAAATAAATTATAAATAATTTATATAATAATTATTATAGCCAGCGAAGCCGGTGTTGTCAATAAACGCGTACGTATTATGTCGAAAACCAGATTATGCCTTGGCTTGAGAATTCCGAAGCTCAATGGAGGCCGCCATCTTGCGGATGCGGAAGTATGCATAACAAATTGAAAAACGTTCAATAGGAGTTTCTTTCACCCGTCTTTGTTTGATTCACCATCTTATGCACCTCCAATTTATTATTAAAATACTTTAAGACCAACCTCGGCCCGCACGGGCCTGGTTATCTTCAATGAAAAGCGTCACCAAACACCGGAACCAATGAGATTCGAGCATTTGAAAAAATATTTCTAAAACCAAATCACGCGATGGAGGCCGCCATCTTCCGGATGCGGAAGTATGCATAAAACAATTGCGAAAAAGTTCAATAGGAGTTTGTTTCACCCGTCTGTTTGATTCATAATCTAATGCACCTCGAATTTGTAATTAAAATACGTTAAGACCAACCTCGTTATCTTCAACGAAAATCGTCACCAAACACCGGAACCAATGAGATTCGAGCATTTGAAAAATATTTTTTAAAGCTTATTACGCGTTTCGGACGCTGAAAACGGCGTCAAATCTTCTAAAATTGACGAAGAATTATTTTTTAGAAATCTCGCGGCCGTCGGGGATAGTTTTTCACGGCCGGAAATATCCGAAGTTGAGACGGAATTCACCGAATTAATCAAGAAGTAAATTTTATCAATTTTAATCTCATCCAGAATGCAAATGGTACCTACTACACCTACTACACCTACTACACCTACTACACCTACTACACCGACGGTACCTACTACACCTACCTACGACCAACTACCTAACCTACTGATGCCATAGTAATGGGTAAAATAGTGGAAAGAGGCTTTGGCTTCGCCAGCTCATTGCGGCTTTGCAATCTGGTCATATTATAAGAATTTATAATTTTGTATATTTAAATACATACATTTTAAATACATGGTCAAACATGAAACATACCTTTATAGGCCTATGGTCCAAAATGTTATCGCAATCATTTTTAAAAACATTTTCATTTGATATACAGTGATATTGCAGATATTTTACATTTTAACAATTCGATGCAGTGATGGTATAAAAATAAGGCAGATGCAAGTGGAAGATTCGTCTTGCTTTTGGTCACTTTGAATGGGAAACAATTTTACATTTTTACATCACGTGCTTTCCACAGCCAATCAGGAACTCCCATTGACAACGCATAGCTACCACCACCGTCGATATTGTTGAGAAATTCAGTTACATTTGCTGTTTTACTCGATATTTGTCAGACAAGAATGCTGAGTGAAAGATTCGATTTACTGGCAATTATCGTCGGCAATTCTCGTCATATCTGGCAATTCTCGTCGGTTTATAAAATTTGAGCCTAATTTCACTTAAAATAATTCCCAACTAAATTTGAATGCTGTTTGATGACAGGTATACAATACTTAATTCAGACTGACTCTGCTACACCATTAATTGTGTCATCGAATGCTTTGTAGTAAATTGGTTGCATCGGTCTCTACTGCTCACTACACCATCAAGTTAATCACCACGTGCATCATACATAATCTTCTCAAAGTGCCTGCAATGCTCGTTTTATTCATGGGGTTTTTTCAGAATTATTTTTCAGCCAGGTAACTACTGCCCTAATCTCAGAATTCAGAGAATGTGGACTGATGCATTTTGTGAACTCTTGATGTCGTGTATGTGTTGACCCAAATGTAGTGGTAAGGCAATCTGGCAAATTTTTTTTAGAAATATAATAAACAAAGTTAGTTTTCCATCAGTAGCCTATTATAGCAGCTGTCTTGTTTTATTAGTATCTGGTTGAACAGCCTATTTGCTCCAACCGCTCAGAATCCGGGCCACAACTAGCTCCATGATTCGGGGTGTGCTTGGCCTTGGTGCCTCCTTGGGAGTAACCACATGACTGGACCCTGTCGGTGGTCGTGACCACGAGCATGCAACATTCAGTATCAAGATTGGGAAATTCTGTAGCTAATGGTGCAGTTTTCTCTTAGACTCAACTACTTCAAATAATAGCCGTTTAAAAAAAGCATCAATTAACAAAATACACATGAATTCCAACGTTAAACCTCCTGCTTTAGTTGCGGTCTGTGAAAGACATATACACACCGTAAAAGCAGAATCAGCTGCTACACTGCTACGGACACTGCAACTCGCAGTTGGGGGAATTCACTCTTGGGGCAAATATACTGTGGATCTGTGGATAGATTTCCCTACCAAAGTGTAGGCTGGCAGTGTCAAAAAAAGACTTCTAAGGCCTATGTAGTCTATACTATACTACTACCGATAGCAGTGTGCAGCTGACACTGCTTTTAGCAGCGGGTGGTTTTGGTTTTTCACAGACTGCAACTAAAGCTGGAAGTTCCATTTTGTAACTAATGTCTTATTTCCTGGCTACAATTCAAAATCCTTGTAAACTGTGCAATGGATGCATAAATAGCATGGATGCATGGCAGCCGATGCCACCTATTGGTCAAGACCGTTGCAAACAATTACTGTTGTGGCACAAGAGTTCACAGTCATAACTCCATTTAAGAGGTGCCACTTGATATTATTTACGCATGTGCACACACCCTACCTCTTTGCAATTTGTAAACTAAATTACCAAATTGTTTAGTATACAAGTATAGTATCAGCCTTTGTGGAGCTCATAAACAGACTGGGGGTTCACTTCACCTAGTGCATCTCTTGTTCAACATAACACCTTCATTTAGTCAACTTCCGTTTGGTCAGAGTAAAAACATTATAATTCCTCTAGTTCGTCAGGCTTGGATGTCCAATAAATTAATGTCCTTTTTCATGGAATTATGTTTACGAAGGAGTTTGTACATTTTATGGAGGAGCTTCCATGCAGGACTGTGACTCTGGTAGACACTTTATTGGTTGACAACAAAAAAAACAACAGGGAGAATTGCTTTCCGATACGTGTCCGCTACCGGTCCCAAAGAATATTCTGTTTTTTTTTTGTTTTTTTTGTTGTATACAAGATCGAGGCTCGTGAAAGAGCGAACATTAATCACACAGAAAGACAAACAGACACACAAAACAAATAACATCGGGAGCGGTAGACAAGATGGGGAGAGAGGGGGAAGGACACAAACACAACATTTGAGAGCAGGGACCGAGAGACATGGAGACATCGAGAGAACTGTGGGAGGGAGAGGGCTTTGGGGGGGAGGCATGGGAAGGGGGGGGGTGGGAGAGGTATAAAACATATGGACACTGCCAGGACTTCCAGGAAAGAAGTTGGAATTTCAAACAAGGTGGATCTGGGGTGAATTAGTGGGGGTAAAAAAGATCAAGGTTTTGGATGGGGGAAGATAAGAGATGGTGGTGAACAGCTGTTTTGAAGACCTGGAGGGAGGAGTGTGATTGAAGTGAGTGTGGGAGTTTGTTCCAGAGGCGGGAGAAAAGAGGAATGAAAGAGTGAAGGTGAGCAGAGAGCCGAGATTTCGGCAGTTTAACCATCAGAGGGTGGCTGGCAGATCTTGTGCGACCTGTAGGAATATTTGGGGGACAGAGCACAGAGAGAGCTGGGGGAGCAAGGCCGGAGAGGAGTCGGTAGAAGACAGAAAGACCACCTACCTGCCTGCGGTGAGTGAGTGAAAGGCCCTCAGAGATAGCTTCATCGCGGAAGATTCCAATGATTCTGAAAGCTTTAGATTCAACAGCGTGAAGCCGAGCCAGGTGTGAGGCAGGAGCACCAGCCCATAGGGGAGAACAGTATTCCATTGAGCTGCGGATGAAAGCCTTGTATGTGGTGAGGAGCTCAGGTGTGCCTAGGAAGGACTTCGCACGATGGAGGATGCCCAGTCGGCGACTGGCTTTGGAGGCCAGCTTGGAAATGTGGTTTTCCCAAGAAAGATCATGGCAGATGGTGAGACCCAAAAGCTTGAGCGACAGAACTTCTTGGAGAGGATTGTTGAGAAAGTAGATGGGAGGGTTGTCCAGTCGATCTTTTCGGAGAGACATAGTAAGAGTGTGAGATTTGTCAGGATTGAAAGACATGTTCCACATGTTTGACCAGTCTGTGATTTTGTCCAGGTCTTCAGAGAGTGAGGAGGCTGCAGACTGCCGATCTGAGGGAAGAGGAATGGAGCGGCAGAGAGTGGAGTCATCAGCAAAGAGATACAGAGGATTTTCCAGAGAGTCGGAGAGATCATTGATAAAGACCAGATAAAGCACAGGGCCCAGCACACTGCCTTGGGGAACTCCAGCCTGAACGGGAAGGGGAGATGAGAGAAATCCATTCAGGGCCACACGTTGACTACGACCAGAGAGGAAGTCCGCAAGCCATGCATGGAGATTTCCATGGATACCATAGGAGGAGAGTTTGGTGAGCAGAGCTGGGTGCCAGACCGTATCGAAGGCACGTGATATGTCAAGGGAGACAGCTCTGATTTCCTGTTTGGCATTGAGGACCTCCATCCATTGTTGAGACAGCAGAAGCAGCATGTCCAGAGTAGAGTGACCTGGTCTGAAACCAAATTGTTCCAAGCAGAAAGGGCATAACTCCATGAAAAATCGGCGAAACACCCCAAAACTAAAGCTTTTTCTGTAACTTGTCATAATAAAGCCATGTGCAAAGTTTCAGTTGAATATGTTAATTTTTGGGGGGAAAAAGAGCAGAAAACCACAGGTGAACCGGACAGACGGACAGACGGAGAACCTCCAGGTAGGTGACTAAAAATCAACATATTATTTGGGATTTGAATGTGAGAATTTCCAGTTTTATGAGCTTGTATTCAAATGAGAACACCAAATAGGCCAACCCATTGAACAAGGACCCATAAAACATGGGCCTATTCCAGACACACACACACAATTCAGTGAGTGAGCACTAACACCATTTTTGCTATGCAGTAAATTCTATCAGGGCTATTCCTGGTTGTTTATAGAAAAGGCGCACACAAGGTCGGAGGTGGACTGATCCGCAGCCCATCATTTCACTTTAACTACCAGGAGTGCAACAAGAACATTTTATGGTTCACACAATTTGGCCTCGATGTAGGGAACTGCAGCCCACTCTCGCAAATAGTGCTGTGGGAACTCTAACATCCATGGACAGATGGGACAGCTGGACTGCCATCCCAGTTAAGGGAAGGAACCTTATTGGCTGCACCCAACGCCGACCCCCTAACTATAGGCCTGCCATTATAAACAAGGGTTTGAACCAATGTAATCAGAAATCAATCCAAAATACTGTCTACTGCAGATTGGACTGAATAAATAAGTATCACTTTTTAAACCTGGAATAAATAAATTTGGAAGTTCAGTTTTCACAATAAGCAATCCATGGAATATTACAGCTACAAAAGCCTATATTTTGGGAGTGCGAGGGAAGTTCAAGTTTGGCATGCACTTTTTATTTGCAGAAGATGTAAAAATAATTGTTTTTCTGTTGAAATATTGTTCAATTGTCTACCCTGAGCATGTTATTCAGGAATCAACATCAATGCTGATCAAGGCACTCAAGAACCTCTGGGTGGCAATACGTTTAGGGCTAGGGTTGGGCTAGGCTTTGGCCTGAAATTGACATGTAAGCTGATAGCAAAGATTCAATGAAGATGTCATCAACATGCCTCCACATGTTTGGAAACACTACATTGTCGAAACTTGTGGAAGAGCTAGAGAAGAATGGAATGGAACAAAATGGAACAAGGGAAACACCAACAGTAGAGGAGAAGTGAGAGTGAGATCAAGGGGAAAGGGAGAATGACAAATGCGGTTGAACTAGCTGCACACAAGCTGAAACACAAGAGGAAGTGGAAGGTGGGGATGAAACAGAAAAGGAACAAACAAACTTACAAACAAACAGAGGTGAGGAAGAGGGGGCATCACAATAACCTGGAAAAGGGGAGTCCTTGCGAATGGGATCACTTGGGGGTAGAAGCGATTACGAGTATGGATGGCGGATGACCTGGGATAGTGGTGAACAGCTGTCTTGAAGCCCTGGAAGGAAGAATGGGACTGAGCAGACTGGTGAAGATGCTTCCACAGGTGAGGGAAAACAGGAACGAATTAGTGAATGTGGTCACCTAGTAACGATATCAAAACGAAATAACTCACATCACGAAACCAAGTTTGGTCAGAACTCGTCCACAACTTTTTGCGATATCGTTATTAGTCCTATCACTCAATGGTGAAGAATCACTTGGAAAATTTTCATTTTTCGGATCTTCACTAAAATTGAATTAATTCGTCCTTGTCAGCCACGCAATCTGTCCGAATCCGTCCACAACTTTTTGAGATATCGTGCTATATTTTGGTTTTAGCCCTATCACTCAATGGTGAAGAATCACTCAAGATAAAAGTCTTTGATCCGGTTTCGAATCCTCACCAAAATTGAATTGATTCTTCCTTGTCACACACTCAAGCTGTCCACCAAATTTCTTCCGAATCCGTCCACAACTTTTTGAGATATCCTGCTCACAAACAGACAGACAGACAAACAAACAGGGGTGAAAACGTACTCTGTCCACCTTCGATAGTGGACATAATAAAAAATACCGTCTTCGGATCCTCATGTATACTTTTACATGTACGTATGTTCACAGTGTTTTTTTTATATATATATTGTTGCGGTTTTGAGAACCCTCACTTGTGTAAATAAATTCAACATCATTAAAGGTTAAAGGTAGCACCCCTAGTTAGTCCACAAGCAACACGTAGGCCACCATAGGATTCCAGTTATTTCATTAGTATGTGTTTTAGATAAGGCCGTGTTTCCAATAGTTGAATCTGCGTTGTGTCAATCAAATAAGAAGTAGGCCCCATTCCGTTCACTTTGCAACCTCCCTCTCCAAGCGACGCCATTACGCGTCCTCCAGTCTGCCCTATGGCTCTCCCAATTTGTTACGCGCCTTTGTTAGCAGCGTTCGCTGCCTTGAGCTGGAGCTCGCTCAAACGCCGCCATAAGCCACGTGGTGAGGCCCGGAAAAAGGGGGCGGAACGCCAAGAAGAAGGTGTGGCCACGTCATCCAGCCGTCAAAGGCAGAACCGGTAAGCCCTCACCAGCCAACCAGGGCTGAAGGGACATCGCCGACAGGCGTGGTTTTGGGCTCGCGGAGTGATCACTTGGCAAGTTATAAAGGCGAGCGCAAAGCCCTTTCACAGGACTGCTTACAGGACTGCGCGGGGGACTTGCCAGCGAGCACATTTACCAGGAGACTCATGCGCCGGCGTTTGTTAAATAGGACGTGTTGGAAGGGTGGCTTGGAGAAGGACTGAGAAGAAGAAGGGCACGCTTGTTAAAGAGGACATTGGGGAGAGAGAGGGCGTTTGGCACAAGTGTGCACATATTACATACGCAGACCACCAGCTTCCCCCCACTATATAATTGTCCGGTATCGTTCAACTACACGCGGAGCTGCCTGCCGGGTTTCGCTCGCTGGACCGGAGCCTGGACTGGAGCCGACCGGAGCCTGGACCCCATCGCCGGACCCTCTACCTGTTCCATCAACCATCTACAATCCCCGTGTGAGTGTATATGTTTGTCCTGGGTATTAAGTTAAGACTGCCATAAGACTGCCCTGTGTGTTGCTTCTTCCTCTTCCTATCCTGTACATTCTTTCATTTCCTCTTCTTTCTGTATATTTGTAATAAATTGCCTTGTTCTTTCTTGGTTTCCTCTTATCTGATTGCATCCGTCCTTTCTCTCATTGGGTAAACGTGGCACGATCGCAACCGCTTAGAATCGGGTTTAGTCATTTGTTAATAGCTCGGATCGCGGATTGCTATCCGCTCGGCATTTTCCATCATATCCGTGGTTCGAGCGGAAGTTATTCCCTCGTTTCCGGCCGGCGTTAGTAATTAGGTAGTAGTGAACCCCTAGGCCTAACAAACCCTACCTAACGCCATGCCGGGAAGGACGTTATAACCCCCAGGACTCCGGTCGGCCAGATAAAAAGACAAGGGGATTAACCCCCCCCCCCCCCCCCCCCTTGATAAGGGGAGAGCCTCACCACGTGGCTTATGGCGGTGTTTGAGCGAGCTCCAGCTCAAGGCAGCGGACGCTGCTAACAAAGGCGTGTAACAAATTGGGAGAGCCATAGGGCAGACTGGGTCGGCCGGAGATCCGTAACTATATATATATATATTGTTACGTGCTCCTCCCCAAACCCCGGTCACGGTGTACCTCCGAGCCCCGAAAGGAGTCACGGCAGAAAGATGTGCTATTATGTGTGCCAATGACCAATGGTGAAACCACACCAACCAATCAATACCAAAACCAAGTATTGTATTAATGTCACACAAGAAAAACAACTTGCACAAGTACAATATTAATCAATTGCACAACAAATATCATATCATTCCGATGATGGTACCATCAGTTTCTTACTCGATAACTCACGGTGCTCCACGTGAGCGAAATGTAACATTCCCAAAGTCACTGTCCCGGCACCAGGCCAAAGTCGATCCATGCTCCTGTGATCACAAGAAAAAGGTCATATCGAGACTTGAACCCAGGTCGGCTGACAGTCAACGCTGCCGAAGAGCCGCTGGGTTGAAATCGGGTCGACGTTAGTCAGGCAAAGGTGCACCCAAAAGGCGACTGGGAATTCACACCTTCAGTTCAGCAGACAATGACGCTGGTATGAACGTTTAGTGGCCCCCAAACGGAGAATCGCAAATTCCCAATCGAAATCCACGTTAGACACGCGAACCAGGCTAATGGCTGGGCGCGGTGAAATGGCTGGAGCGAGGTGAAATGGCTGGAGTGAGGCGAAATGGCGGACGGGCCCGTAATGGTGGCGTACCTGCTCTCCAACAACGATTCACTCCGGAATCAACCGCAAAACCAGTCACGCAGGTTTATCTGCCACAGCTATATCCACTCTGTCACAGGAATCCCTTTCCCGGGAAAACCAATCTTCGCTCGTGACCCACGTTCGCCAGCGTCTGCTCAAGACATCAAAGCAGATCGGCCGTTCTCTCCTGACCTCACTTGCTCAGTTTTTTCTTCCTCTTCTTCTTCTTCCGGTTTCTCCCGATCCATTTCGTTTTTCTTTTAAAACACTAATTTTTCCTTTTGAAGACAGATATTTCGATTTCACTCAAACTATACCAGGAATAGTACATGGAACTAAAAATGCTTACATTGGATGAAAACCACAATGACGGAAGTGACAAATCTGTAACACTCCCCACACTCAAGAAAGAAAGTTTGAACATAGTAAAAACTTTCTTTTCATGCAAAAACCATCTTTAACAAACAAAAGTAAAACTCACACCCAAATGATCAACTCGCGTGAGCAACAATAATTAATACTAGCCGAAACCCGTGGAACATCCACGGAAGGGAGGATGTGGTGTATGGATAGAGTGTACCATTATGGATGGCATAGGGGATTTGCTTGTCCGAGTAAGAGTTAGGAAGAAAGATCAATTTTCACTTGTGCAAAAATGCTACTCACAATTACATCGCCTGTGCGTCGGCCTGTGATTGAGCCAGAGAGTTGGCCTGTGAGTCAACTTCCTTTCCAATGTCTGCAAGAGTTGAAATACTGATTGTGAATGTGTAAAATTATATGAAAGAAGAACATGCATATCAATAGACGATGCCATCGAAAAGGAGAGCAGCTGTCCATAGAAAAGGATGTCTGACTTATCAATTTGACATTATTGCACAGGAAATGACAAACAAAGAAACAGTTCATTTCCATCGGGTAATATTACGATGAGAGATCAGCCGATACCTTTATTATGTCCATCAGCATCCATGGCACTTAGGGAAAAAAACGTGGCATCAGCCAGCCGCAGCCAACTATCACGTACCGTCTCGAAGTCAATGCCATCCTTTTATCTCTTCGTATACAACTCACTGATCGCAACGTCACTCCATTTAACTTTATTAAAATGACGATAAAGACGTGAAACCCGTGGAACATCCACGGAAGGGATATCGTTCGTCTGTTTTCAGCTCGTTATCTTTAAGCTTCCTTACGTCTCGCCACCTGCTACACCTCTCAGAGTTACGAGGATTTATGCAACGCACCCCGAGTATCGCAACGTCACTCCATTTAACTTTATTAAAATGACGATAAAGACGTTTCCTTATATATCCTAATTTCAAATGTTCAAGGGAATAAAAAAGCTTCCTTACGTCTCGCCACCTGCTACACCTCTCTGAGTTACGAGGATTTATGCAACGCACCCCGAGTATCGCAACGTCACTCCATTTAACTTTATTAAAATGACGATAAAGACGTTTCCTTATATATCCTAATTTAAAATGTTCAAGGGAATAAAAAGACCATTTGGTTCACACCACCCATCACACCACTCGACTGTCCAATCAGCGGATGGCTCGCATCGCCTTCGCCCAGCAGACGCCAATACGATGGTGTCGTAAGATGGCGTCGTATCGGCCGATAATCGGATGCTTTTGGATCCCAAAGTCGGCGAATTCAGGTTTTTCGAGTATGGCTGTACGTGATAAACAAAGAGCGCGGTTCGTAGATGGAAAATGCATTAGTGCCGTGGGCATCGGGTCACTGGGTGCGGCATAAAAGGGATAACAAAGTCGAGTACTTACGGTATTATTATATATATTCCCGAGAAGAAAGCAACAAAACTTCCAAACAACCTACAGGAATTTTCAAAGTTAGTTCACTCTGGATAAAGCATCAGCAATGACATTGTCCCTGCCCTTTACATGCTCAATTTCCAAGTTGAACTCCTGCAAAGACAAACTCCATCTCATCAACCTCTGATTTTTATTTTTCATTTTTTGAATGAAGGTTAAGGGGTTGTGATCAGTGAAGACTTTTATCGGAAAGGTAGTAGTTCCCAGATACACCTCAATGCTGAAGCACTAGCAGGGAGAGCAAGGGTCTCTTTTTCCTCAGTGGCATAATTTTCCTGATGTTTTTTTTTTTTTTTTTCTTTGTATACTGAATCGAGGCTCGTGAAAGAGCTGACATTTACTTCACAAACAAATCAACCAGACAAACAAAATATATAAAAAGAGGGAGCAGAAGACAAGAGAAGGGGAAGCACACAAACACTTGAGAGCACACAACATTTAAGAGCAGGGAGATGTGTGGGAGGGAGAGGGCTTCGGGGGAGGAGGCGTGGGAACGGGGGGGGGGGGGGGTGGGTGGGTGGGAGAAGTATAAAACACAAGGACACCAAGGACTTCCAGGACAGAAGTTGGTATTTCAAAAAAGTGGAATTGGGGTGAAATTAGCGGGGATAGAAAAGATCAAGGTTTTGGATGGGGGAAGATAAGAGATGGTGGTGAACAGCTGTTTTAAAGACCTGGAGGGTGGAGTGGGATTGAAGAGAGTGAGGGAGTTTGTTCCAGAGGCGGGAGAAAAGGGGAATGAAGGAGTGAAGGTGAGCAGAGAGTCTTGATTTTGGCAGTTTGACCATAAGAGGGTTGCAGGCAGATCTTGTGCGACCTGCAGGAATATTTGCTGGACAGAGCCCAGAGAGAGCTGGGGGGGGGGGGCAAGGCCAGAGAGGAGTCGGTAGAAGAAGGAAAGACCACCAACCTGCCTGCGGTGAGTGAGTGAGAGGCCCTTGGAGTAAGCTTCATCGCGGGAGATTCCAATGATTCTGAATGCTTTGGTTTCAACAGCGTGAAGACGAGCTAGGTGTGAGGCAGGAGCACCAGCCCAGAGGGGAGAGCAGTATTCCATTGAGCTGCGGATGAAGGCCTTGTATGTGGTGAGGAGCTCAGGTGTGCCAAGGAAGGACTTCGCACGATGGAGGATGCCCAGTCGGCGACTGGCTTTGGAGGCCAGATTTTAAATGTGGTTTTCCCAGGAAAGATCATGGCAGATAGTGAGACCCAAAAGCTCGAGTGACAAAACTTCTTGGAGAGGATTATTCAGAAAGTGGATGGGAGGGTTGTCCAGTCGGTCTTTACGGAGAGACATCGTAAGAGTGTGAGATTTGTCAGGATTGAAAGACATGTTCCACTTGTTTGCCCAGTCTGTGATTTTGTCCAGGTTTGCAGAGAGTGAGGAGGCTGCAGACTGCCGATCTGAGGGATGAAGAATGGAGCGACAGAGAGTAGAGTCATCAGCAAAGAGATAGAGAGGATTTTCAAGAGAGTCAGATAGATCATTGATGAAGACCAGAAAAAGCACAGGGCCCAGAACACTGCCTTGGGGAACTCCAGCCTGAACAGGAAGAGGAGAAGAGAGAAACCCATTCAGGGCCACACGTTGACTACAACTAGAGAGGAAGTCCGCCAGCCATGCGTGGAGATTTCCATGGATACCAAAAGAGGAGAGTTTGGTGAGCAGAGCGGGGTGCCAGACCGTATCGAAGGCACATGATATGTCAAGGGAGACAGCTCTAATTTCCTGTTTGGCATTGAGGACCTCCATCCATTGTTGAGAAAGCAGAAGCAGCATGTCCAGAGTAGAGTGACCAGGTCTGAAACCAAATTGATGATCAGAGATCAAGCCATTGGAGAAGAGGAAAGATTTCATATCTGAAGCAATGATGGATTCCATGACTTTGCTGATAATTGGGAGAAGGCTGATTGGTCTGTAGTTGCTGGGATCTGTTTTTGCACCTTTTTTGTGCAAAGCGGTGATGTTGGCAGATTTCCAAGCAGATGGCAGATGACCTTGACCAAAAGAGAGGGTGAAGAGAACAGAGAGAGGGAGTGAAAGAGCGGAAGAACAAGATTTTAGGACCCGTGGGCTGATGCCGTCAGGTCCAGTTGCAGATTCAGAGTCGAGGGTTGACAGAAACTTTTCCACCTTGTCAGGAAGAAAGGACACAGAGTCCAGGAGCAGCTGGGTATGACTGGGTACGGTGGCTACAGAGAGGGATGGGTTTGGGACACAAGATTTAGAGGCAAACACAGAGTTGAGGCATTCAGCTTTTTCACGTGCGGAGTCAGCCATGTGGCCATTTGAGGTGAGGGAGGGAATGGAGGGGGAACAAACACCAGAAACAGATTTGACCAGACGCCACCAGGATTTGGAAGAGGGAGACAGATAAGAGAGTTCTGTCCTGAGAACGGAGAGATATTGTTTCCTGGCTCTCCTGAGGGTGGACACACACTTGTTTCGGGCTTTGTGAAAGGAAATGAAATTTCCTTCCGTTGGATTTGCTTCCCAGGAGACGAAAGCAAGTTTTTTCTGGGCAATAGCCTCACCACAAGATTCCGTGTACCATGGACGGGAGGAATGGTATGACAACTGAAGACGAGATGGGATAAATCTGTGCATGAGAGAGAGCAATTTACTTTGGAAGAATTCCCAGGATGAGTTGATGTCAGAGGCGGTAGAGATGGGAGACCAGTCCAGATGATTGATGGCTGCTTGAAGACCGTGCCAGTTGGCCTGAGTAAAATGCCAGACTCGTCGACGCTGAGGAAGCTCTCTGAGGATCGTCAGAGAGATGTCCACTTTAACAAGCACATGATCAGATGAGCCGATTGGAGCAGAAGAAGAGCAGCAGACATTTTCAGGGAAGTTAGTCATAACCAAGTCCAGAAGAGAAGATTCTCCATTGACTGAGATCCGGGTCAGGAAATTGACAGATTGTGTCAGTCCCAGTGAGTCACAGAAGTCCTTTGCTGAAGAGCCATGGCTGGTGAGTGGTACCCACACCCAGCCAACTCGCTTGGTGACATTTGAAATCACCACATATGAGGTAGAGAGAGTTGGGATGGGTAGATAGAAGTTGGTCCATATTATCAGACAGCGAGATGTAGATGGAGTCATCACTGTTTGGTGGACGGTACAATGCACATATGAACAAAAGGTGGGAGCGATGGGGAAGCCGTAGCCAAAGGTATTCCTGGGGGTGAGGTGGAGAGAGGGCAGTGCAGGGTGAGTGAGGAAGAGAGTTTTTTTATAAAGATAGCAAACCCCCCCCCCCCCCCCCCCCCCCCCTCCAGGACGAGGCTCAGGTCTATCATACCGGAGGAGGGAGTAACCTGGGAGAGATACCAAGGAATCAGAGACATCATGAAGGAGGAAAGTTTCTGTTAAGCAGATCACGTCTGGTTTGTCAGAAGTAACCTGTATGGAGAGATCAGTCAAGTTTGAGCGAAGGCCCCGGATGTTTGAGGTCCATACTGTTAAAGAAGAGGAAGGGGGAGCATCGGATACAGAACAGGAGGGGGAGCGGTAGGGTAAGATGTGGAAGAGGAGGAAGAGGCAGGGAGAGCTGTTGAAGGTGTGTCAGAGATTTCAGAATAGCTTGGAGAAAGGGAAGAATGGGGCGGACAAAAGGTTTGATGGTGATTGGGTGAGGCGCAGTGAGGTGTTATTTGAGGAGGGGGAAGAGTGAGGCAGAAGGTTGAGGGAGATGAAGGTGAAAGTTGGAAGGGGGAAGAAGCGGGGAGGACGCTTTGAGGAGGAGGGGTGAGAGGGGAGTCTAGGAGGGGAGGAGTGAGGGAGGGTCTCGGAGGGGAGGGGTGTGGGGGGAGTTTAGGAGGGAAGGGGCAAAGGGGGAGATCTGAAAGGGATGGGTGATGGGGAAGATTTGGAGGGGAGGGGCAAGGGGGAAGATTTGAAAGGGATGGGTGATGGGGAAGATTTGGAGGGGAGGGGCAAGGGGGAATATTTGAAAGAGATGGGTGATGGGGAAGATTTGGAGGGGAGGGGCAAGGGGGTGGATTTGGAGGGGAGGGGTGATGGGCAAGTTTTGAAGGGGAGGGGTGATGGGGAAGTTTTTGAAGGAAGGGGTGATGGGGAAGTTTTGGAGGGAAGGGGTGATGGGGAAGATTTGGAGGGGAGGGGTGAGATTGGATTTTAGAAAGTGTACTATTAATGGGAAACGAACATTTATTGCAAAATGAGTTTCTTGAGACCTTCGAGTCAAAAACACGTTTGAGGACGCTGAAGGATGGGTGGAGTTCTGGAGAGTTTAGGGAATGGATGAAAGAGGCACTGTAACTGTAAGAGATGGAATTTTTTTTTGGAATGAATAGATTTGGTGAGCAAGTCGAAAGCATCCTTTTATAGAAGAAGAAGAAAAAGGTGTTATTAGTTAGGTCCAAAACTTCAATTCCGTGACCATTTTCTGGCTAGTAAGGTTTGACGATTGATTTGACTTCTATTGACATTTTATAACAAAAATAGCCTCTATGTCCCTCCCAAAAATCCCGGCATTTTTCGCCAGAGGCCCGAATCCAAGATGACCGCCGGCACTATCTTGAAAAATTAAGTTTTGAACCAGAACACCTAGAATCACGTACAAAGACACTTTTTTGGGTAATTTGACCACGAGGATTCCGAATCTGACATTAGTTTGACGTTATGACATTATTTTGACCCAGAAATCCAAGATGGCCACCATCCAGTAGAGCGAAAATGCAACTTTTGTACTTAAACATGTTAAAGAAACTACCTCCATAAGGATATCTTGCAGTAAAGTAATTGATGATTGCATGACAAGTAAACTCATTACACTTCAAAATAAGCTATTTTTAATAGCTGTGACTTGAACAGTTTTCAAATGAAGTAATTAATCAATATGACCTTTAATTATATGATTAGTCCGAATCAGAGCATTCTGCTTCACTAGAATCTGAATCATCAGATTCCGATGAATCTCCCCGCCTTTGTACATCATCATCTCGCTCCTCATTCCCCTCCTGGCTCTCATCTTCCTCACTCTCTTCAGCTGGCCCTGGTGCAGGTAGATGTGTCGGGAGAGCAGGTTGCGTGTGGCGGACAGGGCGACAGCGACCACCCACCAGCTCCCAGCCATGTCCGAGTGGCGAGGGGTGGTGTTTCTTGGAGGGATGACGCACAAGATATGCCAAGTAGTTTGCTCGGAGGCAGTGTTGGCATAGGCTGTCTGCATCTGGAGGGAGACGGATAAATGATTTGTTTTTCAGTGTCTTCCACTTTGCTGCACGGGCCTCAGCCATGGTGCTACTCTTTTCGTCGCCATAGATGACATGTCGTGTGAACTGGAAGAGCTCCTCCAGCACCTCCTCCTCAAGGTCAAGGCTATCTCCACACAGCGAGAGCCGCCGTCGAGCCACAGGGCTCTTCGCCACCCGGTCATACACCAACTTCTTACCCTTGCCATAGAAGCCTGAGTTGGCATCACAGCCTGTCATACAGTGCAGCTGCACAATACAGTCTGCCATCTCGTCATTAACCAGGCCATGACATAAGATAGTCTCTCGTCATTAACCAGTCTCTCGACTCGACTCGACTCTTGGCGGCCATGGGATGGGTTTGATTGACTTGACATCATCCTTGAGCCGCTTAGCCACATTGTGCACCAGTTGTTCACTGCCAACACCGATGGCGGAGAGTGCTGCTTCAACATATGAACCACCTCCAGACGTGTCATAGACTAGGTCGCTCTGGTTTCTCTGAGGGCGGGAGTGGAAGCCGATCTTGCCCTCAAACTCCCGGGTCAGGATATCTTTGATAAAGGATGACTTGATGCTGGATGTTGAGAAGCCATACCGAGATATGATAGAGCTGTAGTCTTTGAGGAGGCTCTGTAGTGACCTTAACTCACGTTCCTCAAAGACAACTGTTCTGATGTGGTCAAAGAAGATAGTCTGAGCCTCACGGAGATTGACATTGTGCATGCGTGGGAGTTTGTCATCTTCACTCATTTTCTGGTAACTACGCACATATTTCAACCAGCATTTGTTGTGATATCTGATCTCAATCGCATATGGGTCATCAGCTGCATAATCGATCACACAGTTGATTCTGTCTCGCATGCTCTGATCTTCGAGGACCACCGTGTGACTCTTGAACGTTGCCCATGCATTATCATACGAAATCAGGGACAGCTTTGATTCTGGGTGCTTTGCCGACTCCGGTTTACAGCACCAGACACATTTTGTTTTTTCATGTATCAGCCCTTCTACACTTGATCGCAGCTGCTTGGCAGGTGGAGAAGCAGCCGGGGGGAAAGCCTCAGACATGGACGAAGACTGAGATTGGCATTCCTTGACTTCTCGTTTTTTCTGTCTTGTCTTGGCCTGCTCCAGTTTATTAGCATTCCATAAGGTCAGCCTACATGATTTATGGACACATTGTCTGCCGGGACCATTATCCCAATTGACTGTTGCATAAACGTCTCCGAACTTGTCAAGACCGCTCCATAACAGGGCTTTTTTCTTGAGATTTTCCCAACTCTCAACGGAGGTAACGACATCAGTGGCTTCATTGAAAAGCCCGCCACACTGGAGGACACACGGAACGGTGGACATTCTCTTGACAGCTATCTTCTGAATACTGCGCTTCTCAGTGCCGTCTCATTCGCTCGTATACTCCCTGGAAAGACAGAAATATGTATATGACATTACACACACAGACAAATAAAAAACAAGAAAATAGCAATTCACTAATCAGGACCTCAATTCCGTGGCCAGTATAGATTTAGCCAAAATAATGTGTTAATTCATGATCATATGTTCTCCCATTTAAAAGTTGCATTTTCGCTCTACTGGATGGTGGCCATCTTGGATTTCTGGGTCAAAATAATGTCATAACGTCAAACTAATGTCAGATTCGGAATCCTCGTGGTCAAATTACCCCAAAAAGTGTCTTTGTACGTGATTCTAGGTGTTCTGGTTCAAAACGTAATTTTTCAAGATAGTGCCGGCGGTCATCTTGGATTCGGGCCTCTGGCGAAAAATGCCGGGATTTTTGGGAGGGACATAGAGGCTATTTTTGTTATAAAATGTCAATAGAAGTCAAATCAATCGTCAAACCTTACTAGCCAGAAAATGGTCACGGAATTGAAGTTTTGGACCTAACTATCTATATTATAATAGCCGTAGATGATTCTGTCTGTCTGTCTGTTGGGTGTCTGTCCGGGGTGTGGCTTACTCGGTTTGCAGAGTAGCTCCACCCATTCTGGGAGTGGCTTCATATAATTATAAACAAATATCCACCATTTTATTAACTCGCATAGCTTTGAGGCCTGTTTGCTAGGCCCGTGGTGTCTTGCTCTCTCTTCCAGTTTTATTTCAAATCAAATTCGATATATCATTTCATTTTTCACAGTCGCTAACATAGTTTTCGACTCGGTTGAAAAAAAACGGGAAGAAAATCCGATGAAAGTTGCCGTTTATAGAACGAAATGAATTCTCAAACGCCTGTAACTTCAAGGCCATTGAGTCTCTCTCACGCCTTTATCTCCAATCTAACTCACCATATGATTTCATTTTTATCGATGGTTTTAGACTCGGTGTCAGAAATAATTGAGAACATTCCACACACGCGGGAAAATGCAGAGATATATTTTTTTAAATCGCGTCATAGTGTATCATACACCGCCCAACATGACACCGACGGCAACGGGCAACGTGTCGATATATATTAAAAATTCGCTTTTGCCTTTCCGTTAAGATATATTACTTTTTCGTTTGATGACAGTCGTCACAAAAACGTCAACAATGATGCCGACATATATTTCTTCGTTTTTATTTCATTCAACATTATTAGCCGGAAGTAAAATATGTTTCAGGAAATTACCGAGAGATATTTATTCGTTTTTTTATTAGTTATGTGCGCACACACTTTAAATAGGTTTATTTGAAATCTTTAATTTTCCACAATATAATTTACTTGCCATTTATCATTTGATGATTACGAGACAAATTCCTCTTGAGGATCGTGACAATTCATGCGCTGCGTGGAAACTTCTATTTCCAAAATGAATGAGACGATCGATGAAGAACGCAGACTTGAACAGGATGCAGCAAGAAAACGAATGAGACGGGCGAACGAGTCCATCGACGAACGTCAATGCAAACTTGCGGGGTCACCCGTGGGAATCCCACGGGCATGGATGTGTGTGACATTTCGACATATTGAGTTAGATGCTGCACATTCATTTTTACAAAATGGTTACTGGCATTGGCAAGTCATCAGATCCAGAAATGGTGTAATGAACACAATTTATTTACGCGAAAGCAAGACGGCCCGATTTCCGATTCCGACGGGCGAGACGGGCCGACGGGCGAGACGGGCGAGACGGGCCGATTTGGAGCAAGAAAAAGAACGAGACGGGAGAAAAACGAGAGAAACGAGACGGGGAAAGCCGATTGGAGAGGCGAGTGAGGAGTGATTGGAGAGGCGAGTGAGGAGCGATTGGAGAGGCGAGTGAGGAGCGATTGGAGAGGCGAGTGAGGAGCGATTGGAGAGGTGAGTGAGGAGCGATTGGAGAGGCGAGTGAGGAGCGATTGGAGAGGCGAGTGAGGAGCGATTGGAGAGGTGAGTGAGGAGCGATTGGAGGGGTGAGTGAGGAGCGATTGGAGAAGCGAGTGAGGAGCGATTGGAGAGGCGAGTGATGAGCGATTGGAGAGGCGAGTGAGGAGCGATTGGAGAGGCGAGTGAGGAGCGATTGGAGAGGCGAGTGAGGAGCGATTGGAGAGGCGAGTGAGGAGCGATTGGAGAGGCGAGTGAGGAGCGATTGGAGAGGTGAGTGAGGAGCGATTGGAGAGGAGAGTGAGGGATTGGAGAGGAGTGTGAGGGATTGGAGAGGTGAGGGAGTGGAGAGGAATGTGAGGGATTGGAGAGGAGAGGAATGTGAGGGATTGGAGAGGAGAGGAGTGCTAGGTGGAGAGAGGAGAGTGTCAGGTGGAGAGAGGAGAGTGTCAGTTGGAGAGAGGAGAGTGTCAGGTGGAGAGGAGTGAGGGGTCACATATTATGTGAAATAAATAAATTGTGTTCATTACGCCATTTCTGGATCTGATGAATTGCCAGTAACCATTTTGAATGTGCAGCATCTAACTCAATATGTCGAAATGTCCCACGGGTGACCCCACTATATTTCTTCGTTTTTATTTCATTCAACATTATTATCCGGAAGTAAAGGTTCACATGTTCATTTCACGTGTGCAAAAACAAACTCCATTTCACGTGTGCATGGACATGAAACACAGACGGGAAATTGCTTAGAGATATTTCGTTCGAAGCAATTCTACACCGCCCAAATAAAATATTTCACCGATACACCGAGCGAATTTCAGCGAATTTCAGCGAATTTCACCGAGTTTCAGGAAATTACCCAGAGATATTTCTTCGTTTTTATTTCATTAGTTACTAGCAGAAGTACTCAGCGTTGCCGGGCGGGGGAGGGGGGAAGGGCACGTACACTTTAAACATGTATATACATGTGGGATGTGGGATATATACATGTGGGACGTGTGTGTGTGTGTGTGTGTGCGTGTGCGTGCATATGTGTGTGTGTGTGTGTGTGTGTGTGTGTGTGTGTGTGTGTGTGTGTGTGCGTGCGTGCGTGCATATATGTGTATGTGTATATATATGTCTGTGTGTGTGTGTGTGTGTGTCTGTATGTGTATATGTGTGTGTGTGTGTGTTTGTGTGTGTGTATGTGTGTGTGTATGTATATGTGGGTGTACATGTGTGTATGTGTATATATATGTGTGTGTATATGTGTATGTGCATATGTGTATGTGTGTGCATGTGTGTCGGTATACATGTGTGTGTACACATGTGTATGTGTGTGTATATATGTGTGTATGTGTATATATTTGTGTGTCTGTATGTGTATATGTGTGTCTGTATGTGTATATATATGTGTGTGCATGTGTGTGGGTGTACATGTGTGTGTACGTGTGTGTGTGTGTGTGTGTGTGTGTGTGTGTGTATGTATGTATATGTGTGTATGTGTATGCATGTGTGTGTGTCTGTGTGTGTGTATGTGTATGTGTCTGTGTGTGTATATGTGTATGTGTGTGCATGTGTTTGTATCCATATGTGTATGTGTATATGTGTGTATGTGTATATGCATGTGTCGGTGTACATGTGTGTGTACGTGTGCGTGCATGTGTGTGCGTGTGTGTGTATATATGTGTGTGTGTATGTGTATATGTGTGTCGGTGTACGTGTGTGTGTGTGTGTGTGTGTGTGTGTGTGTGTGTGTGTGTGTGTGTGTTTGTGTGTGTGTGTGAATAAGAGAGAGACCGAATTGTTAGATACAGAAATGAAAAAACGAGGTGTGTGTGTGTGTGTGTGTGTGTGTGTGTGTGTGTGTGTGTGTGTTATTGTGAAACAGGTGCAGCATCTAACTCAATATGTCAAAATGTCACACACGTCCATGCCCGTGGGATTCCCACGGGTGACCCCACTAGTAGGGTGCATCAAACGCCCCATGATTTTCAAAAAGTTGTTGTATTTTAATGTCTATTCCCTCAAATGTTACACTTGTTGGTAGAAGTATGTATGCAAAAAATAGATGAAATCAGAGGTGGTCCTGGGTGGCCACCGGCCACTTTTATATATTTAGGGCCATTTAGGGCCACAGCTAAACTACTTTACAAGATAATGTAAAATTAACTACAAGATAATGTAAAATTAACCATTATACCTATATACAAAAGTAAAGTCCTACTTTTACTAAATGCCTAATATCAAACAGTTAAAACAACCTTACATGTCAATGTAAAATTAACCAAAATCGTTCTTCATATTACAAAGTTGTAGTACAGTGTTGTAGTATTGTACTTTCATTGATTAAAAGTTTGAAAATGTATTAAGCACAACGCCAATGTCACTACTCCAACTTTGCTCGTTTCCGCAAATTTGGCCTCGCTTTGCGGTCACATTCAACCACTTGAAGAAGATTTTGGAAGTGGTCTTCTCTTCTTGCAGTTGAGACAAAATCAGTTGCGAGCTTTACTGCTCTCTCCGCAGGGTCATTCACAACATTAAGCCCATCCACAATGGACTTGGCTGCCTTGAAGTGCTCATTGTTCTGCCAAGTGTCAACATCCTCTGTTAGGAAGGTCATATCTAGGTGAAGAAGGTTTACTGTAAACCACGAGTCCTCGTTCACAAGATCAGCCAGGGTTGTCGCTTCTGTAATTTTTGGAAATGACGGTTTGCCATATCCAGAACCGTAGCGGTGTTTTGGAGTGCTTGGCATTTCATCTGGTTGTATGGCCAGTAACACATCTGCAAGGGCACGACGATCCTTTTGAGGAATTGCATTGCTGAACAGTGCCAAAACAACCAGTTCTGGGGTTAAATACCACAAATGTCTATCAAAGGCTTTCACAGCGCTGACTGAAATGGTTGAGTTGACAGCTTTATAGTTGAGCAGAGTCTTGTAAAAGCACAAATCAAACCATGGGGCATTTGAAGCAGACTGACATATGAGCCACCAATCACAATAAATATAAACAACAAAAACAACAAACTCCTTCAGTTTTTTCTGTTGATGTTGTGTTGTTACAGTTCCTCGAGGTAGTAGAGAAATTTGCTCTTCAAGTAGGCATATTTTGATGGAATAAAGAATCTTTGACATCCACCTTGCTTTATGCATGGCCCCTGGTCTGTGGAGTGTTCCTTGTTTTGTGACATCATCATCGAGGACTACCTGGCAGAGTTGTGCCATTTCCTTGTAGTCTTCCCTACAGTATGAAGCGCTTGTGCGGATTGTGCTTAAAACCTTGTTTTTGCAGGATAAAAGCAGCTGTTGTGCATAGTCATTGTACATGGAAATGTCAATTTTGGTTAAACTTTCATTCTTTGCATGCGATATGCGTTCCCAATTCTTCTGGAATTTTTGGAACAAAGATACTTCTGGAGACTTTGATGCCTCAATTTTGAGAACGTCAAACACATGATCCAGGATTACCTCTCCAACATGATGGCGACATGCACACCACAGAAGAGCACGGTCCAGTTTTGATTGAATGGTAACACAGGCAGCTGTAACGTGTCCAGTGTTTGATGCTGTTGTGTCAAAACATAAGTTGACAACTGATTGTTTGCACTTCCATGAATGTAGATACGTGTAAGTGTGCTCGGCAATGATGTCACCTGATGACCTATCACTTCCAGGAGGATATCTAGCCACCCCCAGTAGCTTTACATCAGTGGCATTCCCAACCAACACTGGCAATCTTTCTTCCTTGACATTCTTGTTTGTGAGCGTTGGTATCTGCTTGCCATCCCAGTGAAGTGTTGCAGCTGTTGGGGCGATCCAATTTTCTTGAATATCTTTGGCGATAGCACTTGTTATTGATCGTCGAGCCTTATCAGCAGTTGAGTACGACTTGGCCACACGACGTGGATCACCTCCTGCCTCTTGAATTACAGCTTTGGTGAGCGCAACCTGTTGAACAGGAGTTATGTTTAGTCGAGTAGCAACAGACACAACTGAATGTCTTTTCAGAATATCATGAGGAATAAAGGCAGATGTACCTGCATATGTTGATCTGTGGTGACTACGCTTCCTTTGAAACTCTGGAATCGCCTCTTCTTCAGTTTCTTCCAAGCTATCTGCAGAGTCACTATCATCAGAGCATACAGAACTAATTGTCATCTCTTGTACACTGGATGATTCATGACGTTCTCGTCTTGAAGCTTCCGCTAAGAGGCGTTTTTCTTTTCTATGATCTTTATCAACTTTCTTCTTGTCAACACCACCAAATGAGGCTACTCTGTCAGATTTCATTGACTCTAAAAATACTCTATCTTCCTCATTCTTAATGTTTGTCATTGCATCTTTTGTCCATACACCAAAGGTCTTATCAAGACGTTCATTCATGGTTTGCAACTTAGCCAAAGTGCTTGGAGATTCTCGGCGAGAAACAGGTATTTGACGCAATTTGTTATTGTCATTAAGAAGGTCAAGTATTAGTTTGCAGCATTGATGGTCTGAAAGCATAGGAATATTTGCTTTAGTGTAGAATTTTTTCAGCTGGATAAGGACGATGCTGGCAGATTTCCATTTCAGTGGCTGAGTTTGTTTGCCTTCACATATTTCTTTCTGGATGTACCACATCACGCATCGAAGAACCTGCCGGCAAGTTGGGAGGCGGACTCCTGTCAATGTACCATCTGCTTCTGTAAAAGCATTGCCAAGACCAAAAATGGCACTTGCTAATCTGGTCTTCTTATCTGCCATCTGAAAGAAAATAAAGGATATTATTAGACTACTAGTATGGGACCCACGATTAGACCTCTGATTTCATTCATGTAAAAATACAAACGAATTATCAAACCATCGTTTTTTGCATAAAATTGTTATATTTGTATTCCTCTCATCAAGACCTTCAATTTGATACCAAACATGACTAGGTTTGGGTGTAAAATAACAAAATCAAACATTTTTACATAGTGCGGCCCCGAAAATGGCCCTAAATATATAAAAGTGGCCGGTGGCCACCCAGGACCACCTCTGATTTCATTTATTTTTTGCATACATACTTCTACCAACAAGTGTAACATTTGAGAGAATAGACATTAAAATCCAAGAACCTAAGGGCGTTTGATGCACCCTACCCACTAGTATAGTATATGACAGAATACAGTTCTTCAGGGGACAGTTGAAACATTTTTTTAACGACGTGAACACGTGATCACGAACAACGTGGTCGAAGAACCAACGAACAAATAAGAACGAACAATGGATAAGAACAGAGAAGGGAATTTTTTTTTTTTTTTGAGTTGAGATGAAAACAGAGACAGAGACCGAACGTGAAACGTGAAAAATAGAGACCGAAAGTAATTGCGAGCGCAATCGAAGAATCGCTGAGACAGAAACAAAGCCTCAAGCCAAGGTCAGACACGGTAGCCTACTAGTACTACACTAGGCATCAGTACTACACTGACACAATAGCGTCAGTACTATACTGACACACTGTACTTCACGTCAGTACTACACTGACACACTGTACTAGTACTACAGACACGGTAGCCTACTAGTACTACACTAGGCGTCAGAATACGTGACACGAACTAACCGACGATTCTGTACACAGGTATGAAAAACCAACACCAAGAATAGTATTAAAGACACACCAATAGTTATACACACTGAAAGAAAGATACAGTTTCGACAAAAACACAATTGTGAAAAGTTACTTAACTTCGAAAGCGTGCGCGCATGGACAGCTTTGAAGAGACGTGACGTGACGTGACGAGAAGAGACGTGAAGAGACTTTGAAGAGATTTAAAACGTTAGACAAGTGGTCGATGTTCGGGGAAGTTAGGGGGAGAAGAGAAAATCTAAGAAACAAACAATACAGCGAAGGAAAAAAATGTTTGTTAAACTTTTTGGAATAGTAGCACACCGGGTGATCCACGCCATCCTCATCTTCCTGTAATAGAACTGCCCCAGCTCCCACATCACTTGCATCAATGGCCAACTTGAAAGGTTCTTGAAAATCCGGGGCTGCTAGGACAGGAGAGCTCATTAATATCACTTTGACGTGGGCAAAGGCAGCCTGACATTTGTCATCCCAAACAAACTTGGTCTCTTTCCTCAGCAAATTCGTTAAAGGGGCTACCACATCAGAAAAATTCCTGCAGAACCGCCGGTACCAACCAGCCACACCCAAGAATCTCATAAGCTCCTTCTTCCCTTTTGGAACTTGGAAGCGATTAATGGCTTCTATCTTGGCTGTCACCGGTTGCACCTGACCTACTACATGGCCTAGGAACACCACCTGTTCTTTTACAAACTCACTCTTAGATACGTTGATGGTCAACCCTGCCTCGGTCAGTTTCTTGAAAAATGCATGAATTTGTTTAAGATGATCTTCCATGGTCATGGTGTGGATGATGAAATCATCCAGATAAGCCTCCACCCCCTCAAGGTCTGCAATGAGCTTATTAATCAGCCATTGAATTGTAGCAGGCCTGTTTTTCAATCCAAAGGGAAGAACCTTGTACTGATACAACCCATTTGGTGTGACTAAAGCCGAGATTTCCTTGGCTCTATCAGTAAGAGGAATCTGCCAATACCCTTTCAGCAAGTCAAACTTAGTTACAAATTTAGCTGGGCCTATTCTATCAATACAGTCATCAATCCTCGGGATGGGATATGAGTCGGTCTTGGTCACTGCATTAACCCGTTTTAAATCTGTACAACAGCGAAACTGCCATCGGGTTTTGGAACCAACACACATGGTGAGCTCCATTCACTGCTGCTTGGTTCGATGATGTCATTCTCCAACATATACTGAACCTCCTTCCGAAGATACTCCATCTTCACAGGGTTCATCCTATAGGGGTGTTGCTTCACATGAGTGGCTTCCCCCACTTCAATATCATGATATACCAGGTCAGTACGACCAGGTACATCTGTGAACAAATGTGCAATCTCAAAAATTAGGCTGGATAGTTGTCCTTGTTGTTCCCTCGTCAAATGACTTAATTTCTCATCTACATTGCCCAACACTTCCGTGTTCGTCAATCTGGGACAAACCTGGTCATCAATGTTATCAAACTTCACACCGGCCTCAACCTCTGGATTCTCTTGCACCCCGACTACAGGCACGACAGGTGAGACAGGAACCATTTCTTCCACAGGCTTCCTCTCATAATATTTCTTCAGTCGGTTGACATGACACAGCTGCCGCTTTTTCCGTCGGTCGGGAGTTGTCACCACGTAAACTGTTTCATTAACCCTCCTTTCGATTGCATAGGGACTGAAATATCGAGCCTGTAGTGGCTGACCTGGAACAGGAAGCAACACTAACACTCGGTCCTCAGGACTGAAATTTCTTATCTGAGATTTCTTGTCATGTCTCACTTTCATTTTATCCTGTGTCACTTTCAAGTTTCTTCTCGCAACTTCACAAGCCTTTGCCAATCTGTGCCTAACCGTTGACACATACTCTACCACTGTTGACTGCGACTCCTCCTGTAGCCACTGTTCTTTCACCAATTTCAATGGTCCTCGCACTGCGTGTCCAAACACAAGTTCAAAAGGACTGAATCCCAATGACTCCTGAACAGATTCCCTCGTAGCAAACAACAATAAGGGTATTCCTTCATCCCAATCCTTGTCACATTCAAAACAGTATGTTCTGATCATATTCTTTAATGTCTGCTGAAACCTTTCCAAGGCCCCTTGGCTCTCGGGATGGTAAGCACTTGATCTTACTTGCTCCACTCCCAACAGGTGTATCACTTGCTGAAAAAGCGTTGACATTAAATTGGAACCCTGATCAGACTGGATGACCTTAGGTAGGCCAGCCAAAGTGAAAAACTTAATCAAGGCCTTCGCAATAACTGCCGCAGTAATTTTTCTAAGAGGCACTGCTTCTGGGAACCTCGTGGAAGCGCACATGATGGTCAGCAAATACTGATTTCCAGGCTTAGTTTTAGGTAAAGGGCATACACGGTCAATAATGACTTGGCTGAATGACTCTTCAAAAGCTGGAATTGGTTTTAAAGGTGCAGATGGGACTTTCTGATTAGGTTTTCCCACCAGCTGGCAAGAATGGCAAGATTTGCAGAACTCCACCACATCACGTCGCAATCCTGGCCAGAAAAAATGTACCAAAATTCTGTCACATGTCTTGTTCACTCCAAGGTGCCCGGCCAAAGGCGTCTCATGTGCCAAACTCAATATCTCCTTCCGGTACGGCGGTGGCACCACAATTTGGTAACGAACTTTCCACTCATCATTTGCTGGCACCTCCGGTGGTCTCCATTTTCTCATGAGTATTTCCCCTTTCATGAAGTAACCAACAGGTATCTAATTTTTCCTTTTGAAGACAGTTATTTCTATTTCACTCAAACGATACCAAGAATAGTAAATGGAACTAAAAATGCTTACAGTGGATGAAAACCACAACGATGGAAGTGACGAATCCGTAACAATATATATATGTATATATATTGTTACAGACGCGGTTTAGATGTTATGATGGGCCGAGCGGATGGTCCAACCGCGACCGTTACAGGATCCCCAATTGGCCCGATTCCACCCGACGTTGACCAGATCGCACCACAGATATTCAATCGGGAAACCTCTAAAGCGACCGAAAGAGAAGGAAAAAGAGAAGAAGACAGAGTACGGAGGAAGAACAGATTTATTATACACACACAAGCAATGGATGGAAGAAGCAGTCACACAGCGAATCGTTAACTTACACTATTCAATTTACTTAACCCCAGGACAACGATTAGGACAGACGACGTTCACACTTACACGGGGGAAATTGCAGGCAGGGATGGCGGAGGTGGGTTGCTGGAGAGGGAGGCAGGGTCGGAGGTAGCAGCTCTCAATTCCTCGCGTTTTTGGCGGGAAAACCCTCGGTCGCGTATCCGCTGCCGATGCTGTAGACGTCACGCGCTGGCTCGGTCACACCTGCTCCTCTCCTCCTGGTGGAGCCGTCTCCCTCCTCTCAGCGTGTCTCTCCAAAGGTTGTTTCCTTTCCAAGTACCTCTCCTTTTTGGCTTGGAGCGTCTCTCCTCTCACAGCTCACAGTTCAGCTCACAGCTCCTCTCGCATGTCACCTCTTCGCTCATCTCCCATCTCGTGAAGCAGTCCCTTCCAGTCGCTTTTATCACTCGGGGCGGAATCAAGCCGCCGGCTGCGAGGGCACGCCTACCGGGTCGCTAACCGCGGTGCTGGTTGGCTGTTAGGGCTGTCCGATTCCTCCTTTGCTCATGACGACGTGCCACGCCTGTGAGTTGGCGGCTCCTACCCCCCCTCTTCTCCGAGATGAGCACATGGGCAATGGCGGCTTGCGGGATTGAACACCACTCGCACCCCTTTTGAAAGGAACTTTGGAGAGCGGAGATGTGTGGGGAAATTGAAAGGGCCTACGCTTATTTCGTTTGATACAATGCAAAGTCAATCTAGTGGGAAACACATATTTAGCCGACATAGAATAAGGAAATACACTATTTAAAAAGATATATCGTGGCTTGTGTGTAAGTTTCATGGAATTAACTAGGAGGACGGCTGCGACCATTATTTACATTACGAGGGTGTTACACACAACAAAACCATACTTTTCACATTCGTTACACTTCCTCCAAAATTGTTACACTTCTCAAAAACCGTTACACTTCTCAAATTCATTACACTTCTCAAAACCGTTACACTGCACCCTCCTTTCTTCAGGCCCGTACTCGGGCCTACAAAACTTTAACTTAGTGTGACACGTAGGTGTAATTCCCTCTACAATTAACCTGACCCTGAGTGTGACAATCTTAAAACACAAATAAGTATGTCCCCCTATTGCATTGCACCCTGTCTAACAGACTCAAGCCCACAGCTAACCGAATTACGGAATTATTCTCAAACTATACATTTATGGTGGGGAGCATCTATCTATAATTCCAGTAATCTCTGTGTGTTTGTTTGTACGTTTGTCTGTGACCGCTGTTTCTCGACAACCACGGGTCCGATATACTTTTAACTTGCCAGGTATATTGCTGGGGACCCGAGGATGTGCCTTTTCAAGGTTTCATATTAATCGGACAATTACTTACCGAGCTATGTCCAAAAAACGATTCAACCAATCAGAGAGCAGCGAGCTATCGCGTGTGCCGAACGTGGCGGACACACTCTGCCTCGGATGGCACATTTGAGAGCGTATTCATTTATTTCACGTTTGCAAACTATGTTGGCGCTATGTTGGCGTTAAACTATGTTTTAAAACTAATAAAAACCCCGGGGGGATTGTCACTGTACTCGCAAGCCGTTCGCCGTTCGCTTTGGCGTTGCGAATGGACCAAAACATTTCATGCACCAAACCATTTCATGTAAAGCGTTCGCCGTTCGCTTTGGCGTTGCGAATGGACCAAAACATTTCATGGACCAAACCATTTCATGTAAATAGAGGGGGGGATATAATTTTAGATATAGATATAGTACGGGCATGCCCTAGTTATTTACAATGACGTTATTTTTTATTTACAACGCAACCCAGGACCTGTGTTTTTTTTTTCTTTTTAGGGAACAAGAAAAAAAGAAATTCCTGTTGGGAGGGAGGAGACAGCACGCATTGCATCGATGCACCAGTACCAATACCACCAAAGCACCCAAAAGCACCAAAAGCACCACAAGCACCAAAAGCACCACTCGGTGCGCAGTCACCATGGTTCATAATAAACACAACAAAACAACTGGTGGTGGTCTTCTCTTTCTCTGCTGGGCCGATGTTCTTCCCGACGTCTTCTGGCTTCATGCGGCCTACTTGGAAATATAAAAAGCACAAACCGTGTCCATTTTTATTTAGGGCAACAGGGGCCAACTAAGGGTGGTCCACCTGTTTGGTATAGGTGCCACCTTACCGAGGTCCGCAAGCAAAATTCCCTGGCCACTATGGCCGGTCTCCAACAGAGGTGCCCTGCCCCAGAACCTGGGGTCCATAAAGTGGTACATCAACGCAATGCATGCTGGTTCTGGGAATCTCGTGCGCACAATGGCCACCTCACGCACGCTCCCCTCGGCCCCCAATGGCGCACAGGTCATGTGGGAGACAAAAGAGACAATTGAGCGAGGGGTAAGGTCACAAGGGTACACATCAATAAGGCAATGCAAGGCGAAATGCGTACGGAGGGCGAAGTGAGAAAGCTCGTCCCTACCGTACGTCACCCCCCTGTCACCTACACGACCCTTGCCCTTACCCCATATGTACAAAAATCTACCCATTTACAAATTCGTCACTACTGTCACGTCTTCCCCATATTTCTCCTATACCAAATTCGTCACCACAATCCCTCTATCCAAAATTTGCCATCACCCAACTCGTCATCAATCCTCATAAGCAGGAAGAGATGGAACATCAAGCACAATGTCACACCCACGTCATGATGCGTCTCACAATCCAAACATTTGCACAGTAAAAAATAAATAATCAAAACATGGCATGGTGTGGAGTTACCTCATCTCAGGTGAGTGGATGCAGATGGTGCGAGGAGACTCCAATCCTAACTATCCTCTAAATGACCTTAACACACTTTACACTACCCGGGGTCTTTCCCTGCCAATCCATTGGCCACTTACACTATGGGTTCTAAAAACCAATTCCCATTGACCAAACTGTGGTGCTTCTCAATTTGGGGTCTCACTCCCCCGATTCATCTCCCGGTGCCCTCGCACAATTTCTGGGCTGCGACGTGTAGCTCTCCCAGCAGGTCTACCCACCTGCACACCTCCACCACTGCAGTTGCCACCCGAGCTTACCTAGCTCCTCACCCTAACCTAACTAACTGGGGACAGCCCCTCCTGGCTCTGTCACCCCACTCGGTGCCCTCCGGCACTGGGCTACCCGGGTCGGTCCTCCGGATCCTCGGGCCCCATCCACAACAACTACTACCGGCTCCCAGAGCCCACCTGCGGCCTCACCTGGCCGACATCCTCACAGTGGTGGAGCGCCCAACCAACTACACACACTAACAGGCTACACGCCCAGCCATTTCCACAACACTAATGCACCCATCCAAAGACCATTCTTTCACCCGCACCACAGATGCCAATATCCAACCACAATTTACCTGCACCCTCTACCTAACACTTACACTACCCGCCCCGGGTATCCGTGATGGGGGTCCACTCTTCCCCCATTCACACCTTCGCACCATCCACTCCACTCCACAATTTCCACCATACTCACTCCACGACCATCCATTCCAATACTCCATACCATTTATTCCATACACCTGTCCTCCATTCACCTGTCGTTGCACACCTGTGCAATCATACCTGGTGCCACCTGCACCCTCCTCCTCTTCCTAGACCATTTGGTCAACACAACACGCAATCACCACTACTCCCTCATACACTGCTCCATTCACCTGTTCAGTTGCACACCTGTGCAATCACACCTGTTCAATCACACCTGTTCAATCCTCACACACACGGCATCATCTCAGCTAACTACTCCCCTCTGAAACTTGCGCTTCCCAGTCGTCCCTTTAAACTATTGCGCTCCCTCGTCATTATCATCCACACTAATCTACCTGCGTCCCCACTACAGGTATCCTTGTCACTAACTAACCTTAACGTCACCTAATGTCATCTTCGCTAGATCCCTACACACGATATATCCTAACCCTCCCGGGCTAGTTTTCACTGCCATCAACCCCATAAACTATAGCGCATTTGCCCCCACCCTGTGAGGGATGGTGGATTTGCCATCCCACCACATCGGGGAGGTCCTACTATCAATTTCGCTCGTCCAAATCCAACAAATCAAAAATTTGCTAATCACTCTACCATCATCAAATTTTGCTTTTTTTTCTAATTTCGGGGCCAAAACACTATCCTCATCACCCGTCTACTTATTACATCCTCTCGGTGCGCCAATTCACGTCTACAGCCCGGCTTCGTACAGCCGAGCAATGAACGCGGGTCGTTTTGTGCCAGCGGCTGGATACGTCCCGCATTCGGGGCAGGGGCGGGGGCTTACCCGGGCCGAGATCCCATGCACCACCTCGGCGTGGAGCCATCCAATGTCCCGATCTCGACCTGCCGGCACGTCTCAATAGAAAGTCGTCGCCATGACGACCCTTCCTATCGGGCTGCCCGCTCCGCCTAGTGGAGCCCGGACGCGGCCGTTCCAAGCGAGGCCCAGCGTGGATCGCGCACGGCGGTCCTTTCGAACCCGCCGTGGCTCGGATCCCCACTGGTTCTCGCGGCACGCGAAGCCCTGCACGCACCGAGGGCCCGATTCGGCTAAAAGTCGCTCTAACCGATAACCCGGTTACCGTCGATGCCTCACCTGCATGGTTACACGCATACGCTACCCCTTTCTTGCTCATACCTCCAGCTGTTCCCATGCTCCTCGTACCTTTCCTTACACACCTCGGTACACTCATTCCGCTCACCGACTTGGTCACACACCTGACCACCGAACACCTTGGCACACATTCGTCGCTCGCACACCTCACCAACACACCTCTTCGCGCCCCTTCCTCGGTCACCTCCTCTGTGACCATCACAGGTGTGCTTTCACTCGCACACCCAACCACGTGCCTCACGACCAAGTCAAGTGTGCATTCCCACACACGCTCTGCCATTCCAGGTGTGCATCCTTCCATTCCAGGTGTACATCCTCGCTCACCTGTCACAACCAACTCACGCTCCGTGCCACTCTCACTACTTTCACCTCCATTCTTGACAGCGCACTCACCCTTACTCTCGACAGCGCACTCCTTCCTCATGCACCTGTCCGTTACACACCTTTCTCACGCACACTCTTGCGCACTCTTTTCCGTTACTTCCTCCGTAACACTCACCACACCGCGCTTCCATGTACCCCCTCGCACACGTGCTACTACCGACTCACTCTCGACAGCACACTCACTCCTTGGCGTGCACTTTTTCCTCACACACCCCATGGTCGGACATTCTCGCACACCTCTTTTTTCGCACACCAGACCTGTCGCACAATTCACCAACGGCCTCTGACGAACACCCGGATCCAAACCAATCCCCAAGCCGACTGAAGCTTTCCTCACATCATATACATTGCCACTCACCTCCGTACCTCGTCTCCGCACCTCCTTTGCCACCTGCAAACTCTTTATTTGGTTAGTGAGCATCACATTATGAGTTGAGCACCGACCTTGCACATATTCCATCACCCCCTCCTGGATTTCTCTTTTAGTTTCTGTCCGTCCCTTCTTAATTTCACTCACCTCTTCTTCCACTTCCTCTAATTTTCGCTTCACCTCTTTTATTCCCCGGTGCGTCTCCTCAAGTTTGTCCTCTAAGGCTACCGTGACCGTCTCTATGTGCATCCTCACCTCTCGGTCCTTCGTCTCCATTATCTCTGTCACCTCGTCCACCCTCATTGTCAGTTCCTCACGTACCATCTGACATTGCCTCTGTGTCGCTATTAATTCGTTTTTAATTTCTTTTTGTGTCGCCTTTAGCCCTCCTAGTACCGCAGTGTTCTTTTGAACCTGCTCCACTTGTTCTTTTTGTCCCTCCGTCAGCTGTTCCACCTCCTCCGTCAGATCTTCTATTCCCCCTTGTAACTTTGCCGCCCCATTTCTCACCTCTTTCTCCATACGCTTCTCACCTCGCTTTACCTCCTCGCGTAGCCCCGAGACCTCCTCACTCACACCTCGTCGTATCTCCTCCTTCATCTCCTCCATCTCCTTTGTAGATGCCACCCTCATCTGTCCCAATTCATCCCTCTGAGCATCCAATTTGGTTTCTACCCCGATTTTTACCTCCTCTATCTGCTCTCCCATTTGTTTAATTTCTCGGGCGGATTGCTCCCCTATCTCCCGCAATTTGCCTTCCATCCTGTTTTCTAACCCCTCTAACCCCTTTTTCATCCCTTCCATTTGATTCTCTTGAGCGGCCATTCTGTTTTCTACCCCCGTTAACCCATTCTTTACCTCCTTTATCCCATTGTCTAACCCCTCAAATTTCTTGTCTAATCCCTCACCGGTACCCCTCGCTTCTCCCTCATTACCTCCAATTGCTCACTCTGAGCCCTCGCTTCGTTCCTTATTTGCTCACCCATTCTGGCTTCCAATCGCTCACTATCAGCCCTCCCTCTGTCTTCCATTTTTTCACTATTAGCCCTTATTCTGTTTTCCATTTGTTCCATACTGTCGTTTTTTTTCCTGCATTTCCACCATGAATTGGGCCATGAAGGCTTGTATTTGGGCCGCGCTCATTGGTTCCGTGACCGTGGCCCCCTCAACCACGTGCGCGAGAGCGCCATTTTGTGCGTCTGAAACCTCCGCAACCACATTGCCATTTTTCTCCTCCTCCCTTTCCTCCACATACATTTCCCCGAGGTCCTGGGTCGATTCCACCCTGTTTATCTCTCCCACCGACATCCGATCGCCTTGATTGTCCATGGCGCGATCTCAAAATTCGGGTTTTATAAAACAAAATAAATTTCGGCAGCTTGTAATTTTGAGCGCGTTAAGCGCGCTTCGGGTCCGATCTCACTCCTCGACACCAATTGTTACAGACGCGGTTTAGATGTTATGATGGGCCGAGCGGATGGTCCAACCGCGACCGTTACAGGATCCCCAATTGGCCCGATTCCACCCGACGTTGACCAGATCGCACCACAGATATTCAATCGGGAAACCTCTAAAGCGACCGAAAGAGAAGGAAAAAGAGAAGAAGACAGAGTACGGAGGAAGAACAGATTTATTATACACACACAAGCAATGGATGGAAGAAGCAGTCACACAGCGAATCGTTAACTTACACTATTCAATTTACTTAACCCCAGGACAACGATTAGGACAGACGACGTTCACACTTACACGGGGGAAATTGCAGGCAGGGATGGCGGAGGTGGGTTGCTGGAGAGGGAGGCAGGGTCGGAGGTAGCAGCTCTCAATTCCTCGCGTTTTTGGCGGGAAAACCCTCGGTCGCGTATCCGCTGCCGATGCTGTAGACGTCACGCGCTGGCTCGGTCACACCTGCTCCTCTCCTCCTGGTGGAGCCGTCTCCCTCCTCTCAGCGCGTCTCTCCAAAGGTTGTTTCCTTTCCAAGTACCTCTCCTTTTTGGCTTGGAGCGTCTCTCCTCTCACAGCTCACAGTTCAGCTCACAGCTCCTCTCGCATGTCACCTCTTCGCTCATCTCCCATCTCGTGAAGCAGTCCCTTCCAGTCGCTTTTATCACTCGGGGCGGAATCAAGCCGCCGGCTGCGAGGGCACGCCTACCGGGTCGCTAACCGCGGTGCTGGTTGGCTGTTAGGGCTGTCCGATTCCTCCTTTGCTCATGACGACGTGCCACGCCTGTGAGTTGGCGGCTCCTACCCCCCCTCTTCTCCGAGATGAGCACATGGGCAATGGCGGCTTGCGGGATTGAACACCACTCGCACCCCTTTTGAAAGGAACTTTGGAGAGCGGAGATGTGTGGGGAAATTGAAAGGGCCTACGCTTATTTCGTTTGATACAATGCAAAGTCAATCTAGTGGGAAACACATATTTAGCCTACATAGAATAAGGAAATACACTATTTAAAAAGATATATCGTGGCCTGTGTGTAAGTTTCATGGAATTAACTAGGAGGACGGCTGCGACCATTATTTACATTACGAGGGTGTTACACACAACAAAACCATACTTTTCACATTCGTTACACTTCCTCCAAAATTGTTACACTTCTCAAAAACCGTTACACTTCTCAAATTCGTTACACTTCTCAAAACCGTTACAATATATTGTTACGGATCTGGGGGATGGCACTCCCATTAGCAAGGGGGAGGTTAATACCCTTGTCCTTTTAAGCTGGCCGTCCGACCGGTCCTGGTACTTGTAACTTGTAACGCTCTTTTGCGGGGTGGGATTGATCAAGGTTATTGGTCCAGGTGTTATCCCGAATACCTTTATCAATCCCTCCGCAAAATAGGGAGACAAGTACCGCTCGAACCACGGACAAGATGGTATTTGCTGAGCGGTTTAGCAATCCGCGGTTCGAGCTGTTATCAAGCGATTAAACCCGATTATAAAGCGTTCGGCCAAAATTGCGCCACAGGTACTCAATTGAAAGAAAAGACTAAAACGATCGGGGAAGAATGAAACCAAAAGGGTAAGAAATAACAGGTATATATTAATTATGTACAACAAACCAAAGGAAGAGCAACGAAAGTAATGTACAGGACGAAGAAGAAGAAGATACACGGGGCAATTCTTAACTATACAGGCTTAACTTATCCCCAGGACAATACAGACAGAACGAACACACTTACACGAATGGGAGAAATGGCAATGGTAAAGATGGCAGGAGGAGAAGAGTCCAGGCGGCTGGTTCAGGAGGAAGGTCCGGGGCAGATGGTTCAGGCGTTGAGGTCCACGCTCGCGGTTCACGCTCCGGGCTCGAGGCGAAACCCGGCAAACAGCTTCGCGTCTCACCGACCGGCAATAGGGCCTAGAGGGTCTCGGCCTATTGCCGCAATGCGAGCACCCCCTCACGTCTCTCTCTCTCGGTTCGGCTGGATCACTCCACTCTTTGTCCTCGTTTTGCTCTGCCGTATCTGCTCTCTCGTATCTGTTCCTGCCGAATCTCTTCTCTCTCATCTGCTCTTCGTGCTCCCTCACTCATCTGCGGAAGCAGTCCCTCACAGTTGCTTGTATTACTCGAGGCCGTATCAAGCCGCGGGCTCCAATGGCATGCCTACCAGTTCGCTCACCGTGGTCCTGGTTGGTGGGTAGGGCTTACCAACCACGCCCCTGGCGGGTTGATGACAGGGCCACGCCTCTTCCTCACGTTCCGCCCCCTTTTTCCCGTCCTTGGCCTCGTGCGTAATGGAGTTCTGGCTGCTGGCAACAACGTACCACAATTTGGAGAGGGAGAGCAAATGGACGGAATGGGGCCTATCTTATTTGATTAATGCAACGTAGAGTCAAACTATTGGAAACACAGCCTTACCTGAAACACATAATAATGAAATAACTATGAAGAGGGCTTATGGTTCGCTACGTGTTGTTCATGGACTAACTAGGGGACGACCTTTGATCTTAACAACGAAATGGAGGGAATTTACAAAGAGAATTATTTACAAAGGGTATATTTACAACAATTTACAAGTGCAGGGTTCTCAAAACCCCAACAATATATATATATATATATATATATACATATATACTGTATATATATATATATATATATATATATATATATATATATATATATATATATATATATATATATTGTTACGGATCTCTACGTCGGCCTTTCCCCCTTAAGAAGGGGGGATTAATCCCCTTGTCCGCGACTGACCGACGTGAGTCCTGGGGGTCCCAATGCTCCTTCCGGTTGGGAGCAGCCAGGGTATTTGGTCTACAAAAAGTCCCAAGGACCTGAGTGCCACTCCTGACCGTGAAGCAGGGGAGAGACTCCCGCTCGAACCCCGGTTTTAGATGGTCTAGTTGCTGAGCGGTTTTTAGCAACCTGAAGTTCGAGTCATTAGCATTCACTAACCCGATTCCGAAACGTTGGCCAAATCGTGCCACAGGTATTCAATTGGGAAAAGACAAGGACGAAACGGATGTAAAGGAAAGAAGGCAGAGTAAGGAGGAACAAATATAATTTATTACTAACTAATGATGTACAAGTCAAAAGTAACCAAGGAGAAGGAAGGATACGAAAATAAAGACAGAAAGATGGAAGGACCAGAAGACACAGTGCAATTATTAACTTATCTAAACAGGCTTAACTTATTCCCAGGGACAAGACACACAGAACAAACTCACGTACACAAAAGGATGTCATGGCAGGAATGTGTGGAGCGAAGGGTCCAGGCAGGTGGTCCGGGAGGAAGGTCCGGGGCAGCTGGTTCAGGCGTTGAGGTCCCCGCTCGCGGTTCACGCTCCAGGCTCGAGGCGAAAACCCGGCAAAAACGGCCTCGCATCTCACCGACCGGCAATAGGGCCTACAGGGTCTCGGCCACTTGCCGCAATACCGGCACCCCCTCACGTCTCTCTCTTTCCTCAATCGTCTCTTCGTGCCGCCGTGGGGACGTCGTGTGCTCTCGCAGGACTCATCTGAGGTGGGGGCATCCTGCCGCGGGTTATATCGGCCACACCCTCTAACCTTCGCGAACCTCCCCTTTCGTTCTTCCTCCGCCCTCTCAAGCCAAACCCCTGGTGCTTGGTTGGTTGTAGGGGCTCTCCTGGCTCCACCCTCTGATGACGAGGTGGAGACACGCCTTTCTTTTCCGAACTGGACCGCGTGCGTAATGGAGGTTTTTGGGGCGATTCGAGCGAGCCCCAGCCAAAGGGCAGCGAACGCTGCCGGCAATTGCGTTTTGGTGGCAATTGAAAGGGGATTCTACCTTATTTCATTTGGTGCAATGCAGTGTCAACTAGTGGGAACAGAGCCTTCAACTAATACACATAATAAGGAGATAACTACTGAACAGGGAGATCTATGATTTGCTACGTGATTGTATATGGCCTAACTAAGGGACGACCTTTGACCTTTACCCACAACACGGAGGGTGATATTTTACAACAAGGTTCATTACACTTACAACAATACAAAAAAAACACAACACCATTCTCAAATTCACAACACTGCACCCTCCTCCTCTTAGGCACATCCCGGGCCTATTAAACTTTTACCTTTAGTGTGGCACGTAGGTGTAGTTCCCTCTACATTTAACCTGACCCTGAGTGTGACAGTTTTAAAACACAAATAAGTATGTCCCGCTGCTGCATTGCACCCTGCCTAACAGACTTACGCCCACAGCTAACCGAATTGCGGAATTGTCTTCAAACTACAACATGAACGATGGGGGAGCATTATTTACAGTTGACGCTACTTGTATTTACAAAACTAACCCAGGACCTGTAATTGTTCTTTTTGGGGGGAGACAGTTTGCCCTGCAACGATGCACCATAAAGCACCAAAAACGCACCAAAACACCATAAAGCACCAATCAGTGCACAGTCACCACAGTTCATAATAAAAATAACCAAACAAACCCCTGGTGGTGTTCTTGCTCTTCGGCTCCCTCTGCTGGCCAATGTTCTTCCTGATGTTGTCTTTCTTGCTCTTCTTACTGGCGGCCTATTTGGACATAATAAAATGAAATGCACAAAACGTGTCCGTTTTTATTTATGGCCCACAGGGACCGACTATGAGTGGTTCACCTGTATGGCATAGGTGCCATGCTTCCGAGGTCCGCCAGCAAGATCTCGAGCCATCATGGCCGGTTCCAGCAGAGGGGCCATGCCCAAACCCGTGGGGTCCATCAGTGGTGCTCAGCGCACAGACATGTGGTCCATAAGTGCTGCATCGATGCAGGCAGCTGTGGTTGCGAGAGTTCGGGCACATAATGGTGGACTCCCGCACGCTCCCCTCGGTGCCCAGAGAGCACAGTCCTCGGGTGGGAGACAGGGGGATAGAAGACAGGTGAGTGAGGGGTAAGGTCACAAGGGTACACATCCAACAAGGCAATGCAAGACGAGGTGCGTACGGAGAGCGAAGTGAGAAAGCTCGTCCCTACCGTACATCACCCCCCCTGTTACCTACTCTACCCTTGCCCTTACCCCATATTTACAAAAATCTACACATTTACAAATTCGTCACTACCGTCACGTCTTCCCCATATTTCCCCGATACCAAATTCGTCCCCACAAATCCCTCTAACCAAAATTTGCCATCACCAAATTCATCATCAATCCTCATAAGGAGGGAGAGATGGAACATCAGCACAATGTCACACCCACGTCATGATGCGTCTCACATTCCAAACATTTGCACAAAAAATAATAAAAACATGGCATGGTGTGGAGTTTTGTCACCTCAGGTGAGTGGATGGAGATGGTGCGAGGAGATTCTTAATCCTAACTATCTTCTAAATGACATTAACTCACTTTACACTACCCGGGGTCTTTCCCTGCCAATCCATTGGCCAACTTACTCTATGCGGTTTTAAGAACCAAATTCCCATTGACCAAACTGTGGTGCCTCATCAATTTGGGGTCTCACTCCCCCGATTCAACTCCCTGTGCCCTTGCACAATTTCAGGACTGGGTCGTGTGGCTCTCCCAGCAGGTCTACCCACCTGCACACCTCCACCACTGTAGTTGCCTCCGAGCTTACCTGCTCCTCACCCTAACCTATCTAACTGGGGAAGGCCCTCTGGCACTCTCCCCACTCGGTGCCCTCTGGCACTGGGCTACCCGGGTCCGTCCTCCGGATCCTCGGGCCCCATCCACAACAACTCTAACGGCTCCCAGAGCCCACCTCCGGCCTCACCTGGCCGACATCCTAACAGTGGCGGAGTGCCCATTTAACGACACACACTAACAGGCCACACGCCCAGCCATTTCCACGTCACTAATGCACCCATCCAAACACCATTCTTCCACACCGCACCACAGATGCCAATATCCAACCACAATTTACCTGTACCCTCTACCTAACGCTTAAACTACCCTCCCCGGGTATTCGTGGTGGGGTCCATCCTCCCCATCCACAACTTCGCACCATCCACTCCACTCCACAGTTTCCACCATACTCACTCCACGACCATCCATTCCATACTCCATATATTCCATACTCCATGTATTCCACACAACCATTCTCCATACACCTGTAATTTGCACACCTGTGCAATCACTCTTGGTGCTACCTGCACCCTCCTTCCTCCCGGACCATTCGGTCAACCCAACACACAACCACCATTACTCACTCATACACTGCTCCATACACCTGTTCACTTGCACACCTGTGCAATCACACCTGGTTCCACCTGCACCCTCCTTCCTCCCAGGCTCATTCATTCAATACAATACAACGCACAATCACAATTGTTCCTCATACACTTTTCACAATACACTTCTGAATACACCTCCAACACTCACACGGCATCATCTGATCTACCTGGTGCCCTGCTAAAACTCGCGCTTCCCCGTCGCCCCTGACATTATTGCGCTCCCTCGTCATTATCATCCAACTACCCTCTCTATGTCCCCACTACCTGTCCACTGTTGCTACTTAAACTCACAGTTACCTATGGTCATCTTCTCTAGATCCCTACACACTTTATCCTAACCCTCCCGGGCTAGTTTTTACTGCCAAACCCCATAGCTATTGCTCCTTTGCCCCCGCTGTGAGAGATGGCAAAGTTGCCATCCCACCACAACGGGTGTCGCTCACTATAAGTTTTGCTCTCAAATTCCAACCAGTCACGAATTCACTATTCCAAATTTCGGATCAAAACACCATTATCATCACAGTCCACTATATCCGAGCCTCGGTGCATCGTCACATCATTAAACCTCGGCTTCGCAAAGCCGAGCAATGAATTCGGGTGGTTTGGTCACCTGCAGGTTGAGTACGTCCGGCATTCGGTTCAATGGAGGCGGTTTGGTCGGGCCGAGATTCCACGTACCATCTCGGCGCGGCACCTTGCGGTCTCCGGCCCGATGGCTCAATCTCGCCCGGTCGGAACCCCGCCCCCGCCACCAGGGGGCACCGTTCTGATCCCTCCAACCTGTCCCTGAACCGGACTGGTCGCCTTGCCCGACAAGGCCCGGAATCGACCGTGCGGGGCGGAGCCAGGCACGAATCGGCCACGACGCTTCGAAGAGAAGCGACGCTGCACCGACCCGCGCCGGGCCTCGCATTCAACAAAGCGCACCGCGCCCCGAGTGCTCGCCTCGGCTATCCGTCGCCCTAACTGCTAACCCGGTTAACGTCGATGCCTCACTCACATGCCCACACGCACACGCGACCCTTTCCACACTCACCAAACCCGGCGTCTCGGCGCCTCCAGTGCATCCCACACACTCCGTCCATTCCACCACCGCACTCCCTGTTACACACCACACCTCTCGCGCACCCTCTTGCGCACACTCACCGTTCGCACACTTCGTTCCACACCTCTCCTCCGTTACGTCCTCCGTAACACTCACCATGGGCGTGCACTCTTGCATCCACCCACTCACGCGCTCCGATGTGCCCTCCCGCACATGCGCTACCACTAACTCAGGTGTACACTCTCGCACACGTTTGACCATTCCAGGTGTGCATTCTGGCATACTCTCGCCATTCATCCCATACGTGCATCCTCGCACCCGCTCCTCCACCAACTCACTCTCCGGGTCACTCTCACCCTCGCACGTACACTCCGTATCGCTCTCACTCTCTGTGTCACACTCCGTACACCCCGACGTGCATTCTCGCTCGCACTCGGTTTCACACTCGCGCTTTGTAACACGCTCACTCCTTGACGCACACTTTTTCCTCACACGCGCGCCATTTCCACTCACACGGGACCCTTCACCAACGCCCGGGTGCCATATCGATCCCAATCGCGCGACAATTCTCTTCGTGCCAAACCCCCTCTTACAAAATCTCCCGGCACCACATACAGCCCGTCTCACCTTCGGGGTTCTTCTTCCTCCCTGCACCAACACCTGCAAATCTTTATAAGGATTATTAAGCACAGCATCGTGATGTGAGCACGGACTTTGCACGGATTCCATTTCTCCCTCCAATTCCCGGGCTACCTCCGTCTTTTCAATTTCCACTATAACTATTGCTTTTTCTTTATTCAACACGACGACCGCTGGCTTTATTAAAATTCCCTCTTCTACCTCAGCGGTCGCCGGCTGCCCCATACCCCGGTCCAGTTACCCGTGCTTTTCTCCACTTCGCCCAACCAGTGCTCCTCGACCCGCTTTACCTCGTCATGCACCCTCGGGACCCTCTCGCCCACCATGCGATCCATGTCCCTCTCCGCTTCCCTTACCTCGTATGCGGCTCTGTCCCTCGCCATTCCCTCAGTTATTTCTTTAATTTTATTACTCAAATTTTTTAGACCATCATTCTCCCGTTTCATTTCCGCCATGATTTGGGCCATGAAGGCTTGCATGTCGCCCACCCCCATCTGCGCAGTGGGCGTGGCTACCGCACGCTCGTGCGAGGCCCCATTTTGTGCGCCTGAAACCTCGTGCACGAGGGCGCCATCTTGTGTACCTGATACCCCCTCAACCACATCCTCATTGCTCTCCTCCTCCATTTCTTCCCTCTGGTCCTGGGTTACCCCTAACCCCTCTTCTAATTCCCCCACCGGCATCCCGTCGCCTTGACCATCCATGGCACGATTTTAAATTTAGGATGTTAAAAATAAAATCTCGGGCCACTCGAAATTTTGAGTGCGCTATTCGCGCTTCAGGTCCGAATCCGACACTCCTGACACCAATTGTTACGGATCTCTACGTCGGCCTTTCCCCCTTAAGAAGGGGGGATTAATCCCCTTGTCCATGACTGACCGACGTGAGTCCTGGGGGTCCCAACGCTCCTTCCGGTCGGGAGCAGCCAGGGTATTTGGTCTACAAAAAGTCCCAAGGACCTGAGTGCCACTCCTGACCGTGAAGCAGGGGAGGGACTCCCGCTCGAACCCCGGTTTTAGATGGTCTAGTTGCCGAGCGGTTTTTAGCAACCCGAAGTTCGAGTCATTAGCATTCACTAACCCGATTCCAAAACGTTGGCCAAATCGTGCCACAGGTATTCAATTGGGAAAAGGCAAGGACGAAACGGATGTAAAGGAAAGAAGGCAGAGTAAGGAGGAACAAATATAATTTATTACTAACTAATTATGTATAAGTTAAAAGTAACCAAGGAGAAGGAAAGATACGAAAATAAAGACAGAAAGATGGAAGGACCAGAAGACACAGTGCAATTATTAACTTATCTAAACAGGCTTAACTTATTCCCAGGGACAAGACACACAGAACAAACTCACGTACACAAAAGGATGTTATGGCAGGAATGGGTGGAGCGAAGGGTGCAGGCAGGTGGTCCGGGAGGAAGGTCCGGGGCAGATGGTTCAGGCGTTGAGGTCCCCACTCGCGGTTCACGCTCCAGGCTCGAGGCGAAAACCCGGCAAAAACGGCCTCGCGTCTCACCGACCGGCAATAGGGCCTAGAGGGTCTCGGCCACTTGCCGCAATACAGGCACCCCCTCACGTCTCTCTTTCCTCAATCGTCTCTTCGTGCCGCCGTGGGGACGTCGCGTGCTCTCCCAGGACTCATCTGAGGTGGGGGCGTCCCACCGTGGGTTATATCAGCCACACCCTCTAACCTTCGCGAACCTCCCCTTTCGTTCTTCCTCCGCCCTCTCAAGCCAAACCCCTCATGCTTGGTTGGTTGTAGGGGCTCTCCTGGCTCCACCCTCTGATGACGAGGTGGAGACACGCCTTTCTTTTCCGAACTGGACCGCGTGCGTAATGGAGGTTTTTGGGGCGATTCGACCGAGCCCCAGCCAAAAGGCAGCGAACGCTGCCGGCAATTGCGTTTTGGTGGCAATTGAAAGGGGATTCTACCTTATTTCATTTGGTGCAATGCAGTGTCAACTTGTGGGAACAGAGCCTTAAACTAATACACATAACAAGGAGATAACTACTGAACAGGGAGATCTATGATTTGCTACGTGATTGTATATGGCCTAACTAAGGGACGACCTTTGACCTTTACCCACAACATGGAGGGTGATATTTTACAACAAGCTTCATTACACTTACAACAATACAAAAAAAACACAACACCATTCTCAAATCCACAATATATATATATATATATATATATATATATATATATATATATATATATATATATATATATATATGTATGTGTATATATATATATATATATATATATATATATATATATATATATATATATATATATATATGCAATATATGCAAATACAGTCGTGGCCTAAAATATTGGAAGCCTCTCCTCAGTGAAAGACACAATAAAAGCCCGCTTGGAGTTTGCAAAAAAGCACCTGAAGGACAAAAAAGCACCAAAAAGCACCAGACTGTGAGAAACGAGATTCTGTGGTCTGATGAAACCAAGATTGAACTGTTTGGCTTCCGTCTGGCCACTCTGCCATGAAGCCCAGATCGGTGGAGTGTTGCAGTGATGGTTGTCCTTCTGGAAGTTTCTCCCATCTCCACACAGGATCTCTGGAGCTCGGCCAAAGTGACCATCGGGTTCTTGGTCACCTCTCTTACCAAGGCCCTTCTCCCCCGATTGCTCAGTTTGGCCGGGCGGCCAGCTCTAGGAAGAGTCCTGGTTGTTCCAAACTTCTGCCATTTAAGAATTATGGAGGCCACTGTGCTCTTGGGAACCTTCAATGCAGCAGAGATTTTTTTTGTAGGCTTCCCCAGATTTGTGTCTCGACACAATCCTGTCTCTGAGCTCTGCAGGCAGTTCCTTCGACCTCATGGCTTGGTTTTTGCTCTGATATGCATTGTCAGCTGTGAGACCTTATATAGACAGGTGTGTGCCTTTCCAAATCATGTCCAATCAATTGAATTTACCACAGGTGGACTCCAATCAAGGTGTAGAAACATCTCAAAGATGATCAAGAGAAATGGGAGGCACCTGAGCTAAATTTCAAGTGTCATAGCAAAGGGTCTGAATACTTATGTAAATGTGATATTTCAGTTTTTTCTTTTTAATAAATTTGCAAAACTTTCTAAAATCCTGTTTTCTCTTTGTCATTGTGGGGTATTGAGTGTAGGAAAAAATGAAAGGAAAAATGAGGGAAAAAATGAATATAAACGATTTCAGCATAAGGCTGCAACATAATAAAATGTGAAAAGGTGAAGGGGTCTGAATTCTTTCTGAATGCACTGTACATCTGTATGTGTGTACGGATTTGTATATGTTTTTCCTTTACATTGTCTTTAGATAAGTGGTAAGAGTAATTTCACGAAATGAATAAATGGGTCCAGTAATTCAAATTGATATTTGTTTACATGACTGTGAATTGGCTTGATTGTTTTTCCCATTGGAATCCTATATCCTATGTTAATTTGTCTGTAATTGTAATTGTAATTACATTGTAAGATTGTAATTAATTTAGCTTAGAGCCTCCTGATGTCCTTGTCCAGCATTTGCTATGAATAATCTCCAACCTGAACTTTCTCAAAAAGTGTTTAAATATTTAATTTTTGGATGCGCACGTGATGAATATTGTCGTGCAACTCCAATTAACATCAGAGTTGCGGATAGCCTAAACGGTCCTATTCGGAGGCAACTATCCAAACACGGATTCGGCTATGGCCGCGCGGGAGGAAGAAGGGAAATGGAGGCTGCGGCGAAAGCACTTAACTGCAGCACGCCGGCGTAGCTCCGGTCCTATGAGAGGAAATTAACTCAAGCGGCACAGGTTTGAATGGGGGATGCAAAATAATACAAGGGTTTATTCAAATGGAAAAGGCAGGAAAATGCAACTTGGTCAGGCCAACTTGCTCAGCCCAACTTGGTCAGGAAAATGCACACCGATAATAAAATAAGGTACCTAAATTGGGATCACACACACAACAGATATCAAACACGATACGAGGGAGGTGAATTACAGAAAAGAACACGTCACGTCGTGTACAGTGTACGCGGAGCTCGCTCTTATCTGTCTCGTCGTCTTCTTCCCGGCCTGGACGAATCCTCTGTCCGCCTCACATGCCCCGCTAGGCCCGAGCCAATGCCCTCGCCGCTGCACCCGAGGTCCCGCTCCAAGCTCCGATCCTCTCGCCACCAACGAGGTCCGTGCACCAAGCTCCAAAAGCACCAGCACCGCTCCACTCGGCTACACCTCAGCCCAACTTGGTCTGCGCAAGACGAAAAAGAGCTGCAATGGCGAGTCACTTTTCTGCGTCTCTCGAACTCCTGATTCAACTGCCAGCAAAGGCATCCGATGCTCACTCAGCTCGTGCTGAACTCAGGATCTCAACTCGGGATCCAACTCTCCGGACTGCCTCTCTCAACTGAACTCAGGATCTCAACTCGACTCGGGTGCACACGAACTCTTGACTGCCGAAAATGGCGTCCGGCCCTCGGCTAATATCTCTGGCCGATGACGTCAGCATTGGCGCACTCCTCAGCCAATCAGAGCCTCCCCCGGCTCGCCGGCTTGTTCAGGGGCACGCCCACTGCGCCACTGCCACTCCCGTCCCCGACTCCGTGGTCACAGCACGTGCTATGCGAGGTGGGTAGGCCTCTCGGAGGTGTAAATGGTGGTGGCCAATTGTGGCGGTGTTCCAGCCTGATTTCTTCCTAAGTCATGTCAGGGGAGAGGGTGATATTTAGTGTTGTACTGAAGGTCCTAACTAATGTTTAAGTGGTGTGCAATGCCAAAATGGACAAAGGTTTGACTACCAGGTGATACATACAATGGCTCTACTGATTATTCCCTACACTAACTAACACACGAATCTCCTGGTAGATTCCCAATCATACATCTTAACCCGACAAAACGCCTACACATGACTTATTACAGGTAGATTCCCGATCGCGACATCTCGAAGCATGTTACCTATTCAGATCTACTCTGCTCTACATATTGCTCTACCAAATTCGTAAATCCTATAAATCCTAAATCCTAAATTCAAATTCTATATCCTATGTAAATTTGTCTGTAGAGATTGTAATTAATTTAGCTTAGACAGATGCCTCCTGATGTCCTTGTCCAGCATTTGCTATGAATAATCTCCAACCTGAACTTTCTCAAAAAGTGTTTAAATATTTAATTTTTGGATGCGCATGTGATGAATAGATTACACACAAATTACACATCATTATTCAATAGCAACTTGGAAGCAAGTTTCTTGTGAACAATTTTTATTGTGACATTTCATCCAGTGGGGAAACCCAACCAATGGGTCAAAAATATGCCGTTGGGCTTATTTGTCATCCAAGAAAAACACATGCTGATTGATCACATATCCCAAGGTAATCCCATCTTCTCACCACTGTTCACCACATATCATCCTCTTTATCCATCATCCATGCCCATGCAAACAATTAACCCTGCTGAGCATACTCCACATGCATTACAATGATGACAAAACCATTCAACTTCTCCCACCACCAATGGGAGAGTGAGGAATTGGGCCAACATGAGATGGGAATCACATGACATAACACAAAATTAACCATCCATGTGCATTACAAATTGAGATTGGTTTAGAGCCACACGTAGCACCAAATGTGAAAGTGAGTCAAAAACGGTTCCAATCCCAACCATTTAATTTGACAGTCAAAAATATTAACTAAATCAGTCACATGACTGGCTGATTTGATTTACAAGGCTAATCTACAGGACCTTTGAAATAACGCAATCCTCCCCACAATGCTTTGCGCACATGCACAAAAACCCCTGGCAACTGCGGTCATCAGAGCACGCTAAAATACATCATGCATGCGAGATAAGGATTGTTAGGGAAATGGATCACAAAGCTTTGAAATGAAGTTGAAAATACTTGGAAAAGTAGCTGAGAGAAAGGGGTGTACCTCTGCAAAAGAAAGAGTTGGGAACTTTCTCAACTCTCCGAACAGGGTTGAGATCTTACAGCAGCCCATAATAGACTCCCGATGAGTGTGCTACCCATACCCTCGATTGTCGCTGCCAGTGAGTGGATTTTGAACCTTGCGGATGTTCCTTTTGTGATCATGGCAGGTTTGGTTATTTACATAATGGACGTCTGTGTAACATATTGTGCTTTACGGTAAAAGAATGTAACATATGATGCTTTACGGTAATCGGGCAGACGTCCCTGATCGGGAGCATGGTTGGACATCCGGGAAGGAGCGGGGCGAACAGGAGATCGGGGGCAATGGTGACTGGCTTGTAGCGCGAGTGTTGAATGGTGATTAAACATTTTGCCTTTACTGGACTGGCCTTCATGTGATACACTTCAGTCTGCAATTGGAAAGACAATGCTGTGTGTCATTACCAAACAAAGTATTGGCTACCGACTCTTCGCCAAAGGACATCTTCACGACATGAAAATACACAAATCTTGTGCCAGCTATTACTCTTGTGGGAGCGAGATTTATCAGGCAGACTTCGCTGAGGGACACACTATCTGGTTTTGGGGCTTCTTAACAGCGATGGGAAGATCATATCCTTTGGCTTGTGAATGCACATGGTAAGTTTAAAATGAACTTTTAAAAATGATGATATTTACTATTGATCATGTTGGGGTGGTGGGTAGGGGAGAGGAGTGGGAGCTGTGAAATGTGGTATAAATATATTTTTGTTTGATTCTGGGGCCACAAAATAAATTATACTCGATTTTTGCATCTATTTCTAAAAGGAGAACCTTCCGTGTGTGTTTGGGTGACTGCCGCCACACGCATATATTAACAGGAAATGGTAGGGATTCGACACCTCACATCTATGGATATTTCTTGTATTTTGTATATTCTCGTGCATCCAATCTGCACCCAGGAACACAAAAATTATGGTTAACCATTTTTTCATTGACACTTCCGTTTCAATGCTGAAAATGATGTTAAAAGACTATTTCACTTACAAATATCGCCCTAGCAGCAGCAGATTAAAAGCGTCACTGAAAACGCACGCACAGTGCATGCACGAAATACCTCCCTTGCATTCATCATTTGAAAGTCTCGTAATTCCCAGCACAACTTCATTCTGAAGCGGGTTCCACAGTCACGATATCAGAGTTGATTGCATACCTGAGATGGCGGAATAAATTATAACTAACAGAATAAGATAATCAAAAAAAATACACCTGATTACAAAAAAAGCACAATTTTAATATAACTATAAAATTCAAAAAGCAAAACCAAAATGAGGTGACAGTAAAACTAAACAAACAAATATCTTTCCTTAACATGAAATTTATCCAAGCAGAGTAAGCACTTAACTGTACAAGTCTAGTGGCAGGTTTACAAATGGTGACAGGCTTGTAAATGTCCTTGGCAGTGGCGTGTCTTGAATATTGTGCAGCCCCTGTTTCCAGGGACTAATACTGAAATTCAATAGACGTGATGTGCAACGTGTGCAGAGTAAAATGAGGGTTCATTTACATCTGTATGATGTCTACTAAATAAGGAAGATAGCCTATAAACACTCCTGACACTAGGCCAAGGCTTCAGACTTTGGCATGCTCATGAGGCTGCACCATCGAGTAATCTGTACAAACCCATCATTTTTGACTGGATTTTTACTAGTGTAATATAAAGATAATGTTGTTGACTTATGGTTGCTTGTTGACCACAGTTTTTTATTTTATTAATTCTGCCCCTGAAGGAAACTTGGTGGATGAGCTGCTTAGGGGACTAGAACAAGCCGATTAGATTTTGGTTTAGTTAAGACCGAGATCGGGCCTATCAGTGGGATACAAAACGTAAACTGTTCAGCCTGGCGGAGGTATGCGCTCTACCGAGTGTCAATCTAGTTTGAGGATGCTTCCATTGATCTTGAAATATGTGTTATTTGAAAAAAATCAAAAAATGACAAACTGCTTAGAACAACCCATGGATGTAAGGGAATTACAGAGGCCCGTGACATCCGCATTGAGTCTGTTATAAAACGAGTGAAACTGGTCCAAGGTGATGAATTTCCCTATCATGTTTCAAATCAGTGTTATAAGAGACATACAAAAATTACCCTTTTTAAAAACATTATCAAAGACAGAAAATCACAGAGTATACAGCGAGCTCCCCAAGATGATGTCGAGTCTCCTCGGGCAATGATGGCGTGTTTGCCATAATATTGCTTTCTATGGCTGGTACACACGAGTAAGAGACAGGGGTCGCCACTCCTCTCCGTCTCTCTGCTGACCGTTGGGGAATTCACCCTCTTCCGCCCTTTGCTGTTGGAGTCGACTGGACTCTCATCCACCAGATGTGCAAAGCCATCTGCCATTTAAACGGCATGGCTGCGGACCGTTTGGAGTCGACTGGACTCTCATCCACCAGATGTGCAAAGCCATCTGCCATTTAAACGGCATGGCTGCGGACCGTTACCCTGGTAAGGGGGGCTGACAGGTACTACACCTTGCCCACAGCTCCCCAAGAACCATACTATTGTCGTGAGTCTACAACTCGTTCAAACGTCCACCTCCAGAGCCTAGACTAGATATTGGTTCTCCTTTGTGGAGTTACAAACTATCAGCAACCATTGCGTAAGATAATTGAGTGGTGTCTATTATTTGGGTAAATCCACATGACTGGGGAACCATACCTTGGTCAGGTCAAAATACAGTTTAACCCCCAAAAAATTGCTACAAAAGGTTTCTCAACTGATTCTGGTAGGGTTTAGCGTACGTTATAACATACTAAAAGTTTACCAAAGTAGGACCCCCGGAAAAGTGTTTTTTTCAAGATGGCGTCCAAGATGGCCACCGAAACCTCTTAATGATCATAACTATGTAACTATCAACTCAAATTTGATGATCTTGGTGTCTATCCCTAGGTTTTTGGGGGCAAGGAACACATTAAGACCATTAAAAATGAAAGTGGGCCATTATATGTAACACAAAAATCCAATATGGCGTCAATAATGGCCGCCAACACCTCCAAATGACCACAAGTCCATAACTATTGACTCAAATTTAATGATCTTGATGTCTATCCCCAGGTTTTTTGGGGCAAGGAACACATTAAGACAACTTTGGATATTACTGAGCTGTTGAATCATTATGAAATTGAACTCATGACCTTCAGCTGTCACCTAATGCACAAACACCTTTGTCCATAGAATAAGTTTCAGAGCGTTCAGTTTTGAGTGTCATCCTCCTCCTCAGTATCGACCTCTTGAGTGTTGTTTGGATTGTCACAGTTTTCAGTTTGGCAAGGGCCACATGCAGCAGTGCAGTGGAGTCCATAGCGTCTGCAGCTGCATCGAGAGGATTTGCATCCCCCCAAACAGTTGCAATGGATAATTTTCAAGAGTTCGTCAGGCGCAGCATTGTTTTGGGTCATAATTGGAATTAACTGATCATTTTCCTGTTTCCATCCCCATTCAGTTGGGTTCATTTCATTTGCCATCCCCATCCATACCATAATTTGAAAGTACACACGTTGGCTATGGAATATTGTTGCAGGTGATGTTGGGGGGAGCCGTTCAGAAGTGACAAATGCTTGAGCAGTTGCCACTTTTTTGGTGAAAATGATATGGCGCAGTGATGATAGCGTATCATTAGACTTGCCACCAAAGAGATCAACCATCAGGTCTTTGCCAAGATCTGATATGTCCTCTTGAGATTTGTTTTGAAGGATGAATGCACTAGCACAGGACTTCATGACAGGATCAGATTTCACTAATTTCCGGAAGGCTGACTTTTTTCCGATGCCGAAAATCCTTGAAGTAGAATCACATCCTGAGTAGGCATGTACAAAGAGCAACTCATTGCACACATCGTCTCCTCAAGTTTCTTTCAACAGGGTAATGTTATACACTCTGTGTTCTTTTGATTGCTTGTTTGCATCAGAACGGAAGTAGATGATCTCATTGTCTGTTCTGGAGTAATGAAGGAGCAAGATCAGCAAATCTGTATCCTCACCGACCAACGTTGTGGTGCAATGCCGGGATCGTTCAACAGTTGCCTTAACGATATCAACGTCTGCATCCCCTGGTGACTGAATGACATGGCATCCCCTTTTAGTTAGTGCTGTGCTGATGAGAGCAATCATGTCTGCCTTGTTTTTGTCACGAGACAAAAAGTCGTCCTTTTTGCCTGCAAACTCTGTTTCTGCAGTGAAACTAATAGTGGGGGGGCCAATGTAGCAGATTGAAATGCCCGGTGAAATTGCTTGTTAATTTTTGGACACTGGTTGGGCTGTCTTTAGGGATGATATAAGTTCTAGAAAAAATATGTCTCCAATTGTTTCAAGTTCTTTATGGCGGCCATTTTGGATTTTCAAAATGGCGGATGTCGAAAACGTAAAATTCCATTATCTTGGCTTCTAAATGACCTAGAGTTTCGATTCTGGTGTCCAGTTGTACATTTTTGGGGATAGAGAATTGAATGAAACCTTCTTTAATAACCTACAAGGGATAAAAATAGGTTTTTATGGCACAGCCGAACCAGTGTCCAAAATCTAACTTAATGCACATCTATCTTAATTGTTATTTGTTATTTGTATGTTCCAGATTCGTGACCCTGAGCTATGATGGAGCCAAAAAGCAAGAAAACCAAGAAAGAAACTGATTTCACACTTTGCATTCAGTGCCAGGATCCCCAAGGTGCACTAGTGACTGAGCCAGCACTGGGCTCATATGCAAAGTTTCTCCAGTTCATCCAGGAGAGGGCACGATATGGTGATGCCGACTTCAAACAGATCAGCGAACGATTAAGCTGTTTCACTGCCACTGACTTGAGGAACAATAAAGCAAAGTGGCACCGGGCATGTTATGGATCTACATGCAACACTGCTCACCTGGAGCGTGCTAGAGTTCGCCACCAGAAAGCCTGTGAACATGGCGACACCCAGCATCTTCATAAGAGATGTGGACGTCCTTCTTCTGCACCTGCCGCTGCAAGTACCTCAGGTTCTACGCAAGACGAGACTCTTCGCTTCACACGTTCATCATCAACTCCATTCAACAGAGACCTTTGTTTCTTCTGTCAAGAGGTCACTAAGGAAAGTGTATCCCCATTCTTCCAAGAGCATCCCCATCTGAGGGGCCCATGTACCCAGTCAGCACAACAGGTTGCCCAGAGCTGTCATCTACACAACCGAGAGGAGATGACAAGCGCGCAGAACAACATGCTAGCTGTCCTCGAGTCAAACGAAGTCCTGGAGGCCATGGCAAAGTTTGATGAGAGGAAAGAAGCCAAGAGTCCACTGTTCAAGTTTGTGCGACGCTACATGCGGATGATAATGCTGATATACACATTCATCCGTGCCACCCGTGATGGACAATTTGAGCTTCACCTGTCTTCACTGGATGAGATGTGCATATACTTCTTTGCACATGACAAACAGAAATATGCCAGGCTGACTCCCCGGTACCTTGCAGAGATGAAGGCCCTGAAGATGACAGATCCAGGGATCTACCAAGAGTTCATGGATGGGAACTTCAGTGTCCATAAGAATGAAATCCCCTTCTGTGCTGTAGGTGTGGACCATGCACTGGAGCACATCAACAGGATCATGAAGGTGACAGGGGGTATTGTGGGCATTACCCAGAATGCCAGTGCCCGCGAAAGGTTCTTTCTGACAGCACCAGAGCTGAGTAGGCTTGCTGAAGAAGCCCGTCAGATGGCTGGCTCACAATCCGCTACACGCAAGGAGCACCACGACCTATCAACCACAGTCTGGGCTCGGCAGGAAGACAACATTCGTCGACTGAAGAATGTGATCAGAGAGTCCGTGAATCCCATGACGCATGAGGGTGAAGACCTGACGACTATCATCACCAAGGTGGTGATGCCAGCTGAAGTACAGAAGGATGTCTGCAACCAAGATGAGATTGGTCAGAAAGCGTATAACACGTTTGTTGCAGAGCGCATCAACACAAATGAAATCAACCTTTGGGCCAGAATGGGAAAGGTCAAACTGAAGATGTGGAAGAGTGCCAGGAAAGCTGTGAAGCACAAACTGGCAGACAAGGTTGTAGAGCTGAAAGACGACAGGTCACTGTTTGCGCGCATGCTGATCGTGGCCCGCTCACGACCAGAGATCAACTTGAAGGATGCCATAGGTCAATATGAATTAACCGCGCTTCCACGAACCCTCTTTGCAATGGCTGGGACACTACTACCATGCACAGACAAAAGCAAGCTCATGGGCATCCTAGAAGATCTACCCAAGAAGTCAACTGGCACTGGTCAGCAGCCAGACGACGACAATCCTGAACATACTCCACCCCCTCCCAAGAAGGTGACTGTCATAGACGGCATGGCATTAGTGCAAGCAATGGGTAAGCCACAATGGGTCAAAACATGTGCCCAGTGGGCTGGCCATTTCAATGCAACACTGGACTGCAAGACCAACGGGTATGATGAAGTCCACCTCGTGTTTGACCGATATGATCTGCCAAATTCACTGAAAGAGGCCACACGGGAGAGGCGCCAAGGTGGCAAGCCGCCCACTGCTTACCACGTTCAAGACAGCACCCCGATTGGGAAACTGACAGCAAAACAGTTCCTGTCGCACACCAACACCAAAGATGAGCTAACTGTCTATCTGGCAAAGAAAGCTCTGTGTCACTTTGAGGGGACTACCAAGGTCTTCATCGTCACTTCAAGGCAGGATGTCTTCTCCAACTGCATGGATGTACAGCATCTCCGTAGCTCCCAGGAGGAGGCTGATACGAGGATCTTTCTTCACAGTCTAGATGCCGTCCGAAGAGGTGCAACACAGCTGTACATTCAGTCACCTGATACTGATGTATTCATCCTAGCACTCCACCGGTACCATGAACTATGCAAAGACACATACTTCATCACGGGTGTGGGGAACAAGAAGAGGCAAATCTCACTGGAACCAATAGTACATGAACTTGGTGTCAGGAAGGCTGCAGCCCTACCAGGATTCCATGCATTCACGGGAGCAGACCAGACTGGTCGGTTTGCCGGCAAGGGAAAGCTCACATGTTGGCAAGCCCTCAATAGGTGCTCTGTTGAGGTGGTATCTGCGTTTCATGACCTTGGGGCCTCTGAGGAGCTGAGAGCTGACACAGAAAGTGACATTGAGGCATTTGTATGCCAGCTGTATGAGCCTCGTACTACAGTTGTGGATGTGGGCAAGCTGAGGTGGAGACTGTTTACCAAGAAACAGCTAGAGGCACAGAAGCTGCCACCAACACGGGGAGCTTTACATGAAGCCATTGCTCGTGCACATTTCCAGGCCATGGTGTGGCATCAGGCTGATGTACCGGACCCCCAGCTTCCACAACCAACAGAACATGGATGGAGAGCAGAAGGAGATCAGCTGGTGCCCATCACAACCAAGGACCCTCCAGCCCCAGCTGCCATCACACATCTAATCAAATGTAACTGCAAGAAGACCCAATGCATGTCTCACTGCTCATGCAGGTCTCAGCATCTCAACTGTTCTGAGATGTGTATGTGTGGGGCAGATGAAGAGGTGTGTGGTAACACGGGTCAGGAGCGCCCCATGGGAATCGATAACACTGATGATGAGGAGGATGGAGATCCTTCAATGTAACAATGAACACTGCCAACTAAAAATATTGCACAAAGACATTATAAGTGTACATTTGAACACTAAAGTCCAGCCTTTATGTGATTTAGAAGTGAAAATGATGGAAAAAAATATATATATGTGTTGGCATAAGTGCGTGAAAATCCAAGATGGCTGCCATAAGAACCCTTTTGATCATATGTAGGTGTATAAATGTGTGTTTATTGGATTAAGTATCCGCAAATATGTACATTTGGACACCAAAATTAACACTCTAGGTCATTTAGAAGCCAAGATAATGACAATTTCGGTTTTCAACAAACGCCATTTTGATAATCCAAAATGGCCGCTATAAAGAACTTGAAAAAAATGGAGACATATTTTTTCTACAACTTCTATCATCCCTAAAGACAACCCAACCAGTGTCCACAAATTAACATTTGAATTCAACGGGAAAACATTGGCCCCCCCACTATAACAATAGGGTGCAGGTTTTTTCCTCGTCTCTGATGTGTGTTGTCTTTTATGGAGGGACCTTCACCATAGCCATCGAACACCACTGTCGCTTGTCCGTAATGTCTCACAGTGAAGTCTGCATAAGACTCAGCTATTGCATTATATGAGTCGCCTTTGTTCCACGGTAAACGATGGAGCAAAGAGCCACCATCAAGCACGTAACAATCTGTTTTGGGAATAGAGTTCATCACAGCCTCACTTGATAAGTCCGCAGCATGGTCTCGAATTGCCTGAGCAAGCTGAGGTTTGTCTGCTGTTCGAAGAATGTTCCTGGTCTCAAAGAGGGCTGGAGGGTAGGGGCTTAGTTCATACGTCAAAACCTCTTCAAGGGAAAGATCTCCTGACCTTGACACCAGAAGGAAACGCTGGAACAGAAGGGCAGGATCAATGGTACGATCAGGAGCAATCTTCACAGCAGAGATATTCCCAAGGGTTTTGGCTCTGTCTTTCCGCTTGAATTTGTAAGTAAATGCCGACTTTCCGATTATATCTTCAATGATCTTGTTTCCAACCGATTCAAAGTCATGTACATTCACATCTGGCCCAGCCACTATCCCGTTGACAATGTTTCTCAGAGTAGGATCAGATGTGAAGGGTGAGCAGGCTGCAAGCTTTATCCGAATTTTCTCGAGATCAGATGCATCTCTTTTGATGCGCGCCTCAGTTGAGTCTTTGTGTTGCGGACTTGTAGTATAGGTTAGGTTTGTGAAATCCTGCATCGCAATGTTGTACTCGGATGTTACAGGTGCAGATAAGGTCCAAAGGTTTCGCATGTCCTCGGTCATCCCACTGCCGCGAGTTAGACCACCAGTGCTCTTCAGAGACCTCATCAACGTTTGTTCGATGACAAGATCACTACTATGACAGCTCGTGGGCAATGACAGCTCGTGGGCGAACTGCCTGAATTATGGCATGACCAACTGCCGCAACCTTGCGTCTTGTGTCTTTCCCAACGAACAATGTTTCCAGTGCTGTCCGCAGACTAGTCGGAATGAACGATAGGGCTGAATCAAGTTTTAAATCATCACTACTTGGATACTGATTCGTCACGGTAGAAACCTGAGATTTTATATCACTTCTGATTAACCTAGCAGCAGTTTCAATAATAGCGCGTTTTTGGGACTCTTCATCGCCTTCCTGACACGTTTGCTTGTAGTATGATCTCAGAATCTGCGACGTTTGTTCTCTCATCGTAACAATATCGTCCAAGCCTTCTCTTTCACCAAAAAAAATTGAGTCCTTAAAGCGTTCTTTAAGACGCTTTTTCAAACTGTAATTGTCATACGGTTCCGAATCAGGATTACAAAGATACCCTTTCATTATGAGGCTCAAAGATGTAACAGTTAGTTGTTCCTCACTGTTCAGTTCTAGGTAAGCACACATTTTCTGAAATGCTTCATACTTATCTTCATCTTTAGGACGACCACACTTTCTGCGCTTGGCTTCGGGGGCTTTCTGGAACTCTAAAGGCACAGACTTGAAGGACCGGAAATTTCCACTACACGAATGATGATAAAGTCCGTCTGCTGCATGTAAATCTCGTAAATAGTATTCAATCCGACCCTTTACAGTATGTCCCCAATCATCTGAACGGGATTCACAGACCTCCACAATTGTCTCCACAAATTTGTCAGTCCGTACCCAGCTAAAGTGTCCCTTGTCCAAATCAATTGTACATCCACAGAATACGCAATCCTTTTCACTGTCAAAACCTCCACTTGATTGTCTTGTGGTTCTCTTTGGTGGCACAGAACCACTACTTTTCTTTGCAACATGGCTTTTAATGTTTTTTCATTTATGTACTGTTGACGACAGCTTTTATGCACTTTAGTACTGGCTTCAACTACAAGATCGTCCTTCCGCTTTACACTGGCTTCATTTATTCCCTTCGCCCCCTTCCACTGAATTGCAACCCAGTTATCACTGGAATCCTCGATCTCCTCCTTGCAGATTGGACAAAAAGCTTGACTGGCTGTGCTTGCACTCATTGTTGAATCATGTCTGAAAAAGAGAAAGATGAGAATTAGTTATTCAGTTAGATCCAATTCGACACATTCTTCAGGTCAATATATGGAAAATGCCCCCTCAACCTGTTAGATAATGGCCCACTTTCATTTTTAATGGTCTTAATGTGTTCCTTGCCCCCAAAAACCTAGGGATAGACACCAAGATCATCAAATTTGAGTTGATAGTTACATAGTTATGATCATTAAGAGGTTTCGGCGGCCATCTTGGAAGCCATCTTGAAAAAAACACTTTTCCGGGGGTCCTACGTTGGTAAACTTTTAGTATGTTATAAAGTACACTAAACCCTACCAGAATCAGTTGAGAAACCTTTTGTAGCAATTTTTTGGGGGTTGAGGGGGTATTTTCCATATATCGACCTTACTACCTGCGCAATACTGATTATTAAAAAGAAAAGTTGGGAACTGCATGATTTTTCCATCAGCAAAAGTTGCTGTTTCATAATGTTTGTCAAACGATGTGGTTTCTGCAATTTTTTTCTGGGATTTAAATTTGGGAGTTTGACAAATATTTGAAGTGGATTGACCCATTGTGCTTGCTGCATTCAATAAGATGACTCGGTAGCTGTGATTAACACTCAACAGATCAAGGCTAAAGCAACTGTTTTTAAATGATGATGAAAATGTATAAAATGCTTAATTAATTAATTAATTAATTAATTAAAGTTTATTAATTTATTTATTACATTTTATTAATTTATTTATTCATTTATAATGAATTTATTAATTATTTTTAAATGATGCAACTGATGCTCTGTGCTTTTCGAGTCGTACAATTGACTAACTACCTGCGTCACCGAAAGTGAATGGAGGTTATTACGTTTGGGAGTTTGACAAAGTTTGGGAGTTCACCCCTGTGTGTTTCTTTGTCTGTTTGTGAACACGATATCTCAAAAAGTTGTAGATGGATTCGGACGAAAAACTTGGTGGAGAGTTTGGGTGTATGACAAGGACGAATCGATTCGATCTTGGTGAAGATCCGCATCCAGATACGAGAATTTTAGATTTTGGCTGATTGCCAAAAGGTGGAGCGATGGATGGATCAGGGTAAAAATAAGAGTTGGATTTAGAATACACATTTTAGGTTAGGTAGTATTGACATGATGTTCACAGTAATGCAACTCCCTGCTGTCTATGAGCCTTAATTTTCGAGATCTTGACGACTTCCGTTATTATGATGTCACTTCATGGTATGTCAAAATTAGCCCAATTTGATATGGTGCAACTCCAAGGTGTCTATAATTCATATTAATATTTTTTGAGATATTGTACACTTTCTGTATTATGACGTCACTGGCGGCCATATTGTGTACCGGGTCATCTTTTGATCAAATGTTTCGTCACTGGTGGCCATTTTGCAAACCTGAGTTGTTGGGTGGAGCGATGAATGGATCAGGGTAAAAATAAGAGTTGGATTTAGATTAAAAAGAAAAGTTGGGAACTGCATGATTTTTCCATCAGCAAAAGTTGTTAGTCTGTGGAGGTTATTTTTTTTTTTCCACAATGGAACAAACTCCCCCACTCCCTTCAATCCCACTCCTCCCTGCAGGTCTTTAAAGCAGCTTTTCACCACCATCTCCTATCTTCCCCCATCCAAACCTTGATCTTTTATACCCCCGCTAATTCACCCCAGATCCAACTCTTTCAAGCTCCAACTTCGTGTCCTGGTGTGAGAGAGTTACACGAGCACTCACAACACGGACGAACACAGCTGAGTGTGCTCAATGAAAACCCGACAGGCACTCTCGTTGTAAACGGCAATCACTTTAATTAACTACATGCTCCGGTTGCAGCCATGACGTCAATTCTCCACCCTCCTAGAACGCCCGCTCCTATTCGTTGAAACCCAGCTCAAAGCTCATTGGCTAGTTTCAATACTCAGTGACACAGAATACTTCACTTCTTTCCTGAAATACCTAGTAGTACTCATTTGCTTTATACGGTGTACCCCTTCCCTCCCCCGTCCCCCCTCCCCTTGCCCCACCGGCCCTTTCCCTTCCACAGATCTCCCGACGTCCCTGTTCTCTAGTTGTGTTTGTATGCTTTCCGCTCTCCCCTCTTGTCTCCCGCTCCCTTTATTACCCTCGCCAGAGGAGAGGGTATTGCATTTGAGTCCGTTTGTTTGTTACTTGCCGGAATAAATTCCGGCAAGTATGTTGGTTGGTTGGTATGTCTGTCTGTTTGTCTGTTTGTCTGTCTGTTTGTGCGCAGTACATCGTTGCACATAGCATCGCCATATTTTACACACATATTTGCCTTGCCCTGGAAGAGACTATGCCCATTTTTAACTCTCTAGGCCCAAGGTCAAGCTCAAGGTCACCCAAAACGTGAAATCAGGGGGGTCGAGTTTTCATTTAAAATATATTTCAAACCACTATAACTCTAAAGTTCAAGAGATATGCATACACTTACTGTTACTGACATATAGGAAGTCACATACGACATTTCATTTGGCACCATGACCTTTGACCTTGAGTGACCTTGAAAGATCAAACTCAAGGTCAATAAAAAAGTACATTCCGGCAATTCATCGGACTCTGACCAATTTGTAGTTTGTCTATTTGCCTGTTTGTTTGTCCGCACAGAATAAATATGATTTTCTCTGCAACCACTGGTCCGATTGACAGGTAATTTTCACCATAGGTACAACTCCACCTGTATAATTTTTTTAATGATAATTATGACGTCATAAGTCAGGTGGTTCGGCCGCCATCTTGGAAAAACCGAAAACGTTGCACCTCTATATCTCCAAAAGCGCTGCATAGAAAAATTGAGACATAGCTCACTGTAAAGAACTCTCCATGTGGAATAACATCTGTTAATGATGATGTCATAGATGTCACCATTATGACATCATAATTCGGCAAGTACAAAACTTCATGCGATCAAGATGAAATTTTTTGAGCATAATCTAGGGATAAATTGGTGGAGAAAAAAATAATGACGTTATCGGTCACGTGGTTCGGCCGCCATATCTGTTTTAACACAAAAGCCTTAAAAACCACTGAAAACACATCCTGGCGAGGGTCTGCAATCTCTGCTTGCTCTTTCCAGTTTGTTGTATGTTTCATGGTTTCATGCATGTTTTCCTGTATAATGTGTCAGCTCTTACACGAGCCCTGACTCTATACAATTATATATACTAGGGCATGCCCGTACTATATCTATATCTAAAATTATATCCCCCCCTCTATTTACATGAAATGGTTTGGTGCATGAAATGTTTTGGTCCATTCGCAACGCCAAAGCGAACGGCGAACGCTTTACATGAAATGGTTTGGTGCATGAAATGTTTTGGTCCATTCGCAACGCCAAAGCGAACGGCGAACGGCTTGCGAGTACAGTGACAATCCCCCCGGGGTTTTAATTAGTTTTAAAACATCGTTTAACGCCAACATAGCGCCAACATAGTTTGCAAACGTGAAATAAATGAATACGCTCTCAAATGTGCCATCCGAGGCAGAGTGTGTCCGCCACGTTCGGCACACGCGATAGCTCGCTGCTCTCTGATTGGTTGAATCGTTTTTTGGACATAGCTCGGTAAGTAATTGTCCGATTAATATGAAACCTTGAAAAGGCACATCCTCGGGTCCCCAGCAATATACCTGGCAAGTTTAAAGTATATCGGACCCGTGGTTGTCGAGAAACAGCGGTCACAGACAAACAAACGTACAAACGTACAAACGTACAAACGTACAAACGTACAAACAAACACACAGAGATTACTGGAATTATATATATATATATATATATATATATATATATATATATATATATATATATATATATATATATACTAGCAGAAGTACCCGGCATTGCCGGGTGGGGGAGGAGGAGGGGAGGGGGAAGAGGAGGGGAGGGGAACGGGGGGGAGGGGGGAGGGGGAGGGGGGAGGGGAAGGGGGGGAGGAGGAGGGGAAGGGGAGGAGAACAGGGGGGAGGGGGAGGGGGAAGGGGGGGGAGGGGGGAGGGGGAGGGGAGGGTGTGGGGGTGCCCAGGGGAAGCAGGGCCCCTCCCCCCCGTTCCCCCTCCCCTCATCTTCCCCCTCTCCTCCTCCTCCCCCTTAACACCAAGGGGGTTGACTCAGCCTGTCATCCTACCAAGGTCGGCAAATTGAGTACCAGTTCACTGATAATTCCCTGTGTGCCGCAACAGGCGCCTAACAGGGTTGGCGGCACGAACCCGGAAGTCGGAACTCATTGTCGTCAAAGAAATGTAGCATGTATGTTTCACTCTCTGTCACATGCCGTTGGTCCCATGTCAATCGGATGAAGTTGAAAAATTAACATTACGAAGTTTCCCTGGGACGTACTGATTCCGAATAATGAAGTTGAAAAATTAACGCTCCGAAATACGCTAATTATGCTAACAGAAGCGCTGGCGCTGCGAAGCGCTAGAGGGAGCGCTGCGCTCCCTCCCTTCGATTCCCTCCCTCTTCTGCTAGCGCTAATTTTAAAACCCGAAGTTTTTTAAAATTTAAGGTGTGCTGTAGTTGCTCTGAGACGTACTGATTCCGAATATGCCTTTGGTTTTTCTCTGCGATGAGTAGTTCTCGAGTTATAAGAGGACAAACAAACAAACATACTTTACTGCTTTATATATATATATATATATATATATATATATATATATATATATATATATATATATATATATATATATATATATATATATATATAATTTCAAAACACACCTGGTCACAAGTGTGCCTCACTGACCGGGTCCTCAGTCGAGGTCCTCAGCATCATCCCGTTTTGGTCCTTCAACCTCGATACGGTCAGCTAAGGTGTGCCAGCAGGGGCACATACGCCTCCACATGCAGCAGCTACAGCTGGATGCGTACATACCCCACCCCCAGCCAGCGAGAACACAGACTACAACAACAAAACCGCCTCCACTCCCAGAATCCACAGCCCCTCATCCACTCACTCACGCACCAAAAAAAAAACAATCGACCACCACCTTTACAACACCACCCATTATATATATATATATATATATATATATATATATATATATATATATATATATATATATATATATATATATATATATATATATATATATATACGGTTTATATAAAGTTTCGCATTGATCTGTTGAACGGTTTCAGAGAAGATGGATTTTAAAGATTTTCCTTTGATCAAATATGGCTGCCAGACCACATGTCCAATGACGTCATCTCTCTATAATGCAAGCAATCTCTGTGTGTCTGTGTGTCTGTCTGTGTGTATGTCTGTGACCATTGTTTCTCGACAACCACTGGTCCGATCTAAGTGAAACTTGCCAGGTATATTGCTGGGGACCTGAGGATGTGCCTTTTCGCGGTTTGATATTAATCGAACAAGTGGTTACCAAGTTATGGCCATTTATTTAGCAAACACATACGTTTTTTGTTTGCACGTACGGCCACACACGTGAACGAAGGAACAGTGAAGGACGAGAGCGAAGGAACGGCAAAGGACGAGAGCGAAGGAACGGCAAAGGACGAGAGCGAAGACCGAAGGAACGATGAAAGTTTTAATATTTCTTTTGCACGTACGGTCAAGCTACAGCGAAGGAACCGCGTGTGTGTTTGTTGTTCTCTTCTCTTTGTGCTTTTCCTTGCGATGAAATTGCAAAATGGCAAAATATGTTGGCGCTAATTGAAGAATTGGCCATTAAAACTAATTTGCGATTAATCGTAATAGCGATATGCGAACTTCCGGACAGTGAGGCCTTATTTTTGGTACGTACGTCAACGTACGCATGTCCACGTACTTACCTCCCCGCACGTACGGGCACGCACTAGTTGTTATAAAATTGTATTTCTTTTGTGTAGTCAATCACATATGTAAGCAAAAATATTTGCATTGAAGGTTTTAAAAGGTTTTCCTGTAATACAAAATGGTGACCAAACTAGATCTGAATTCAAGTACCTTTGGGACCTTTAAACCTTACAATGACCTCCTTTTAGGTGGAGGGATTAACACGAGTGTATTCGCACAGTGAAAAATATGCAGGATGAGAGGGTCCTGAGTTGATGGAAAATCTTCCATTACGTTTTGTCCAGTGAAAGGACCCTTAAACCCTTTAAAATATGGGTGTGAAAAGGTATAAGGGTCTAAAGTGGCCTAAAGGATCGAAAAGTTCAAATAGGTCAAAAAGGTGTTAGTGTCTAAATGAGTTTAAAGTGTTGAAAGTGTCTTAAAAGGAATAAAATGGTCTAAAGGGTCTACAGGTCATAGGGGTTTAAAGGGTCTTAAGGGGTCTAAAGGTCTAAAGGGTCTCTGGGGTCTAAGGAGTCCAAAGGGTAAATTTCAATAGTGGTTCGGGTCTAACGGGTGTATAGGGTCACAAAACCCTTTTATATAATATAGTATAGTGTATATAGGGTGTAAAGGTCTAAAGGGTCCTGTGCTTTTTCTGGTCGTCATCAATGATCTCTCTGACTCTCTGGAAAATCTTCTCCATCTCTTTGCTGATGACTCCACTCTCTGCCGCTCCATACCCCATCCCTCAGATCAGCAGTTTGCAGCCTCCTCACTCTCTGCAGACCTGGACAAAATCACAGACTGGGCAAACAAGTGGAACATGTCTTTCAATCCTGACAAATCTCACACTCTTACTATGTCTCTCCGAAAAGACCGACTGGACAACAATCCTATTCAAGAAGTTCTGTCACTCAAGCTTTCGGGTCTCACTATCTGCCATGATATTTCCTGGTGAAACCAAATTTCCAAGCTGGCCTCCAAAGCCAGTCGACGACTGAGCATCCTCCGTCGTGCGAAGTCCTTCTTTGGCACACCTGAGCTCCTCACCACATACAAGGCTTTCATCTGCAGCTCAATGGAATACTGCTCTCCCCTCTGGGCTGGTGCTCCTGCCGCACACCTAGCTCGGCTTCACGCTGTTGAAACCAAAGCTTTCAGAATCATTGGAATCTCCCGCGATGAAGCTAACTCCAAGGACCTTTCACTCACTCACCGCAAGCATGTTGGTGGTCTTTCTGTCTTCTACCGGACTCCTCTCCGGCCTAGCTCCCCCAGCTCTCTCTGGGCTCTGTCCCCCAAATTTTCCTACAGGTCGCACAAGATCTGCCAGCAACCCTCTTATGGTGAAAATTGCCAAAATCAAGACTCTCTGCTCACCTTCACTCTTTTCTCCCGCCTCTGGAACAAACTCCTTCACTCTCTTCAATCCCACTCCTCCCTCTAGGACTTTAAAACAGCTGCTCACCACCATCTCTTATCTTCCCCCATCCAAACCTTGATCTTTTCTACCCCCGTTAATTCACCCCAGATCCACTAATTTGAAATGCCAACTTCTTTCCTGGAAGTCCTGGCATTGTCCATGTGTTTTTTTTTTTAACCTCTCCCCCCCCCCCCCCCCTTTCCTACGCCTGCTCCCCCGAAGCCCTCTCCCTCCCACAGATCTCCCAATGTCCCTGCTCTTTGTCTTGTTCTCCTTCTCCCTTTATCATGTTTTATGTTTTATGTGTCAGTTTGTCTTTTTGTGATCAATATTAGCTCTTACACGAGCTTCGATCTTGTATACAAAAAAAATAATCTCTAAAAAGGGTCTTAAAAGGACTAAAAGAGTAAAATATCTAAAAGGAACAAAAAACATGAATGAAAGGACTGTCCCCTCTCTAGCCCTCACCCACTCCAACTCTGCCCCCCACTCCTTTTCCCCATTCTTCAAAGCAAGAGGACAATAATGGCAATAAGAGGTTAAAATTTAATGAAGAGGTTAAATGATATTATGATTACAGTCAAATTATATTACGGGGCATTAAGAGGTCAAAATGAAATAACGATGAAACATCATTTATTTATTTATTTAATTCACATTGTCGTGAGATGACAGAATCTCACGATATGTGATGGACATACATACAAACATAGATTACATTTTTACTTAATTAGTTAGTTATCTAATCACCTGGATGAAATTGAAAAAAGGGGCTCTTCCGGCATGTATTTTTTTTGGGAGGAGCCACCTTGGAGGAAATTGCCTACTGACTGAAGGGCATATGTTATGGCTTTAGCAGCTCATCTCGAACTCTTTGTGATGCCAACAATACTTTGTGAGGTCCTGAAGTTATCACAAACACATTTAGAACATTATGAGTGGGCTGGCAGGAAAGCCTAGAGATAGAAGTATGGGCAGTTGCCTCCGAGCTATCCAGCCTGGGTTTGAAACTCGACCCAGGTATAAACTGTCACCCTGGTTTTTCAAGGTGGAGGATGTGTCTGCCAGCACTGGCCACTTGGTGGATGGTAAAGATCACACGTGTCTCTCACGAAGGGTAGGCAAGTGATAACCAGCACTGAAAAAAAATTTAAATTCCAACACCTTCAGTTGAACGTCATGCCTGGTCAGCTGCTTCGTGAAACAATTGGGTCAAATCAAATTTGTTTTAAAATAATACAGCCTCATGAAATATTTTCCAAGCAATGAAGAATTTTGCTCAGTGTGAAAATGTACAATATAATTTGTTCACCATTTGGTGCCAGTAAATGCACAATCCCAAAGCAGGACATGGGCACAAGAATGTTGGACACCACTCCCTACAAAACACAACAGGCAGGTAACACTGTATTTGATTTCAAGGACAAGCTGTGACAGGAGCTGTGGTTACAACCAATGAACTTTCAGCCAAAGACCATGATACAATCACTATGGTATACAATTTGGTCATTCTACATCCCATTGGATAGAGTATCAGGCATGCCAGCTTACTCACTTTTGAACAGTATGATCTGAGTGTGATTCCTTGCATAGCTGCAAACTGTCGTGCTGGTAATTCATAGGAAGAAATCCTCGGGAAGGGATCTAAAGGCGATTGTCCCCACCTGCTAGACTTCGCTGATGGAAGTTGAGAAGACAAACAAAGGGCCCGTTCGAAAAAAGGAGTCCATTGCGTGCTGGTGCTGTGGCCAAATTTGCCTATTATTACCTGATCAATTGAAGGAGGGGGAGGGAGTTACTGAATCAGTATTATACCCAGGCTCCCCTAAAATGATGCAACCAACAGCAGTAGGTTACACCGTGTATATTAGGATGATGCGTGGTGTTTTTACCCCACCCACATGAAGCGAAAATCGGGGTTAAGCAATAGGGTTACTGCTGTCTGTCTGTCGGTCGGTCCATCTACAAAGGTCAGTTTATGATCAAGTTGATTATTAGACTTGATTTAAATTAAATGTTATATTTTAAACATGAATCGGAAAAGAGACGGAACATGAATTGGAAAAAAGTATTTTGGCTCTGGTCGGAAAAAGGTAAATATAGCAGTACTTTGGCTCTGAATTTGTCCCAAATGTACATGCGCAGAGAGTAGTGAGACAATTTTTTTAAGTCTGTCTGCCTGTCTGGCAGTCAAAGAATATTGGAAAAAAAATTCAAACAGGAAACATTGTTTTTTTGAACATTACAAAGGACACAAACAACAGGCACGAAGAATTGATGTAACATGTAAAATAAGTTGGTGTACAAGACACTGCATCAACGGTGGTAAACTTCCAGAATTTTTTTTAAAACCTTTAAAACAATTGCAATCCTTCAAATTCGGATTTGGACAAGATTTCCCAGTGGGGCAAATGTAATCAGGTTAACTTTAATGCTTCTTAAACTCAATTTCTTCCCATCTCTTTCTTTTGCTTTTTCTTTTGCTTTTTCTTTTTCTTTTTCTTTTTCTCTTTCTCTCTCTCTCTCTAAAACTCCTCTCAACTCTCCAATCTCCTTTAAAAGCTCCACAATCACACAATGTGATACAATAAACCTACTAGGTACTACCCTAACATCAAAATTATCCTGGAATCCACACATTACACAAATATTTAAGTCTGCTTCGAAGAAACTGGGAGTCCTGTTCAGATGTCGAAGATTCTTCTCCTCTCAACAGTTGCTTCAACTATATAAATGATTGATTCGGCCTTGTATAAAGTTCTGCTCTCACATCTGGGGAGTTTCTAGCTCCACACACTTACTGGACAGAATTGAATTAAAAGTAATTCGACTTAACTCTCCCAATCTGACCTCAAAACGTGACCCACTCAAATTATGCCGCAAAGTTGGCTCTCTTTCTCTTTTCTACAGATATTACTTCGGTTTCTGCTCCCAAGGACTTGCTGCTTGTTTACCTCCGCCATTAGCGAGACAACGGAATTCTCGACAAGCCGATACATCGCACGATTATTGTGTGGCCAATGGCAACTAAAGCATAGGCCGATATGATGTTTGTTTCTTCCCCTCTACTGCCAAATTCTGGAACTCTTTACCTTTTCATGTCTTTCCGAACACTTATGATCTTCCCATTTTCAAAAAGCAGATTTTTTACTTCCTCAAAAACTCTTAGACTATTCTGTTTTTCCTAACTTTTCTATCAATGCAGCTCTTTTATTTAAGGCTGAGGCGGAGCTTCAATGAGGACTATATAGTCTGCGACTGGAGCCTTCAACATAAAAATAAAAAAAAGAATTATATACTTAACACTGCATGTGGTAAGGTGTTCTATGAACTCTCGTTTGTTATGCAATTGCATTTGTTATTCGTTCGGGAATCTGAACATGTTAGCTCAGCACTTGCTCAATCCATAACCTCCAAAGAAACTTTCATTCAGGAACTCATACAACATATGTGTTGTATTGTCGGAATTTGAGGAGTCAGGATAGTGACCCCAAAGATTATGCCTTGGAAGCACGCCATTACCTCCTCAGAAAATTAGGCCTCTAATAATACTACTGATTAGCACTGTAACAGCTCTTCATTTACTGTAACATTGTGCTCCACAGTCAGTCGTTGCGCAATGTCCCAGTCCGTGTTCGTCTTGGATTGGGATGCGTAGGGTATTCACAAATATCTGGGACCCGAACGACATTCATTGGAAACCACTCGATGTTTCACGTCGATCATGCAAAAGTAATTCTTCCACCAAACGCGCGAACCTCTCACGTGACTAGGCCCGAAAGATTGCGAGATTTCACTGCACATCCTTTTCCGCCTCACTTCCTGGTTCGCCATGTTGCGTACTGTAGGCACGAACGTGCATTGTTGAGTAATCGTATTGATGAACGAAGTGCAACGTCGATTCTTGATTGTATTACAGTAATCACAAGTCAAAGTGGTAACGGTGTACAGCATTTAGTTCTGTTTGGCTTTTGTTAAGCACAAACACTCGACAATAGGGTTTGGAAGTGGAGTGTCTGGACCACATCAAAAAGGGATAAATTTCTTCTTTATTAAAGTATTCCTCTTCTTTAATTTGGGACTGTGATCCAACTGAACCCTGTTGTTCGCCTTGACCATTCCTAAAGGGACAGGAGCCGCTGTTGTGTCCGCACGCAAATAAACTTTTTAGAGTGGCCCTGGGCGGCTTAATTGAATATAGCGCCCTGTGTTGTGAAAGGTTGTAATGACAAAAATGCTCTTGCCTTGCACCTGTTCGTTTATATTGCACCTACATCATGTTTCGGCCAATCACACGGTCCCGTGGGATGCAAGGTTGCAATGGATTTGTGTCCTACTGTACTCAAGAAGTCCAAGAACCTCAAGGTTTTCTTTGAAATATTTTCCAATATAAAGGTAGACAAGCAGGGAATTACCAGTGACCTGCCATCCATCCACCTGCCATCCTGCCATGAATTACCATCTGCTTGTCGTTAAAGGCGGCAAAAAGGGTTGGCGTCAGGAAGGGCATCCGGCCGTAAAACATTGCTTCAAAAAGGGGACCGAAAAACAACAACTACCACGGTTCCCGAAAAAGGCCAACCCCCGCTTGCGGGGAAAAATGGCCTCTAAAGGTGGTTTTTATAAAGGTAGACATGATTAGTAACAAAGGATATTTCCTTATCTACTATATAACTGTATTGAGAGATGTTGGTCTGTGTGTGTGTCGCCATTTTTCTCAGAGTTGGCTGAACGGATCTTCGTCAAACTTTCAGAGGTTCATCAGTGAGTGCCTGGGAGTGTTGTAGGAAGAAAATTTTTGAAAAAAAAAAACGTTCGTTTTTTGGGAGTTTTTTTTATTTTTTATCGATCGACAGTGCCTAAGCCTTTTTAAATTAATGACAGTTATATACAAGTACACATTCGCATAAATGAATGCAAAACAATCACCACACATTTGAATACAAATAAATCAAACAATTCCAGAAGTGTATGAAGTTTGTAGTATGGCTTCTTCTTCCTTCTGATCGGCATCACACTTAACTCAGAAATGTGATGAACGCCACATTTACCCACCAGCATATATATGACCCCCTCCTCTCCTGCCTCCCCCACCTCCCCTACCCTTCCCCCTCCCCTTCCCCTCTCTCCCCTCCCCCCCTCCCCCGCCCGGCAACGCCGGGTACTTCTGATAGTTAATTATATTTACTTGACTATTTAAAGGTAATAAACTAGGAATCAACATTGGTGTGTCTTCGACCCTAGCATTTCAAGGTCGAGTAATTGCTTATCGCAAAATAAGAAGCTTTATGTAGGACACCATTATGTTCCCAGAATCTCTTTATTTTACTTTCGTCATTTATTCATTCCATAAGGCAGTGAGAGAATCCTGCAGAAGGGAGAACGCAAAAGCAAACTGTGGATTCTACTTCCTTTGGTTTTTGGATTATATCTCCTTGTGGTTAAGAAAATCCACTTGGTCAATCTGACAATGTGAATATGGAAGGGAGTTCATGAACGAATTATTGAAAGATGTGAGTTGAGTCAAAAATAGATACGGGAGTAGAGACATGTGAGGACTCGAGTTGTCATGTCATTTTGCACACATGTTTGACACTTCGTACCACTTCTTTAACTACATACTACTTCTTAAACGATGACCACTTCTTATAATACTACTTCTTTAGCTACTATACTCTCTGCCATCAAAGTCCGAACTTGTGATTGTTGTTGGTGTGATTTATATGTGGGAGATCATGAGACGGATGAGGTGCAAACCTCTGACAGATTTAATTGCTGAATAACTCCATGTCAATTTCTTCGTGATCCAATCATGTGATGCTGCGTTGCGGTGAAGGTTTTCACATCGGTATCCAATGTGGAAGTAACGATCTCAATACCGGGTATGTCCACCTCCAGTAGTGATCACTACATTCAAGTCCAGGGAGCATTTTTGCAGTACCCCAAGCAGTTCAAAACCAATCGCCTATTTGTGTCGAGCAAATGTATCGGTTCTGAGCAGGAGTCGTTATTCTGGAACGTCTACTTCTTGACATACACTACATGACCAAAAGTATGCGGACAGCCGGACACCCATCCTAATGAGTGGATTCGGCTATTTCAGCCACACCCATTCCTGACAGGTATATATAATCAAGCACACAGCCATGCAATCTCCATAGACAAACATTGGCAGTAGAATGGGCATACTGAAGAACTCAGTGACTTTCAATGTGGCACCGTCACAGGATGCCACCTTTCCAACAAGTGAGTTTGTCAAATTTCTGCCCTGCTAGAGCTGCCCCGGTCAACTGTAAGTGCTGTTATTGTGAAATGGAAACGTCTAGGAGCAACAACAGCTCAGCCGCGAAGCGGTAGGCCACACAAGCTCAAAGAAAGGGACTGCCGAGTGCTGAAGCGCGTAGCGTGTAAAAATCTTCTGTCCTTGGTTGCAACACTCACTACCGAGTTCAAAACTGCCTCTGGGAGCAACGTCAGCACAACAACTGTTCGTCAGAAGCTTCATGAAATGGGTTTCCATGGCTGAGCAGCCGCACACGAGCCTAAGATCACCATGGGCAATGCCAAACGTTGGCTGGAGTGGTGTAAAGCTCGCCGCCATTGGACTCTGGAGCAGTGGAAACGCATTCTCTGGAGTGACGAATCACGATTCACCATCTGGCAGTCCAACAGACGAATCTGCGGTTTGGCAAATGCCAGCAGAACGCTACCTGTCCGAATGCATAGTGCCAACTGTAAAGTTTGGTGGAGGAGGAATAATGGTCTGGTGCTGTTTTTCATGGTTCGGGTTAGACCCCTTCGTTCAAGTGAAGGGAAATCTTAACGCTACAGCATACAATGATATTCTAGGCGATTGTGTGCTTCCAACTTTGTGGCAAAAGTTTGGGGAAGGCCCTTTCCTGTTTCAGCATGACAATGCCCCTGTGCACAAAGCGAGGTCCTTACAGAAATGGTTTGTTGAGATTGGTGTGGAAGAACTTGACCAGCCTGCACAGAGCCCTGACCTCAACCTCATCGAACACCTTTGGGATGAACTGGAACGCCGACTGTGAGCCAGGCCTAACCGCCCAACATCAGTGCCCGACTTCACTCATGCTCTTGTGGCTGAATGGAAGCAAATACCCGCAGCAATGTTCCAACATCTAGTGGAAAGCCTTCCCAGAAGAGTGGAGGCTGTTATAGCAGCAAGGGGGGGGGACCAACTCCATATTTCTGCCCATGATTTTGGAATGAGATGTGTGATGTTCGGGTGTCCACATACTTTTGGTCATGTAGTGTATCTCCAGTTGATCCAGTGGCTTAATATAATCTCCTGAGATCATAAACAGTTCCTCTCCTAATGCTAAAGAGCCTTGCAACATGGATAGTGGACGGCCCTGTGTGACGGTGTCCAATTATTTAATTGCTCTCATTTACTGACAGACGTAGCATTGTATTGGATTGTCTAATATTGTAATCAATGTATTTTTTGAACGAGCAACACGGTACCCGCCCTAAGGGCGGGGCTTCAATTGGGAGGCCCAAATTAAAAGGCAAAATATGAGAAATTGAAGGCTTTTTTATTTTTAACGATTTATATTAACATCCGTTAAATCATATCACACGCAAATCATCAAAATCTAAACAGTATTTGTAGAATTTCAATAAAAGCCACATCACTGTGTTCATATCGGAAATATTATTCCATAGTGTTTGGAAAAACTGGAAAATTGGAAAAATTGGAAAAATTGGAATAACAATTTTTACTCCTTACTATTTTACTCCAGGGGGTCCCAGGATTACCCACCCAAAATTTCGTTGCGATCGGTTCAGCCGTTTTTGCGGTACCTGGGAACAGACGGACGGACTGACAGACTGACAGACATTTGGTGAATTCTAGTAAGCTGATGCGTACGTTAGTGTCTCGGAAAGACTGTTTCAAATTTGTTCAGAATGCCTCGTGTCACCTCTAAAAATGTAAGGGTGCAGGAGTTGCACGTGCTGAACGAGTATTGCACAAGGCAATTAAGTTATGTGGAAACTTGCAATCAGGTGTTCTACCCATCCCTCGTGCCAAAAAAGGCTCTTGGAATGAATGCTGGAGCATTCATTCCAAGAGCAGTCCTTCAGTGAATGCTGGAACACAGCAGTCCTTCAGCAATTACATTATCAAATTACACATGTTCAGCTTTCTTATTGTGGAGAGTATGCTACTTCAATGGCACAATTATTTCCATCTTGTGTGGTCATCTGGGGAAGGTTTTTGACACAAGTCTTTCATGAACCGATTGGCCAGGCTTGTCATTTGCCTGAAGGTGGCAGGAATTTGTGATTTGTTCACCGTGTCAGTGATAACTCGTCTACTCTTTGCAAAAGACAGAAATATAACGATTGGCCACCAACAACCATTCCTGGCAAATGGGTCTTCTGGCTGAACATCTGATGGACGTTGCAGACATTAATACATCGCCCTGCATGGAAAACAATAGTTTTATATTTGGGTCCAGATTTGAACACAGGTTAGACAGCTGGAAAGAAAGAACATACACCTCGAAGCTATCCTGCCAGCCCACAGTTTGATAGCCAGAAGGAAATTGAAACACTCATTCATGCATTATTCGTTCTACGTAATTCCAGCATTCACATAATTTTACTTTTGAAGATGAAATAATTTCATTAGGGACCCTCAGGATGACAAAAGCATCTGGATTTTGTTAATCGGTACATAATAAACATATATTTTAGGAGGAAAATCCTGCAACGGCCTTTTGCAATAGTGCGAGGCATTGACAGAAATACAGACTGTGAGGCTGCACGTGTGTTTTGAGTACTATACCTTGATACTGTTTGCTGATAATTTGCTTTTTCATCAGAGAATTATGATGGAAACTTCCATCACCGCAATGGCCCTGTTTTTCTGAACAAAGGAAAACCACCAAGTACCCGCACACATGTCCGGGTGGTCGAACAGAAAGAATGTGGTCACAGTGCAACGTGGGACTTTTTGGAAGGAACATGCGAAGTAGGTTTTTTTTTCCACATCAAATGAGGCTCACAGATTAGAACGTTGTCTCAAATGTAGGGTGCAGGGATATTGTTTCAGGATCAAATGTAGTGTAGATCTAACATAGCACGCCGTATCAAAGTAGGAGTTCCATTGGTGACGGATTCACTTCTGAGCTGTCTGGTCCTTGGTTTGACATTTGGTGGGGACAAATCCAGCGGATAAAGGAAATATTCTGTTCTTGTTCGTTGGTCATAGTAGATGCTACATTGTGGAGCATGGTGGAGCAAAGATACTGTATGTCAACAAAGACAATGACATTTGGATGCGGTGTAGATCCAACCGTTCCTTGTACTATGGCATCCGTTACCCAGGCGTCCTGGTTAAACTGCCATAATCCGTGATGCCTCCTCATTCCTCACTCCTATTTCCCACTATTGTCCCACTTGTACAACCATCTTCCTGAAAGGGTTGGATCCTACGCTTCCCCACAGGGCTTCAAGAAAGCATTGCACCTCCAGCTCATGCCATCCCCCATCCTAGACCCACAATGTTTTCTACGCCCATTCACTTTATCTAACCCAACCCTCATATTTGCAGGTTGCTGTGCCCAAATGTTGCTCCACTGTCAGTACATCATGTATATTTTTCTTCATCAAAAATCTATATTATAACACAGCACCTTAATACAATAACCTTAATTTTTAGGAATATGCAAGAGTTTTTCTCTTCGGATCAATCAATTTATTACGTATGCAAATATGCCAGAAATTTTGACTCCTTCCACCGCACCACCGCTTCTCTTTCCCCATATTTTAGATGCTCCATTTACACTCCTTCTGTTTCTTAACCCTTTACTGCTATCTTCTCGACAATTTATCTTCCATTTTCCTGACATAATGAATATGTGGTCCTTACATTCAACACTTACTGCTAAGAAAATTCAGGGAACGCTATGTCGATGGAGAAATATATTAAATGGTAAGTATGCTTATGTTATTGAATAATAAGTATGCTCTCTTCTATATTAAGCTGTTCATACACATTCATTGTAAGGAACGTTCCTTTCCTGCCCTTACATTGCCTCTGTATCTCCTCCCAAACCATCCAGCTCCTCCATGAGCCTCGACTCTATATAAAAATAAAAAAGAATGAGGAATTTGGGTTTTTATCCCAATCCAAATGGAATTGCGGGGAATGCGCTCAAACGACACACGAACATGTTCAACATCCTCACCACTTGTGCTTGGTGGCCTGCCCTCTTCCTCTGCAACATTCTACCACTACCGGTCTCCATAAACTTTTAACCAGTCTCGGTGGCTTAGTGGTTAGAGTGTCTGCTCGAACCACGAAGCCACCATTGAGGCTTGGACGTCGGTGGTTCAAATCCGGCAGAGTCATACCAAAGACTTAAAAAATGGTACGTGCTACTTCCTTGCTTGACACTCAGCATTAAAAAGGATAGAGCGTGGACAAACAACCATAGGTTGGTAATAATATCACAGGATTTGATGGGCCATCTGGCTCCCTCTGAAAATCAAAGTTCTTTGTAAGCAACATACATCATGAAGTATCGTAGTACTAAATATGTAGGGGATGGCAATGAAAAAAATGGCCACCCTCTCAATTATATTACAATGGACAAAAAAAAAAAAACTTTCCATCTGCTACCGAGGTAAATGGAGGTGTCCTTCATTCGAATATGCCGGTTTCAAATCTGAAGTCAAAATTGACTCAGCACATCAGGAATTTTAGTTACGAAAAAAATGGCATTGTTTAAAAATCAAGCGCATTGCACAATATAAGCAAATATCTCAACTAGAACGACACTCTGTAGAGAGCATACCTCCGCCAGACTGAACAAGTTACTCTTTGTATCCCACTGATAGGGCGGATCTGGATCTGGACCTGAACCAAAATCGAATCGGCTTGTTCTTGTCACCTATGCAACTCATCCACCAAGTTTTGTCATAAGTCGTCCACAAGTTTTTGAAATATCATGTTATATATCCCTTTTGGACACATCTCTCAATGGTGAAGAATCACTTATTTTTTTTAAGAATTCGTATCCGGATCCTGATTTGGATCTTCACCAAAATCAAATCGAATTGTCCTTGTCACACAGACAACCTGTAGACCAAGTTTAGTCCGAATCAGTCCATAACTTTTTGAGATATTGTGTTCACAGAAAGACAGACAGATAGGGTCACAGACAGATAGTAACTGTTAACCATAAACTGAGGCACATTAAACAACAAAAACACCTAGTATAAACTACCATGAACTGTTTAGAAATGATTTAAGCAATTGCTTATATGCTTGTGACTACTAGTGCTTAATTGTCTATGAAGAACCAGCAGTATTGTCATCCATCATGTTAGGGTTGAAATGCCCCTGAAAACGCATCTGCACTATGTCCTGTTAGCGCGTCTCCATTACTCCCCTGACAGCACTTCTCCATTACGCCCCTGACAGCGCGTCTCCATTACTCCCCTGACAGCGCGTCTCCATTACTCCCCTGACAGCGCGTCTCCATTACTCCCCTGACAGCACGTCTCCATTACTCCCCTGACAGTGCGTCTCCATTACTCCCCTGACAGCACGTCTCCATTACGCCCCTGACAGCGCGTCTCCATTACGCCCCTGACAGCGCGTCTCCATTATGCCCCTGACAGCACGTCTCCATTACGCCCCTGACAGCGCGTCTCCATTACGCCCCTGACAGCGCATCTCCATTACGCCCCTGATAGCACGTCTCCATTACGCCCTCGATAGCGCGTCTCCATTACGCCCCTGACAGCGCATCTCCATTACGCCCCTGAAAGTGCGTCTCCATTACGCCCCTGACAGCGCGTCTCCATTACGCCCCTGACAGCATGTCTCCATTACGCCCCTGACAGCGCGTCTCCATTACGCCCCTGACAGCGCGTCTCCATTACGCCCCTGACAGCGCGTCTCCATTACGCCCCTGACAGCACGTCTCCATTACGCCCCTGACAGCGCGTCTCCATTACGCCCCTGACAGCACGTCTCCATTACGCCCCTGATAGCACGTCTCCATTACGCCCTCGATAGCGCGTCTCCATTACGCCCCTGACAGCGCATCTCCATTACGCCCCTGAAAGCGCGTCTCCATTACGCCCCTGACAGCGCGTCTCCATTACGCCCCTGACAGCATGTCTCCATTACGCCCCTGACAGCGCGTCTCCATTACGCCCCTGACAGCGCGTCTCCATTACGCCCCTGACAGCACGTCTCCATTACGCCCCTGACAGCGCGTCTCAATTACGCCCCTGACAGCACGTCTCCATTACGCCCCTGACAGCACGTGTCCATTACGCCCCTCACAGCGTCTCCATTACGCCCCTGCCAGCACGTCTCCATTACGCTCCTGACAGCACGTCTCCATTACACCCCTGACAGCACGTCTCCATTACGCCACTGACAGCGCCTCTCCATTACGCCCCGGACAGCACGTCTCCATTACGCCCCTGAAAGCGCCTCTCCATTACGTCCCTGACAGCGCCTCTCCATTATGCCCCTAATGTCGCATCTCCATTACGCCCCTGATGTCGCGTCTCCATTACGCCCCTGATGTCACGTCTCCATTACGCCACTGACAGCGCCTCTCCATTACGCCCCGGACAGCACGTCTCCATTACGCCCCTGAAAGCGCCTCTCCATTACGCCCCTGATGTCGCGTCTCCATTACGCCCCTGATGTCACGTCTCCATTACGCCCCTGATGTCACGTCTCCATTACGCCCCTGATGTCGCGTCTCCATTACGCCCCTGATGTCGCATCTCCATTACGCCCCTGATGTCGCGTCTCCATTACGCCCCTGATGTCGCGTCTCCATTACGCCCCTGATGTCACGTCTCCATTACGCCCCTAATGTCGCGTCTCCATTACGCCCCTGATGTCGCTTCTCCATTATGCCCCTGATGTCGCATCTCCATTACGCCCCTGATGTCGTATCTCCATTACGCCTCTGATAGCGCGTCTCCATTGTGCTGATATATTGGTGGAACCTCTGCTGGTTCGTAAGACTCCGTGCCATGGGTATCATCACCATCATCATCACTTTCTATGTCAGCAGCAGCCTGTGGAGCTGGTACGGGATCGTCCTTGTCATGGGGCACAGGTACTAGTGTTAACTCGCAAATCTGAATATGTTATCTTGTTTTTCTTTTTCTTTGTGAATGCAGCTATTTTAACCACGCAGACACAACATTAATTCGGGTGATTCTTTGACTCCCGCCACATTATTGGGACGGCGAATGGCTCGTGTCAGTCCAGAGGTACAAACAGTGCAACATATGTGTGGTGCCCATGTCTTGTCTTGGTTGACCATCTTGCAACCGAAGTAATGCTTGTTTGTATGTGACCTTGAGACTTGGTTTTGTTTTCCCGTTGGGTACGAGGCGTATACTTGCCACATGTGTAGCAAAAGCAGTCTGCACTGTTCAGACACGTTCGTCGATTCATATCAATCTGAAATATAATAATATTGAAATATAATATCGTTATGAAATTGAAGTACTCACAGTATTCAAAAGAACACTAAAAATATGTTTATCAGCTTTAAAAAAAAAGTTTTGTTTTTTTAAAACAAACAGCTTTATTTGAAAAGAACACTTAAAAGATGCGACATTGGATTTACAATATTTTCTGTAACTAAAAATCCTGATGTGTTGGGTTAATTCTGATTTCAGATTTGAAATCAGCATACCCAAAGACACATACTTTTAGCGAGGTAGCAAAGTTGTTGTTGTCGTGCAGTGTTATTGAAGATAGAAAGTTTAGCCGTGCAGACCATCAAAACGCACACACTGTACCAAATGCATACCCCATCACAAACTTCCACGACATCTTGAAATTCGAACTCAAGACTGCAAGGATGGCAAAATCATGATGGCCTTGATAAAATTCAAAAGTTTTACTCGCAGGAATTGTTTTCATTCATCAGTGTTTTCAGTACTGAGGAGGCGAAGTTAAGTTATTAAATTGCAAATGCTGGAACTTAATCCAGTTTATCTCGAGACGTTCAAATGTGATGAGAGTTTTTCCAAGTCGAGTATTCACTTTGATGTCTGACCATATCCAGAACCGATTATAATAGGGGAAACTACAGCAAGCTGGGTTTGCGGATGGTGTGAGGGCGCTGGAAAGTTAATTATTGCAAAAGCATTTCTGATAAAAGAAAAGGAATAGATTTCCAAAGGTTGTTCTTTATACCAGGCATGGATCTAAGGGACAATGAGCAATGGTGGCATCGACATGCAAACGTCTATAACTTGTAAGGATATGATAGAGGAGAAAAATGAGGGAAGATTAAGAGGATATGTGTAGGAGGAGAAGAGGATGGAGAGAAGTAAATGGTAAAGATAGATGGAACATATTAGTTCCTCTTTTCCTCCACTCATTCCATTCCTCTTTTCTCCCACCTGTGGAATCACCTTCCACATTGTTTTCAATCTAATTCTTCCCTCCAGGTCTTCAAGACGGCTCTTCACCATCATCGCAGGTCCCCCCCCCCCCCCCCCCCCATCCAAAACCATGATCTTTTCTACCTTCGTTAACTCTCCCCAAGTCCACCGCTTTTCAACTCTCCTTTTTTTTCCTTGCTGAGAGTTTGTTTCTGTATCCATCATTCATCTTCGAAGTCTCTCTGTATTTCAGCCCTCAATCCCGCTGTTGTGTGTTTCTCTCTCTCATTCTGCTTATCGATTTGCTGTGCTGCATCCTGATCCGATCTATGTTTGAGCTCCTCCACAAGCCTCGATGACATAATACATATAAAAGAACAAGAAAAAGAGCAATCAGAGATTGCCAACCCTTGCCAGAATGTATTTTCAGTGGTTTTTAAGGCTTTTGTGTTAAACCAAATATGGCGGCCGAACCACGTGACCGATGACGTCATTTTTTTCTAAACTAATTTATTCCTAGATTATGTTCAATAAATTTCATCTTGATCTTGTACTTGTCGAATTATGACGTCATAATGGAGGCACCTATGACGTCATCATTAACATATTTTATTCCCCATGGAGAGTTCTTTACAGTGAGCCATGTCTCAATTTTTTCTATTCAGCGCTTTCGGAGACATAGATTGCAACGTTTTTCGGTTTTTCCAAGATGGCGGCCGAGCCACGTGACCGATGACAACATTATTATTTTATCTCCACCGGTTTATGCCCACGGAGGTATATAATAAACTGGAGAGCCAATGACGGCTGTCGGCTGAAGCTAGCGGAAGTTGCTTGGCGGCCATATTGGGAAGCCGATTGTGTCTGCGTCCGTGTTTGACTTTCGTGTCTTGTGTCTTTGTCTTTCGCACTCACTCTTCAATTTTATTCTGCTAAAGGATACGACTATGTTCGAGAGACATTCGACTTGGCACTGCCAAGTCCATCCACAATCCGGAAATGGTACAGCGCAATTGATGGTTCACCTGGTTTTAGTGCAGTTGTATTCCAAGCACTAGAGAGCCGGTTTAAAGCAGAGAAGGAGACTGGCAAGAGAACACTGTGTAGCCTGATGTTAGACGAGATGGCCATCATGAAGGCAATTGACTTTTTAGGGGACAAGGTATTGGGGTACGTCGACATCGGAAACGGAGTCCAAGATGACAGTGCTCCCCAGGCCAGCAACGCACTGGTTTTCATGCTGGTTGCACTGAATGACAGTTGGAAAGTGCCTGTAGCATACTTTATGATAAATGGATTGTCGGGGAAGGAACAGGCGAATTTGGTGACACAATGTCTACTAAAATTGCATGATATCGGTGCAGAGGTGGTTTCCTTAACTTGCGATGGACCGTCCGCTCATTTGACAATGTTACGTGAGCTAGGTGCCGACATCACGCCGCAGAATGTGAAACCAACATTTCCCCACCCAGCAAATCCCGAAAAGAAAATTTGTGTTGTACTCGATGCATGTCACATGCTTAAACTTGCAAGAAACTGTCTTGGATCCATGAAAATGATGGAGGATGGCAACAAAAAAGTCATCGCGTGGAAATACATCCAGGCACTCTTTGATCTGCAGAAGAGGGAAGGCTTGCGTCTGGGAAATAAGCTCTCCCGGAAACACATCGAGTGGAAGAGCAATGTCATGAAGGTGGACACAGCTGCTCAGACATTGAGCACTAGTGTGGCAGATGCAATTCGGTTTTGCAGGGACACTTTGCAACTATCAGAATTTCAGGGCAGTGAGGCTACCTGCCAATACATTGAAACATTGGACAAACTGTTTGACATTCTAAATTCTCGCAATCCATTGGCACGAAACTACAAGGCACCACTCATGACATCACGAGAAGGACTTTTCCTGCCATTCCTGGATACTGCCTACAGTTACTTGTCCAACATCAAAAACATGAATGGTCAAGTTATGACCAATACGCGTTTGAAAACCCCCTTCATTGGTTTCATGATCTGCATAGAGAGTGTCAAAATTTTGTATTTCACATATGTCAAACCTGCCTCATCTCCCCTGCGATACCTGCTCACGTACAAAATGAGCCAAGACCACATTGAACTTTTCTTTGGAGCGGTCCGCATTGCATGTGGAAGTGGGAATAACCCAACGGCCCGGCAGTTTGTTGCCGCATATAAGCGCCTCTTGATGCGACATGACATCAAGTCTGCAAGTGGGAACTGTTCTGCACAGGACTCAACCAGAATCCTGAATGCGGCTTCCTTCAAGTGCGTTGCAAAGCAGGCTGTGCCTGACGAGAGTCACGACATGTTGGTGGCCAGACGATACGACCTGGAGTTGAGATCGCCGGCAAAAGAGGACCACGACTATGCGGATATTCCAAATTTTGAGCAACTTTCCATCTTTACAGAGTCATGTGTTGGCTATATTGCCGGCTATGTGGTGAGGATGGTGAGGAAGACTCTGAGGTGTAGCCAATGTCTTTCTGCATTGACCAGTAACAACGAAGAATGGCAAACCACACCAATGTACAGCCTGATTGTTACCAAGAACAGGGGTGGCCTCATAGTTCCCTCGCACAGTGTTGTTCGTGTCTGTGAGGCGACTGAACGCTGTGTCAAGAGGCTCCTGGCTGTAAGCAATGGCAAAATGCCTCGTGAAAGTGGGATAAGAGCGGCAATTTCCACTTCTGTCCTTTCTGAGGTCGGTCGGTCTACATTTGCTTCCTTGGATCGGCACATGTTTGACTGTGAGGCAGACAGCAACCATGTGTTTGCTTTAATACATTCTGTATCACAATCATACAGCAAGATACGTTTCCATCATGTTGTGAGAACACTCGATGATGACATGAAGGAAGAGCGCATCAGGAAAAAATATTGCAAACTGGTCCTGTTTGCTCACCAGTGAGGCAACACCAGAGCAAGCTGAAATATAAGAGCGACCTCATCTCTACATGGTGTGGGTGTGTTTTGTGGGTTAACTGTGAATTGTGTGGGTTAACTACATGACAGCGTTTCATGTCATTTATGTGACTGACTCACTGTTGATGTGTTGCTGACCCATGTCAGTGTAGAATAAACTCTGGTTATCATTATATCTGCGTGGTTTCTAACATCTCGGTAATAGAAACATACACATCTTAGTTACAATATAATGACTGAATTAAGTAACATCATATAACATGACAACAAATCAGATCTTTATATTGAGGAATATTATAGAACAAGCCAAAGAATGGCAAACGACGATGTACCTCAATTTTATAGATTTCTAGAAAGCTTTCGACTCCTTGCCCAGAGAAAGTCTGGGTCATAATGAAGAAATACAGCATACCTGGAAAATTAGTGAACCTTGTAAAAGCCCTTTACCAAGACTTTCAATGTGCGGTCGTCGACCAAGGTGAAACAACAGAATGGTTCAAGGTGAAGACAGGAGTTAAACAGGGGTGTAACATGTCAGGATTCTTATTCCTACTAGTGGGTGATTGGGTCATGAGAAGAACGATAAAGAACACCGAGCGGTAATTTTGGGCACTTTTTTTTCAAACAAGCTCTAAACCATTGGATTCCCCAGGAAAAATGCGTCTAGAACCAACTTCAAACTTAATGAACACCATTTCCTTAAAGAACGGGATTCTGAGCCCGAATATCAGTTCAAATATTAGTATTCTATATTAATTAAATAGTCGGCGGTCCTAAAATTCGCTCCAGCTGCATCATCAGTGCGCCACGCCTTTGCTTTGACAGGCTTACGATCGGCTTCCCAATATGGCCGCCAGACTATTTCCGGTGGCTTCACGGCGGCTAATGCTGCGAGATGGCCAATTGGCTCTCCATATTATATACCTCCGTGTTTATGCCGACATGGCGCTCAAGAAATGTCATCTTGATTGGATGAAGTTTTGTATTTGTCGAATTATAACGTCATAATGGGCACGCACCTATGACATCATCATTAACATATTTTATTTCCCATGGAGAGTTCTTTACAATGAGCAATGTATAATTTTTTTTTCTATTCAGTGCTTTCGGAGATAGAGGTGCAATTTTTTTCGGTTTTTCCAAGATGGCGGCCGAACCACGTGACCTATGACGTCATAATTATCATAAAAAAAATTCTACAGGTGGAGTTGCACCGATGGTGACATTTTCCTGTCAATCAGACCAACGGTTGCAGAGAAAATCATATTTATTCTGTGTGGACAAACAAACAGACAAACAAACAAACAAAGACAGACAAACAACAACAGCAACAACAACATGCATTTTAAGGCCATTTTCCCTGCTAGAGCGGGGGTTAGCCTTGCGGTCCCCATGACAATCTTCTCCATTTTGCCCTATTTTCTGCATCTCTCCTTCTTCTGCATCTTTCTCCATCACAAACAAACAGACAAACAAACAGACAGACAAACAACAACAGCAACAACAACATGCATTTTAAGGCCATTTTCCCTGCTGGAGCGGGGGTTAGCCTTGCGGTCCTCATGACAATCTTCTCCATTTTGCCCTATTTTCTGCATCTCTCCTTCTTCTGCATCTTTCTCCATCACAAACAAACAGACAAACAAACAGACAAACGCAATACCCTCTCCTCAGGCGAGGGTAAAAAAAAGAATGAGGAGTTTGGGTTACCATATATCAATTGTGCTATTTTGCTGTACTTTATACGTAAATGGCCTATTTATTACAGCAGACTTGAAGCTTCCTTCCACAGATACTGTGACCAATGGATTTTCACCGTACACAGAAAAGCACAAACAGAAACAGAAAGGCCAGCCACCTCGACACAACCTCAATATGGCAGAGCCGTGAGCACCAGAACATAGGGGTTTCGGATCCGATTACCCCAGGAATTGAAACCGCACCTCAGTACAATACCCTAAAGCTGTACAGCCAGTTCCTGTAAACACCTTTAATAAGCACTTCTCAAATTCTGAAATAAATGCTTTTGTATAATCGAAATGCTTTCGCCGTCAGAGCTCCAACGGAATAATTGCGGCGTTTCCACAAGCAAGTCAAGCCATCATGGGAGGCAACACGAGGGTATGCGATGCCTACCTACATCGGGCAACAAGGTGTGCTCATACATGTTCAGAGGTATCTATAAATTGATTTTAGCCTTTTTACAACACCCCCTGCTCTCCCACCATATTTTCCAACCACACACACACACGTGTCACACGAGTGGGATTGGGAGGCTATACAGAATCAATGTGAGGAAAGGAAAACATTCCTTTGTAATCTGCATTTCCTCACAGCTCCTCTTTTCCATATTCTCCTCTCTCCTCCCAAGTTCTCCGCCACACCTTTTCTCCAATAAATTGTTCTCAAATAACACCTCTCCCTTACCCAACTTACATGGGCGTGACCTATGAGTATTTTCCCTCATAGAGCTTTAAGGAAACTCTCAGTACGATTATTCCAAATGAGGCACCCACTGCCACCCCGATGATCCAAAAGAACATCACATGATCCAATCAATATATGATATCCAAAACTTTACAATCGTGATCATACATGTACTTTACACTTCAAATTGTTCAACCATTTACCATGGAAATGCACGTCAGGAAAAGGTAACACATTTCAAACTACAACAGCACTCGGTAGAGTGCATACCTTCGCCAGGCTGAACAGTTTACGTTTTGTATCCCACTGATAGGCCGGATCTGGATTCGGACCTGAACCAATATCTATTCGGCTCGTTCTCGTCACCACCCAACTCATTCATTTAATTTTGTCATAAATCCGTCCACAACTTTTTTTAATATCATGATATACTGTATATTGACATATATATATACACACACACACACACATATATATATATATATATATATATATATAGTTGTTTTGGCCCTATCACGCAATGGTAAAGAATCCCTGGTGTTGGGCTAGCGGCGAGGGTGCCAGCTTAGGATAACCAAGGATCCTGGGTTCGCAATCCCGGTCGATCGCTGAATTAACGCCAGGGGGGTTGACTCAGCCTGTCATGGTCGATCGCTGAATTAACGCCACGGGGGTTGACTCAGCCTGTCATTCCTTCCGAGGTCGGCAAATTGAGTACCAGTTCACTGGTAATTCCCTGCTTGTCGTAAAAGGCGACGAAAAGGGTTGGCGGCAGGAAGGGCATCCGGCCGTAAAACATTGCTTCGAAAAGGGGACCAAAAAACAACAACAACCACGGTCCCCGAAAAAGGCCAACCCCCGCTTTGCGGGGAAAAATGGCCTCTAAATGTGTTTTTTTTTTTTTTTTACTCAATGGTAAAGAATCACTTAAAAACGAGACCAAAAGTCTAACAGCGGCGGAGCTGGGCTTGTAAAATATTATAAACCACAAACACACATGATTAGCTTTTTAAACAGTCGCTAATGCTGTTGATAACATTAAACAAAGAAATTTAGAGGAATCCCGACATCCGTGAGGTACGTTTTACTGACAGAACTGAGCGAAAATCTACTGTAATCTATATACCCCACAAGGGTTGGAGGTGTTCTCCTTTACCAAGCAGCTAGCTAGTGCTTGCCAAGCTAGCCGTTCCTTAACGGTTTTGCATAGAGTGCTTGCTCAAATGCTTAAACCACTTGGCGATCTCTCCACAAGAAACTTGGTAAATGAACACATACCCAATATTCTTGAGACCCGACCATAGAGAGACTGTAATCTATATACCCCAAAGAGGAATGACCTTTCCTGCGGAACTCGAAGTGAGCGGGTGTAGACCACTGATCTCTATAACAACTGGATGGGTGGACTAATGGTGATTGGCCTATTCTCGTTGAGGCAACAGGAAGTGACCTGGCGCCATCTTGACACCCCCAAAACAATCGTTCATTCGACTTGTTGCATGCTTGCGGACCTGGTGAATGTTGCCATAAAAGCTAGATATTTATAGTAATTTTGGATTGCAAATCAACTCTTTTAAGAATTTTATTGTGACAAGCGACAGGATGCCTGCGTGCGTTTCGTTTGGTTGTACAAACCGCGATGAGCGCAACAAAAGAGAGAAAGGAGTGACTTTCCATCAGTAAGTTTAAAAAATTTTCTTCATGACTTTGATTTTCAATGTCTGTCGGGCCTTGTCGTCAGGCTCACGTAGCCCTAGCGGACCGCATATTGTGAATCGTCATTGATGAAATATTAACCTGCACAGTGACATTGCCCGGGTCTGCTAGTTCGCTAGGACTAAGTTGACCAGCAATTGTATAATTTATGCACTAAAATGTAATTGTTGACTGTTTATTCATTTGTGGAATGACTCGTTGACAGTGATCTCAATGTATCAGCGTACAGAGGCACATATTAGAGCAGGAAATATTTAATTGCATGGGTTTATCCCTGGTCTGTTCTAACTTGTTATAACAGATCTTCAACTCGCAGAACTGCTGTTGATAATCAGGCAAATAACAAAATAATTTTGGCCTAGCAGCAAACAAAAATACAGACTATAATTTCAAATTTTACTTTTATTTTTATGTCAACCGACAAGTATTGTTTATAGTAAATTTTGTTCTCCCTGTGTGGGAATTCCCATTTTCATTTTATCATGACCGACTATTGTTATATTTCATGACAACATCTGTCAACCAATGCAAGGATGACGTTAACAGAATGTATTTGGCATGCAGGTTCCCACACTGTGATCCAGAAAGGCTACGGAGGTGGGTGTTGAACACAAAGAGGGACAAGTGGCTACCTAATTCAAGATCACGTCTCTGTTCCGACCATTTCACAGACGACAGTTTTGACAGGACTGGTCAAACAGTTCGTCTGAGGCCAAATGCAGTTCCCACCATTTTTGGATTTCCTGACCACCTTCAGAAGGTAAATGCAAATGTCATGATCTCATGAGTACATTTTCAACAACAAATTAAGTTTCATGTCTTTTGTCATTTGATGTTAGCTGATGTAATTGCTATCGATTTCACTGCATTACACAAGACGATGTGAATTCAGCAGTCTCAGGATGCCTTCTTGAGACGATTCCAACGCAATCAGCCTGGTGTTTCTATGTCAATTAGTTCCTGAGATATTACGCAAAATGTGATTCTAAGGTTTTTTGAGATCCTGATCTCGTACAGCTCGTATTATAAAGCACCAGAGCATTTGTAAAGTTGTTCTGGATAGATATATACTGGAATATAATTATTTTTAATATTTAATTTCCAGAAAGCTACAACTCGCAGACAAACCAAAGTCAAGAACGACTGCACCACTGAACCAGGCTCCAGCACAGAGTCCACTCAACCTGATCCAACATCTGAGTCCATGTGCCACCAAGACCACTCCTATGCCACGATGGCATCTCCAAGAAAATTGAAACACAAATTGGATGACGCCAGTGCTCAGCTGCAAAGTTGCAATAAGAAACTAAAACTTGAAAAGCAGAAAACAAGGCGTTTGTTGCAAAAAGTGAATGATATGAGTGTGGTTGTGACATCTTTGCGTGATAAGAACTTGATCACCACAAATTGTGCGGAAATGTTGGAGACAACATTCAGTGGTATTCCAAAAGAAGTCATGAAGAGAATTCTGAGCAATACGAATAAATCTGCATCCTATCCAGAGGAACTAAGATCATTTGCTATGACTCTTCAGTTTTACTCCAGTAAAGCATATGACTATGTGAGAGAGTCTTTTGATTTGGCCTTGCCACATCCACGTCAAATTAGGTCATGGTACAAGGGCATCGAAGGAGATCCAGGTTTCACCAAGGCTGCATTTAATGCCCTACAAATGCGCGCCAAAGTCTACGCAAGCCAAGGGAAGGAGGTTGTGTGTGCCATCATGTTTGATGAGATTGCAATTCGCAAGCATGTTGAATTCGCCAATGGAAGATACCATGGATATGTCGACATCGGTAGTGGGAAATTTGATGATTCTACACCGGTGGCAAGAGATGCTGTGGTGTTCATGGCCGTATCGGTGAATGAATCTTGGAAAATACCCTTGGGATATTTCCTCATAGTTGCCATGAATGGCGAGCACCGCGCTAATGTTGTCACGGAATGCTTTCACCGTCTACATGAGGCAGGTGTTCGAGCCGTCTCGCTTACATGTGATGGACCTTCTTGTCACCTGGCCATGATGCGTTGTTTGGGTGCAAAAATCGATGTCACTGCATTGGATGCATCTTTCGCCCATCCAGCTGATCCAACCCAAAGAGTGCATGTGATTCTGGATGCCTGCCACATGTTGAAGCTGTTGCGGAATGCATTGGCAGACGGTGGACTTTTCCAGACCAGTGATTGCAGGACTGTAAGCTGGCAGTACATTGAAGAGTTGAACGCTCTCCAAAAATCCGAAGGACTTCGTCTTGGAAATAAACTGAGGAGTGCTCACATACAGTGGAAGAAGCAGAAGATGAAGGTAAATCTCGCTGCGCAAGTTTTCAGTGCCAGTGTTGCTGATGCATTGCAATACTGCAATGAGGGTCTCCAACTGCCACAGTTCAAGGGATGTGAAGCGACAGTGGAATTTATCAGGCACATCGACAGTGCCTTTGATGTGTTGAACAGCAGAAATCCCCTTGGGAAAGGCTTCAAAGCACCTATGAGGAAAACCAACAAAGACAGATGGTGGAAAATAATGGAAGGAGCCAAAAAATTCCTCCTCAGTCTGAAAGATAGATCAGGCTCTCCGATGCATCTCGGTCCTCGGAAGACAGGGTTCATTGGTTTTATTGTTAGCATGGAGAGCACAATCAACTTGTTCTCTGAACTTGTTGATTCACCAAATGCCCCTCTGACATATCTCCTGACATACAAATTCAGTCAGGATCACATCGAACTATTCTTTGCAGCTGTACCGAGAAAGGTGGCTTCAACAACAATCCCACAGCGAGACAGTTCAAGGCGGCGTATAAGCGCCTTCTGGTCCGACATGCAGTCAAGAACGGAACAGGAAATTGTGCAATCTTGGACAGAACTGATGTTTTCCACATTGACAACGTATCGCAATCCACAGTTAACGTGGCAAGAAAATATGACCTGCTCATCAGAGATCCCACTGCAGATGAACATGATTATGCAGATACACCGAATTTTGAGGAGGTGTCAGAGTACAAAGAAGCTGCTGTCAACTACATTGCTGGTTTTGTGGTGCGCATGATGCGGAAAAGAACAAGTTGCATGCAGTGCACGAAAGCATTGGGTGCTATCAATGGAGAGAGCCACCAGTTTGTGGCCATGAAGGACCGTGGAGGCCTGGAGAAGGCATCCTCAAGCATCGTCTCCATATGCATGGAAACTGAGAAATGTTTTCAACGTATGATGAAAATATCGGATGGAAAACTTCCACAAGGTCAAGGAATCTGTTCCGCAGTGGCAAGGAGTGTACTAAAAAACTCATCTGCAATGAATCTTTTTCCTGATCTCCATTCGCACCAGTTCGATACAGCAGTGGAAGACAACCACATCCACAAGCTGGTGACCATGGCTTCATCCTGCTACAGCAAAATAAAGCTTTTCCACATGGGAAAAGAACACACAGAAATTATTACTGGTGATAAAGTGCGAAAGCAAATGTCAAGATTAGTGCTGTTCAAGCATCAGTGAATTGAATCTAGTTGTGTGTTTTGTGCACTGATCTCTATAATAACTATAGAGATCAGTGGTTTGCGTCCATGTAGTGTTCATCATTGTGAACTTCAGTATTTTGTGGAACATTAATGTCCACAAGTCCTGTTTATATACTGTCAAATGTGACATGGATGTTGTATATGTTTGTTATTACTTACCTAGTTAATATCGTGACATCATTTTTGCACATGTAATTTTTATTTGCACAAATATTTGGGTTTGTTATTATTGTTTCAGTGAAAGTTGCATCTTGCCAAATTTATTAATAATTCCTATACATGTGTTTTGTAATTACTTTGTTTCATTTTGTAATTGTTGGAATCTCGCTCTTGATGTATTGGTACTATATCTACAAGACAAATTCTTTTGCACAATAAATCATACAATAAATTTGTTATAAATAATAATTAAGTTTTGTTGCTGCATTTTCCAAGATTGTTCAAAAGTATGTTAAAATGCTTGTTTGAATGGCGTTTTAAGCTGAACTTAACCTTGTAATTCACTTCGGATACACTGAATAACAACATCTTCTCAATCCATGTATACATCATTATGATAAATTTTCAGATATCTGACGCTGAATAGAAACCAAAATGCACCTCCTCATTTAACTGAAACTTAGACAATTATTAATGAGGATAACCTGGAGTTGGCAAGAACAAACAACCTATAGTAACCATAACTATTATACACTATATACACCATATGAAGTAGGTGCAATTTATGTTTTAATATAGCACTGGTTCTGTTATGAAACACGTATTTGAATGCGTTGCTAATGAACATCCGCAAAGTGAGTTGGACAGTTCTCACTAAAAGCCTAAAATTTATCCTTCCAAAGCGTTTTGATATTCAAGTATGATTCAAGCGCTATATAAAACATCATATTATATATCTTTTATGTTTATTATAATAATAGTTATTGTCATTTGCGTGCAGTGTTTGGTGACGGTCATCGTATAGTTAGTACAAGGCATCGCTCTTTTTGGGGGTTCCAAGATGGCGGCGGTTTTGCATCATCCAATGAGGCGTCTCCGCCCATCCAGTTATTATAGAGATCAGTGGTGTAGACCCACTTGTAAATTAAAATGTCGGTTGGTGGAGTCGGCCGTCGTAATGACATCATGACGTAACGGACACAAAACTGCCGCTACTTTAATATGTAGAACATGGTATATTTTAACTTCCAGTACGTTTGCAGTCACTACGAAGGGTTTAGTGTTACGATTAGATTTTTATTTTATTTTATTTTTATTTTTTTTTGTATACAAGATCGAGGCTCGTGAAAGAGCGAACATTAATCACACAGAAAGACAAACCGACCCATAAAACATATAACATCGGGAGCAGTAGACAAGATGGGGAGAGAGGAGGAAGGACACAAACACAACATTATTTTGAGAGCAGGGACCGAGAGACATGGAGACATCGAGAGATCTGTGAGAGGGAGAGGGCATTGGGGGTGGGGCATGGGAAGGGGGGGGGTGGGAGAGGTATAAAACATATGGACACTGCCAGGACTTCCAGGAAAGAAGTTGGAATTTCAAACAAGGTGGATCTGGGGTGAATTAGCGGGGGTATTTGGATGGGGGAAGATAAGAGATGGTGGTGAACAGCTGTTTTAAAGACCTGGGGTGAATTAGCGGATCAAGGTTTTGGATGGGGGAAGATAAGAGATGGTGGTGAACAGCTGTTTTAAAGACCTGGAGGGACGAGTGGGATTGAAGGGAGTGAGGGAGTTTGTTCCAGAGGCGGGAGAAAAGAGGAATGAAAGAGTGAAGGTGAGCAGAGAGCCGAGATTTCGGCAGTTTAACCATCAGAGGGTTGCTGGCAGATCTTGTGTGACCTGTAGGAATATTTGGGGGACAGAGCACAGAGAGAGCTGGGGGTGCAAGGCCGGAGAGGAGTCGGTAGAAGACAGAAAGACCACCTACCTGCCTGCGGTGAGTGAGTGAAAGGCCCTCAGAGATAGCTTCATCGCGGGAGATTCCAATAATTCTGAAAGCTTTGGTTTCGACAGCGTGAAGCCGAGCTAGGTGTGAGGCAGGAGCACCGGCCCATAGGGGAGAACAGTATTCCATTGAGCTGCGGATGAAAGCCTTGTATGTGGTGAGGAGCTCAGGTGTGCCGAGGAAGGACTTCGCACGACGGAGGATGCCCAGTCGGCGACTGGCTTTGGAGGCCAGCTTGGAAATGTGGTTTTCCCAAGAAAGATCATGGCAGATAGTGAGACCCAAAAGCTTGAGCGACAGAACTTCTTGGAGAGGATTGTTGAGAAAGTAGATGGGAGGGTTGTCCAGTCGATCTTTTCGGAGAGACATAGTAAGAGTGTGAAATTTGTCAGGATTGAAAGACATGTTCCACTTGTTTGACCAGTCTGTGATTTTGTCCAAGTCTTCAGAGAGTGAGGAGGCTGCAGACTGCCGATCTGAGGGCAGAGGGATGGAGCGGCAGAGAGTGGAGTCATCAGCAAAGAGATAGAGAGGATTTTCCAGAGAGTTGGAGAGATCATTGATAAAGACCAGAAAAAGCACAGGGCCCAGAACACTGCCTTGGGGAACTCCAGCCTGAACAGGAAGGGGAGTTGAGAGAAATCCATTCAGGGCCACACGTTGACTACGACCAGAGAGGAAGTCCGCAAGCCATGCATGGAGATTTCCATGGATACCATAGGAGGAGAGTTTGGTGAGCAGAGCTGGGTGCCAGACCGTATCGAAGGCACGTGATATGTCGAGGGAGACAGCTCTGATTTCCTGTTTGGCATTGAGGACCTCCATCCATTGTTGAGACAGCAGAAGCAGCATGTCCAGAGTAGAGTGACCTGGTCTGAAACCAAATTGATGATCAGAGATCAAGCCGTTGGAGAAGAGGAAAAATTTCATATCCGAAGCAATGATGGATTCCATGACTTTGCTGATAATTGGGAGCAGGCTGATTGGTCTGTAGTTGCAAGGATCTGTTTTTGCACCTTTTTTGTGTAAAGCGGTAATGTTTGCTGATTTCCAGGATGCTGGCAGATGACCTTGAGCAAAAGAGAGGGTGAAAAGGACAGAGAGAGGGTGAGATAGAGCAGCAGAGCAGGATTTTAGGACCCGTGGGCTGATGCCGTCTGGTCCAGTTGCAGAATCAGAGTCGAGGTTAGACAAAAACTCCTCCACCTTGTCAGGAGAGAAGGACACAGAGTCCAGGAGCAGTTGGGTTCGACTGGGAAGGGTGGGAACAGAGAGAGATGGGTTTGGGACACAAGATTTTGAGGCAAACACAGAGTTGAGGCATTCGGCTTTGTCACGTGCGATGTCAACTGTGTGGCCATTTGAGGTAAGAGAGGGGATGGAGGAGGAACAAACACCAGAAACGGATTCGACCAGACGCCACCAGGATTTGGAGGAAGGAGACAGGTTTGAGAGTTCATACTTGAGTGTGGAGAGATAGTGCTTCCTGGCACTCCTGAGGGTAGACACACACTTGTTCCGAGCTTGGTGGAAGGAACTGAGATTGCCTTCAGTTGGATTAGCCTTCCAAGAGGCAAAGGCAAGTTGTTTCAGGGAAACTGCCTCACCACAAGATTCAGTGTACCATGGACAGGAGGAAGGGTAAGACAACTGAAGACGAGATGGGATAAATCTGTGCATGAGAGAGAGCAGTTTGCTTTGGAAGAATTCCCAGGAAGAATTGATGTCAGAGGCAGTGGAGATGGGAGACCAATCCAGACGATTGATGGCTGCTTGAAGACCGTCCCAGTCGGCCTGAGTGAAATGCCAGACTCGTCGACGCTGAGGAGGCTCTCTGAGAATGGCCAGAGAGATGTCCACTTTGACAAGCACATGATCAGAAGAACCGATTGGTTCAGAAGAACAACAGGCAGACATTAGCAGGGAAGTTTGTCATAACCAAGTCTAGAAGAGAAGATACTCCATTGGCTGAGATCCGGGTCGGGAAATTGACAGATTGTGTCAATCCCAGTGAGTCACAGAAGTCCTTTGCGAGGTGCCATGACTGGTGAGAGAGGAACCCACACCCAACCAGCTGGCATGATGACAGTTGAAGTCACCACATATGAGGAAGAGAGAGTTGGGATGAGTGGATAGAAATTGGTCCATGTTGTCAGACAGTGAAATGTAAATGGAGTGATCACTGTTTGGAGGACGGTACAGAACACATATGAACAAAAGGTGGGAGCGGAGAGGAAGCCGTAGCCAGAGGTACTCCTGGGGGTGAGGAGGAGAGAGGACAGTGCAAGGAGAGTGAGGAAAAGAGTTTTTGATAAAGATAGACACCCCACCACCAGGACAAGGCTCTGGTCTATCATACCGGAGGAGGGAGTAACCAGGAAGAGATATTAAGGAATCAGAGACATCTTGAAGGAGGAAAGTCTCTGTTAAGCAGATCAAGTCTGGATTGTCAGAAGCAACCTGTATGGAGAGATCAGTCAGGTTTGAGCGAAGGCCCCGGATGTTTGAGGTCCATACCGTTAATGAAGAGAGAGGGGGAGCATCGGGTACAGGACAGGGGAGGGGAGGAGTAGGGTAAGATGAAGGATGAGAGGGGGAGGTAGGGAGAGCAGTTGATAGTGTGTCAGAGATTACAGAAGAGTTCCAAGAAAGGGAAGGATGAGGAGGATGAAAGGTTTGATGGTGAAGGGATGAGGCACAGTGCGGGGCTGTTTGAGGGGGGGGCAGAGGAAAGTAGAAGGTTGGGGGGGGGGTGGAGGTATGTGATAGAAGGGAGACAAAGTGGGGAGGAGGCAGCTTTGAGGAGGAGGGGGGAGGAGGGAGAATTGGAGAGGAATGGTATGGGGGGAGATTTGAATGGGAGGGGTTGGGGGGGGAGTTTTGAAGGGGAGGAGTGAGGGGGGAGTTTAGGAGGGGAGGGGCAAGGGGGGAGTTTAGGAGTGGAGGGGCAAGGGGGGAGTTTAGGAGTGTAGGGGCAGGGGGGGATTTGGAGGGGAGGGGCATGGGGGGAGTTTAGGAGGGGAAGGGCAAGGAGGGAGTTCAGGAGTGGAGGGGCAAGGGGGGAGTTTAGGAGTGGAGGGGCAAGGGGGGAGTTTAGGAGTGTAGGTGCAAGGGGGGGGATTTGGAGGGGAGGGGCAAGAGGGGAGTTTCGAAAGTGGATGATTAATGAAAGACGAACATTGATAACAAATTGGGTTTGTTGTGATTTTCAAGTTAGCAATCCGATTCAGAACGATGGAGGAGGGGTGGAATGAATGTGAATTTCGACCATGTAGTGAGGGAGACGTATAAGAGATTGAATTTATTTTTTTTGACATGGAATGAGATGGAGAGGAATTTGAAAAAAGCCTTTTAAATAGGAAGAAAAACAGCGTGTTGTAATATACCACTGAATAAAACACTGAAGGGGAAAGTTTATACATATTTAAATAATATTAAAACAGAACCGTAAACAATCTTATATGCACAAAGTACCAACGGGGGGAGAGCCGAGAGAGACCACCACGAGTCACGTGGACAGGGCAAAAGGTGGATGGCAAGGAGATAATGGGGGCGGGGCGAACAGCACACCTGGACAGAAAGTACAGGATGAGACAAACAGCACACGTGGAGAAAGGAAAAATAAATGTTTTTGGTTTTGTTTTGTTTTTCGTTTTTTTTGGGGGGGGGGGGGGTGGGGATTTAAAACGTTAGACAAAGAGTATTATGTTCGGGGTAGAAGGGAAAAAACTAAGAGCCAAGCAAAACACGATGTAGGGGAGTTAAGTAAACAAACACCGATGGGGGTACAAGGCCGCACACGCGGAGCAGAACACGATTAATTAATTACGAGTTACAGGAAATTCAAACCAAAACTAACTATAAAACTAACTATATGGATTTACTATAATATTAACGTTATATTTCGAAAATGATACTACTATTAAAAAACGGAGGCTAACTCCTTACTTCTGCGGTTATTAATATTAGTGCCGAACACCGCTCATCACTGATCATGAACCATACACCGCTTCAATCCATCAACTTTGTATTCATGACTTTGGGATTGAAGTATTATGGTTATATTTACTATATTAATATTGTTACGGACACGACTTAGATGTTATGATGGGCCGAGCGGAATGGCCGCCGTGTTCGCACAAGTTACCCGATTACACTCGAACGTTGGCCGAATCGCGCTATGCTAAATCAATGAAGGAAAAGGACACAACTGCTGGGATTAAGGCAACGACACAAGGGGTACAGTTCTCAAGACCTCCGGAGGAGGATATAATATTGGTTTTGCAGAACGGTTAGATTACACGACAAGAGGTAAAGCAAAGTAAGATGGGCACTTATACACGGTCTTATCTTATTCCCGACAGACCACAGACAAACGGGACAAGACTGACTTACACGGGGATTGATGGCAGGGGAGGGCAGGCAGTCGATAGCTCAAGGTGCACCTTGGCTCAGGGACAGAATCGACCCGGTCCGGTCCAGAGAGGCGGGGAGGTATTTCTCAGCGCTGGAGGTGGCGTCCGTTTCTCTTCAAGCTGAGGCGCATCTCACGTCACCTCCGTCTTCCTGCGCATGTCCAGCGGGGAGTGACACGCCCTCGGCTCGTTAGCTCCGCCCCAGATGGAATCGGTCCGCCGCTTCTTATTGGGTGCGGGGGGTTACCGGGCTCCGCCCTTGACGAGGAGCTGACAGTGAGCCCCTGCGTGGTAACCCCGTCGGAGCACATGCTCAATGGCGGCTAACCAAGCCGGAGTGAGGACGCACACTCCCCGCGCCGCTGCCGCTCCGCCGCCGCTGTTGTTGTTGTTGGTGTTGTTGTTCCATGAGGAAGAGATGCGGGGAGGTATTGGGAGGTCCTAAACTTACTAACGGTGCCATACAATCACATTCTGGTGCAACGAAGAGTCAGAATTAATGGAAACGAGTCCTTAACTGACATAGACTAAGAATAACTAGCAAGATGTCCTATAGTTGTCTACGTGAGATGCGGTGAACCTGGGCACGACATTTAATGGGGGAAAAAGGGGAAGGTCGGGGCTACAGAGTGTTGTTTACAGACAATGGGACTAGGGAATGGGGGATTGAGGATAGTTGGGGAGTATTGGGGAAATAGGGGAATATTTACAAGCGGATATGGATGGAGGCCAAATCCCATATCCGCAACATTGCACCCTTCTCTACCTCGGGGCGTCCCGACCCGATAAATTTTTACCTACGTTAGTGTGGCACTCAGATGTAGTTCCCTCTACTATTAACTCTACCCTGAGTGCGACAGTTTTACAGATGTTCACAAATGAGTAAATATGTCCCCCTGCGACGTTGCACCCTTCTCCTCACAGAAACACACCCACAGGATAACCGAATCGCGGAAAGAATCCTCAAACTAAACATACAGCCGGTAGGGAGCATTATTTACACAAGACTACACTAATATTTACACTACGATCCAGGACCTGTTTTTGGAGGAACACATGCAGATGTTATGCATAGAGAGAGCACGCATGCCAGCATCGATACACCAACCCACGAGTGCTCTGTGGCCTTACGGCCTTTAATAATGTGCAGAGCACCCCATCCAAGCACCAAAAGCACCACCCCATAACACAGTCAGCACCATCCGGTGCACCAATAAAGTGTTCGATAGTCACCGGTGGTGTCGCAGCCGGCCGATGTTCTGCCGCTGGTCTTGCCTTCATGTGGTGTACTTGGCCTTCTGGCTTCTTTAAAAATAAAGAAAGGCGCCAACCGCGTCCATTTCTAAATTGTGGCCGTCAGGGGCCAACTATTAGTGGTTCACCTGTATGGCATAGGTGCCACGTTGACCCATAGGTCCATCAACGGGTGGTGCTTGCCCGCAAAAGAACTGCGGTCCATGGTGGGCGGCCACAAAAATTGCGGTCCATATGGTGTATCGATCCAGGCAGCAAGCAGCGAAAGTACAGGCCCACAACTGCGGAGCCAGCACCTCTCTCTCCTCTCTCTCTGCCCCAAAGCCAGATCCTCGGAGGTGGGAGACAAAAGAAGAGGACAAGTGAGTAAGGTGGTAAGGGCGCAAAAGTGCACGCAATACAAGGTGATGCACACTGGGGGCACATGGGAACCAGGTGAGACAGGTACGTTCCTACCGTACGCCCCCCCCCCCACCAGGTAACCTACATTGCCCCTCCCTTACCCCTTACTGTATCCACAAAACACAACACTACCCATAAACATCTACTTTACAAATCAACAAACGTCCCTACTGTCTTCCCCGTTCCTCCCATAAACCAAATTCGTCTTCTCTCCCTCCTAACCAATCAAATTTGCCATTTCCAACTCTCATCAAAATTTGCTATCTCCAATTCATCATCAGTCCCTCCTAAGGAGGGAGAGATGGAATCACCCCAATGTCTCATCCACGTCATGATGCGTCTCACCAATCCACACAGCAATTCTCATTTCCTGCACACAGAACAAAGAAAACACAGGTGTGGAGTCATCATCATCACCACAGGTAAGTGGCTGCGTATGGTGCGACAGGTTCATCAATCCTAACTATTTCCTAAATGACTTTAACAACTTTACATTACCCGGGGTCTTTCCCTGCCAATCCATTGGCCAACTTACACTATGGGTTCTAAAAACCAATCCCCATTGACCAAACTGTGGTGCCTCTCAATTTGGGGTCTCACTCCCCCGATTCAACACTCGGTGCTCTCGCACAATTTCCGGGCTGTGACGTGTAGCTCTCCCAGCAGGTCTACCCACCTGCACACCTCCACCACTGTAGTTGCCACCCGAGCTTACCTGCTCCTCACCCTAACCTAACTAACTGGGGAAGGCCCTCTCGCCCTCTCACCCCCTCAGTGCCCTCTCTGGCACGGGCTGCCCGATCCACACCCGGGATCCTCAGGCACCCACTGACACTAACGGCTCCCAGAGCCCACCTGCGGCCTCACCTGGCCGACATCCTCACAGTGGTGGAGTGCCCAAACCAACTACACACACTAACAGGCTACACGCCCAGCCATTTCCACAACACTAATGCACCCATCCACAATACCATTCTGCAACCGCACCACAAATGCCAATATCCAACCACAATTTACCTATACCCTCTACGTAACACTTACACTACCCGCCCCGGGTACTCGTGAAAGGGGTCCACTCTTCCCCCATCCACACCTTCGCACCATGCACACCACTCCGTACCACTTACCCCATGTACTCCACACACCTGCACTTGCACACCTGTGCTCTCACACCTGGTGCCACCTGCACCCTTCTCTCCCCAAGCGCATTCGCGCTGATCCACAACACTCACTACTCATCCACTGCTCCACACACCTGTCCAGTTCTCACACAGCATCATCTCATCTAACTACTCCCCTCTGAAACTTGCGCTTCCCAGTCGTCCCTTTAAACTATCGCGCTCCCTCGTCATTATCATCCACACTAAACTACCTGCGTCCCCACTACAGGTATCAGTCACTATCTAACCTTAACGTCACCTAATGTCATCTTCTAGGTCCCTACACACAATATAACCTAACCCACCCGGGCTAGTTTTCACTGCCATCAACCCCATAAACTATAGCGCATTTGCCCCCTCCTGTGAGGGATGACAGAGTTGCCATCCCACCACATCAGGCATCTCCCACTACCAATTTTGCACATCAAATTTCAACAAATCAAAAATTTGCCAATCACTACCCATCATCTGCCAATCATTACTGCCAATCCTTTGCCAATCATCAAATTTTGTTTTTCTCTAATTTTGGGTCCAAAACACTAACCTCATCATTACAGTCTACTTACTAATGCCTCTCGGTGCGCCAATTCACTTCTACTGCTCGGCTTCGTACAGCCAAGCCATGAATGCGGGTTGTTTGGTGCCAGCGGCTGGACGCGTCCGGCACTCGGGGCAGGGACGGGGGCTTACCCGGGCCGAGATCCCACGCACCACCTCGGCATGGAGCCATCCAATTTCCCGATCTCGACCTGCCGGCACGTCTCACCAAAAAGTGGTCGCCATGACGACCCTTCCTATCGGCCTGCCCGCTCCGCCTAGTGGAGCCCGGACGCGGCCGTTCCAAGCGAGGCACAGCGTGGATCGCGTACGGCGGTTCTTTCGAAACCGCCATGGTTCGGATCCCCGCTGGTCCTCGCGGCACGCGAAGCTGCCCGACGCGCACCGAGGGCCCGATTCGGCTATAAGTCGTTCTAACCTTTAACCCGGTTACCGTCGATGCCTCACTTGCATGCTTATACGCATACGCTACCCCTTTCTTGCTCATACATCCAGCCGTTTCCATGCTCCTCGTCGTACCTTCTCTAACACACCCAGGTACACTCATTCCACTCCCTACCTTGGTCACACACCTGACCACCGAACACTTTGGCACACATTCGTTGGTCGCACACCTCACCAACACACCTCTTCGCGCCCCTTCCTCGGTCACCTCCTCTGTGACAATCACAGGTGTGCCCTCACTCGCACACCCAACCACGTGCCTCACGACCAATTCCAGCGTGCATTCCCACTCACGCTCTACCATTCCAGGTGTGCATCCTTCCATTCCAGGTGTACATCCTCGCTCACCTGTCATAACCAACTCACGCTCCGTTTCACTCTCACTACTCTCACCTCCACTCTTGACAACGCACTCACCCTTACTCTTGACAGCGCACTCTTTCCTCATGCACCCGTCCGTTACACACCTCTCTCGTGCACACTCTTGCGCACACTCTCCCGTCACACCCTCTGTAACACTCACCACAGGCGTGCATTCTTCCTTACTTTTGACAGCGCACTCTTTCCCCATGCACCTGTCCGTCACACATCTTTCTCGCGCACACTCTTGCGCACACTCTCCCATCACACCCTCTGTAACACTTACCACACCGCGCTTCCATGTGCTCCCTCGCACACGCGCTACGACCGACTCACTCTCGCCAGCACCCTCACTCCTTGGCACGCACTTTTTCCTCACACACCCCAGAGTCGGACTTTCTCGCACACCTCCTTTTTCGCACACCAGACCTGTCGCACACTTCACCAACGGCCTCTCACGAACACCCGGGTCCATCTCGACCCCCAAGCTCATTAAATCCCCTGGCGCATCATACGCACGACCATATTGGTCACCACTTACACCGGGTCCTCTTCCTCTTCGCTTCTCCTCCATCACCTGCGAATCCCTCATCCGGTTAATGAGCACATCATCACGATCCGAACACAGACTTTGGACCAATTCTTTTATCTCCTCTTTTATCTCTTTCTTATCCTCTCTCCGTCGCTTCTTAATTTCGCTCACCACTTCTTCCACTTCTTCTAATTTCTGCTTCACCTCTTTTATGTCCCGGTACGTCTCCTCAAGTTCGTCCTCTAAGGCTACCTTGACCGTTTCCATGTGCGTCCTCACCTGCCGGTCCTTCGGCTCCATTACCTCTGTCACCTCGTCCAACCTCGTTGTCAGTCCCTCACGTACCATCTGACATTGCCTCTTTGTTGCTATCAAGTCGTTTTTTATGTCGTTTTGTGTCGCTTTTAACCCTCCTAATACCGCAGTGTTCCTTTGAACCTGCTCCGTTAGTCCTTTTTGTCCCTCCGTCAGCTGTTCCACCTCCTGCGTCAGGTCCTCTATGCCCCCTTGTAACTTTACAGTCCCCTTTCTCACCTCCTTCTCCATGTGCTCCTTACAGTGCCTCACCTCCTCGCGCACTCCTCCGACCTCCTCACTCACCCCTCTTCTGATCTCTTCTCCCATCACTTGCATCTCCTGCCCAGATGCCACCCTCATCTGCTCCATTTCCTCCCTGTGAGCATCCAGTTTGGTTTCTACCCCCATTCTGACCCCCTCTATCTGCTGCCCCATTTGTTTAACTTCCCTTTCCGCTTGGTCCCTCATGTCCCTCAATTTGCCTTCCATACTGTTTTCTAACCCCTCTAACCCCTTTTTCATCCCTTCCATTTGATTCTCCTGAACGGCCATTCTGTTTTCTACCCCCATTAACCCATGTTTTAATCCCTCACCGGTACCCCTCGTTTCGTCCCTCATTACCCCCATTTGGCCCTCCAATCGCTCACCCAATCGCTCACTATCAGCCCTCATTTCCTCCCTCATTTTCTCGCTATTCTGGGCCATAAGGGCCTTCATTTGTATGAAAAAAGGTCCAAATCTACCAGCGGCACTACTACGGTCGCGGGCGCGGTCGCCGTGGCCATGTGCGAGGCGCCATTTTGCGCGCCCGTAACCTCGTGCGCGACGACGCTATTTTGCGAGCCTGCCACCCTCACTGCTTCGCTCTCCTCTTGTCCCTCATTTTGGTCCTGGATCGACCCTGCCTCACTCTCCTCTACCGGAACCCAGCCGTCTTGATCTGCCATAGCGCGACTTTCAAAATTCGGGTTTTTATTTTTGTAAAACACAATCAAATTTCGCCGTTATAATTTCGAGCGCGTTTCACGCGCTCGGGTCCAATCTCACTCCTCGACACCAATTGTTACGGACACGACTTAGATGTTATGATGGGCCGAGCGGAATGGCCGCCGTGTTCGCACAAGTTACCCGATTACACTCGAACGTTGGCCGAATCGCGCTATGCTAAATCAACGAAGGAAAAGGACACAACGGCTGGGATTAAGGCAACGACACAAGGGGTACAGTTCTCAAGACCTCCGGAGGAGGATATAATATTGGTTTTGCAGAACGGTTAGATTACACGACAAGAGGTAAAGCAAAGTAAGATGGGCACTTATACACGGTCTTATCTTATTCCCGACAGACCACAGACAAACGGGACAAGACTGACTTACACGGGGATTGATGGCAGGGGAGGGCAGGCAGTCGATAGCTCAAGGTGCACCTTGGCTCAGGGGCAGAATCGACCCGGTCCGGTCCAGAGAGGCGGGGAGGTATTTCTCAGCGCTGGAGGTGGCGTCCGTTTCTCTTCAAGCTGAGGCGCATCTCACGTCACCTCCGTCTTCCTGCGCATGTCCAGCGGGGAGTGACACGCCCTCGGCTCGTTAGCTCCGCCCCAGATGGAATCGGTCCGCCGCTTCTTATTGGGTGCGGGGGGTTACCGGGCTCCGCCCTTGACGAGGAGCTGACAGTGAGCCCCTGCGTGGTAACCCCGTCGGAGCACATGCTCAATGGCGGCTAACCAAGCCGGAGTGAGGATGCACACTCCCCGCGCCGCCGCCGCTCCGCCGCCGCTGTTGTTGTTGTTGGTGTTGTTGTTCCATGAGGAAGAGATGCGGGGAGGTATTGGGAGGTCCTAAACTTACTAACGGTGCCATACAATCACATTCTGGTGCAACGAAGAGTCAGAATTAATGGAAACGAGTCCTTAACTGACATAGACTAAGAATAACTAGCAAGATGTCCTATAGTTGTCTACGTGAGATGCGGTGAACCTGGGCACGACATTTAATGGGGGAAAAAGGGGAAGGTCGGGGCTACAGAGTGTTGTTTACAGACAATGGGACTAGGGAATGGGGGATTGGGGATAGTTGGGGAGTATTGGGGAAATAGGGGAATATTTACAAGCGGATATGGATGGAGGCCAAATCCCATATCCGCAACAATATTATTATTATGAAAACGATACTCCTGAAATGATACACTACTGTATTAAGAAACCTGAGCTTAATTTGTCCGAAGTGGTCCGAAGATGAGTCATAACACCTAAGGCCTATACGTACCATACCACATAATGCCGATGGAAGAACCGTAACGCCAATGCTTTCAATATTTCATGATCATTTTAACAATCGGTTTGTTTGTGTTACACACAGAATGAAAAACGTGAAGGTAGAGCAAGGCGATTGTGAAATGACAGGTTCGACGATATGTTCGGCATGAACGGCATATAAATCAAAATGGCGGTGTGTGGAGAGTCAGCCGCTGTACCGCCGTAATGACATCAGACGTAATCACATCACCCTGTCACGTGACCAGATTCTCAGCTCTGATTGGTATACGTGTGAGGGGACATACATACATACATACATACACTACCGGTCAAAAGTTTTAGAACACCTCAATTTTTCCACTTTTTATTGAAATTTACGCAGTTTAATGTCCAGTGAATAACCTGAAATTGTACAAAGGTAAGCAGTAAGCTGCTCGAGGTTAACAAAAAAGTTTAGGTTTGCAAAAACGGGAAAATAATGTAAATTGCACAGTTATATTGTAAAAAAAAAAAGGCCTTCTTCAGGGAACAAGTAATGGGTTAACAACTCACAGCTGTTCTGCAGCAATGTATGTAAATTAAGCCTTGAAAGTTGATGCAAACAATTCCTACAGGTGTCCCAACCTCTGCTGATTACTTGATTACAAACCCCCTGTCTGTATGAAAGCAGTATTGGAACAGACTGTTATTAAACCCTCTGAAGCATTATTTGGACAATATTGCACTGCAGGAAGTAGTATATTGGAAACTGGAGGAAACTCTGACAGGAAGAGATCTGGCAGACCCAAAGCCACAACAGAATCAGAAGACAAGTTTCTGAGAGTCAACAGCTTGCGTGATAGGCGGCTCACAGGACAACAGCTTCAAGCACAGCTTAACACTGGTCGAAGTAAGCAAGTCTCAGTTTCAACTGTGAAGAGAAGACTTCGAGCTGCAGGTTTGACAGGTCGAGTGGCAGTAAGAAAGCCATTGCTAAGATAGCGAAATAAGAAAAAGAGGCTTGCCTGGGCCATGAAGCACCGCCAGTGGACTACTGAAGACTGGAAGAAGGTCTTATGGACCGTTGAATCAAAATTTGAAATCTTTGGTTCATCACGTAGGGTTTTTGTACGCCGTCGAGTAGGCGAAAGGATGGTTCCTCAGTGTGTGACACCAACTGTCAAACATGGAGGAGGAAGCGTGATGGTCTGGGGCTCTTTTGCTGGATCCAGAGTTGAGACTTGCACAGAGTGACTGGCACACTGAACCAAAAGGGCTACCACAGGATTTTGCAGCGCCATGCAATACCCTCTGGTATACGCCTAGTTGGTCAGGGGTTCATCCTACAGCAAGATAATGATCCTAAACACACCTCAGGCTATGTCAAAACTACCATCGAGGAAAAGAACAAGACGGTAGGCTACAAATCATGGAATGGCAGCACAGTCTCCAGACTTAAACCCCATCGAGCTGGTTTGGGATGAACTGGACAGAAGGGTGAAAGTAAAGCAACCTACAAGTGCAACACATTTGTGGGAACTTCTGCAACAGTGTTGGGAAGAACTTCCCGAACAATATTTGATTTCCATTGTAGAAAGAATGCCACGAGTGTGTTCGGCGGATATATCTGCAAAAGGTGGCTACTTTCATTTGCTGAGTCAAAAATTTTAATTAAATTTTGTTAAACAAAATTATTCTATGATTTCTTTTTTATCTCCAATTGTTTATTTGTTCTATGCTTAATTTCAGAGTACTTTGAGACATTAAACTGCGTAAATTTCAAGAAAAACTGGAAAAATTGAGGTGTTCTAAAACTTTTGACCGGTAGTGTACATACGGACAAACTGTTCTAGACGGCTTCGCCCGATGGCCTACGCCGTAAAAAGATTCTCGTATCCGGGTTCGGATTTGGATCTTCACCAAAATCGAATCGATTAGTCATGTCACACACACAACCTGTCCACCAAGTTTCGTCCAAATCCATCCAGAACTTTTTGAGATTCCTGCTCACAGACAGACAGACAGACAGATAGACAGACAGGAGTGAAAACGCAAACTCCCTCCATCTTTGGTGGTGGCGGTAAAAAAGAAACAGAAGATAATAATAAATGTCATAAACTTTTATTAAGTATTTGCAAGAGCTTTATGGCTGGAATATGGCTGGCTGGATTGCAAATGCAAGCGCAGATTTTTTTTAAATTCATCAATTCGGTTAAATAATTAAGTGAACCACAAAGAGAATTTAAATCCCATGAGCTTAGAATGTATACACAAAATAAATCCTTCACTCTTATGAATAATGAAATAATCACAAAGAGAATTAATGTTCCTCTAAGACTGCTCTAAGTCTCTGTACAGAAAACTATCACCATAAAGCACAAGACACTGATGGATGAACATACATGAACACACATGAAAGTTACCTTAATGTTGGGAGTTCTGTTTAAATATTAACTCTTTCATCACCTGGACCAAGATGCTAGGTTATTGGATTTGTAAACCTTTGCCTTCACGCTGTTCCAGCAAAATGAAGTGTTTAGAAATGGGTCCTGATTCCTTTGATGACTATGAAGAGTTAATGGAACATCTTACCACACGCAGTCTTGAGAAAAAGGACATGAGACTTTATATGAAACAGTTTGTTGGAAGAAGGAGAAGAAGAGGAAGAGGAAGAAGACTGAGATGAAGAAGAAGACGGAGAGGAGGAAGAATAAGGAGAGGAAGAAGAATAAGAGGAGAGGAAGAAGAATAAGGAGAGGCAGAAGAAGAATCTCATAGTTGCCCGAGAGTGGCAAATTTAATTTGTCGAAATACCTGTAGGTTATTTGTACTGCTTGTAATTGTAAGTACGTACTGCTAAACTGTAGGTTATTTGAAGTGCAAAGTGATTTGTGTTCAACAGTGTTTAAAATATATAATTCAATTGAAATAAAATGAATGTTTTAAAGATTGTATAATTTTTTTTTTAAACCATCAAATTAAAAGTTTTCTGCCGTTGATGCACCGCCTTTTACATCACCTTATTTAATACGTTAACTTCGTTATTTGTGCCTGTTGTTTGTGTCCTTTATGACATCCCTAAAAACATTATGTTTCATGTTTGTAATGATATTAAATTCTGTTTGACTGACAGATTGAAGCAATCGCTCTACCGCCAGTGCACATGCGCACATGGGGTAAAAAGTGGTGATGATTTCGTTCCTGACCACAACATCCGCTCCCCACTCATAACCCATGCCTTGCCTCCTGAACCTCAATAACCACTCATGGGGCTAAAAATGACCTGCATATATCATTGCGGTTTCCCTCAAGTACAGCTCTGGCTCCAGGTGGTCAAACCTTGTTCCTATCCAGTACATCCAGCTCGAGCCTTAACCCTGCTCCACAAACCAGCATCCTTCCCAAGTTTCTCTTCCACTACTGAATTCCATGACTGCTGTGGAAGGATCTAAAGACATATCAGCCAATCAGAGACGCTAATATGGCCAGAATATTTCAGATCATGACATCACCTTTCCTGGCACATTATCTGTACTCCTGGAGATGTGATGTAGATGTTGTTAATTATTTCTGTAACTAATGTTTGCCCAGCTTGTCTCAAAACAATGATAGATGCCCCTGGCTTATTGGAATGGCCAAAGGTAGGAGCACCCTCCAATGCTTCTTGCTCTTAAAGTTGTAAATGGGATCTTTTCCCATGGATACACAGGAATGAATAACAACCGAATGTGTCTCAGTAATCATTTTCATTTAGCTGCCCAGTTCATTTTCACCTCACAATTAACTGCCCAGTTCTCTGCTTGCAATAATGACTGTAATGCTTCACATTTTACATCGACTTATCCATTGGTTTCTGCATGGTAAGATTAAAAAAACAATACAGACAAGACAAAGTATGTGGCAATGTCATACAGCAAACACCGAGAGAAAATTGTGTAGAGTAAAATATTGAGACACACAAGAACAAACACACATACACACCAACACAAACAAACGCACCCACAAACACAAACACACAAACACACAACAAACACAAATATACAAACACACACAAACAAAAACACACAGGCACACACACAAACACACACGCGCACATAAACACACACACACACACAAACACATATGCACACACACAAACACATACACAATAACACACACAAGCATACACGCAAACAGACACACACGCACATAATCACACACACACAAACAAACACACTCACACACACAAACACACACATATATATACACAAAGAATTAAGTTAAGCACCCCTACACAACGAATTAAGGTAAGCACCCCCTAATATATATTCTTTGTGTATATGTATACATTGGCATATATTCTAAGGTATGTGAGATCAAATAATGATTGGTATGACATTAGCAATTATCCATTGATGAAATGCAGATACACAGGGTCTATGAGACGTAGGGTTGAGTCAGTGATCCGATCACGTGGGTCCTACACACGTTATTGACGCAAAGATCGCTAGAGGTCTTCTCAGAACAATGACTGTACGTTAGAAAACATAAACGTCATCCACACTGTCCGTGATGGACCTATAGCTCCATACTTAAATTGAGGTGAAAATATGCCTAAAATTCCCAAAAAATTTCACCTTAAATTATTCAGAATAAAATATTGAAAACGGCATGATTGTTATGTTTTTATGTGACCATAATATCACTACTCCAGAAAATATAGCAATATCATGGGTATATTACACTGTTTTGACGACAACAAACTTGTAATGTGCGAGGTTGTAAAAAAACGGGGGGGGGTGCTTAACTTAATTCTTTGTGTATATATATATATATATATATAAACGCAGACACATATAGTGGAGGAAGATTAGCTAGAAATTGGCATGATGTGGGAAAATTTGGGGACAGAGATGAAAATTGGCTGAAATGACCTAAATACCCTATAAAAGCTTTGCAGAAAGTTCCCCATAATTCCTGGGGGTGGAAGGTATCTAATTTGCATATTTCCAAGATGGCCGATACCGGCAAAGGTAAAATTTATAACTTTTGAACCGAAGAGGATAGAAGCATATTTAACATGTCTATTTCCACTAATTTTAGGGTGGAGAACTCATTTCTGAGGTTTTTGGGTGGCTACAGGGTCATTTAGAGGTCATTTTAGATTTAGAGGTCACAAGTATTGATGAGGGCGATGAAAACCACTGGAGGGGTCACACGTGGTCGGCGCATCACTGACAGTACTCTCGCACAGTGGGTGGGCGCTGTACCCCTTTGTATACCGATATGTGAGGCTCTGGAGGAGCTTTCAGGCATGCGCTGTGAGCCATCAGACCAACACTCACTACATAAGGAACATGCTGAGTTGGGGCAGGCTAGACAGACTCAAGATGATGCTGATCGAAAGAGGTTGGCTCAAATCACACAATCCCTTTGAGTACAGAGACAAGTTGGTATCTATCTTCACTGGAGTTGAGGCGGATTCCAGTATAAACTGTGACAATGCTGTCACTATTGGCTCCGAACAGCACACGCAGATGATGGGACAGAACTTTGCAGACTTGAAGCTACAGAAAAAGAAAAGAGTTCAGCCATTGTCAGCCATGCGCTCCACTGTCAAAGTGCGGAATGAGCCCTTGGTTGTCAATGAGCAGCAGATGCTGAACAAGATTCTGTCTGTTCTACAATCGAGCAATGACTTGAGAGATTTTGTTCAGTATGAATTTGTGAACTTCGCCCCTGCTCTGTTCGATGCTGTGTCCATGCGTAAGACAGCAAAGGCTGCTCTGAATCGTATCCTTGACGTGAATTCACACCTAGTTGACTCAACAGTTATAGGCCCAGTTCCCATAGTTATAGATGGGGGTCACTTTCTGCACGCCGTTGTATGGAATACACCCTGTACATATGCAGATGTGATACAAAGCTATGTGAGCTATGTGCAAAAGCTTTACCCAAACCGCCTTGTCATCATGGTCTTTGATGGGTATGGTGCTCAACTCAGCACCAAGGTTGTCGAGTAGTCCAGGAGAGCCAGCAAGGTTACATCTGCAGCCATTGCTGTATCACCACAGATCAACACATCCACAACACAAGCAGAGTTTCTGGGGAATGGAGCAAACAAGACATCGCTGATGAAGTTGGTCTCAACAGAGCTGAGGGCTGTTGGCATTCTTACCCATCAAGCAGACGCTGATAACCTCGTTGTCAGCACAGCTCTTGAGTACAGCAATGTCGATCTGGGGGTTCATGTTGTCTCCAAAGATGCAGATGTCATGATATCTCTGCTTCATCGTAAGCCAGCCGGTGAGTCGATCATACTCATTAATCCTCAATCGGGTGAGGTGGAGCCTAAGTATGTAGATATTGACAAGCTCCAAGTTTCTCCGGGCCCATTGAAGGAAGTCATTATTTCGCCCATGCCTTCACGGGGACTGACACGACATCAGCAGCATACCGCTGAGGTAAGGCTCAAGCGTGTCAGCTGCTGAGAAACAGATCCACTCTGAGAGACGAGATGTCTATATTCTATAAGAAGGACGCATCTCAGGAAGAAATCGGTGTTGCGGGTGAGCATTTCTTTCTTGCCTGGTATGGTGCCGAAAAATTTGCCTCACTGAACAATGCTCGGTTCAAGCTTAAGCAAATGATTGCGAAGCAGTCTGTGACAAATGTCATGAACCTCGCTGTCCTCCCTCCCACATCTGGTTCAGCCAAGCAGCATAGTCTGCGGGCATATCTACTGATTCAGCAGTGCCAGGGTGTTGAGCCTGATTGTACCCAGTGGGGCTGGGAGATGTGGGCAGATGTACTTTGTCCAGTGGGTTCAGCAAACCCATCTGCCCCTGAGAGACTCCTGGAACTCATATTCTGCAACTGTAAAATGGGATGCAAGACAGCCTCTTGCAAGTGCAGGAAGGCAGGTCGTGCATGCACACCAATGTGTGAAACATGTCTAGGAGCGAACTGTTATAATGCCCCAGTTGTTGAGGAGATTGATTAGATTACCTTAAGTCCCCTTGTACTTGCACTTGCTTGCTTACTTACTTGCTTGTATTCCCTTGGACGCACTAAATAAATGAATTGTTTTGTATGTTTTGTATGCTAAAAAAACCCCACGACAGCTTAACACAACCAATTTCCTGTTGTTTATATTAAAATCTGGTATGAATTCAGAAGTGTCATTTATTATTCTATAACAATTGGTTCTACAATTATCACAAGTATCACAATTACAGCTTTTTAGTGGTGGCAATCTTCAACATATGCAAATTTAGGTGCCTAATTTGACCCCCTCTAAATGACCCTGTAGCCACCCAAAAACCTCGGAAATGAGTTCTCTGCCCTAAAATTAGTGGAACTAGACATGTTAAATATGCTTCTATCCTCTTCGGTTCAAAAGTTATAAATTTTACCTTCGCTGGTGTCGGCCATCTTAGAAATATGCAAATTAGGTACCTTCCACCCCCAGGAATTATGGGGAATTTTCTGCAAAGCTTTTATAGGGTATTTAGGTCATTTCAGCCAATTTTCATCTCTGTCCCCAATTTTTCTCACCTACAATTATTTTTCCTCCACTATTAGGCTTGGGCCAGATGAACGCCCGGAAGACCTGCTCCAGCGATTGACTGCCTTCTTTAAAGATAATCTCCTGAAGAGTGGTTGTGGCATCACCCACCATGGGGAGGCTATCACTACAGACGAGGATATGACCACATCCCTTGAGAACACTGTTGTATACTTGTGGCTGTCACTCATTCCCTTCCTCAGCTGATAAAGGAGAAATATGGCGCTGAGCTTTGCAACCCCTCACTGGCTTCAATCAAGCCCAAAATCTCGAAGTCTCTTTCATCCCTCGAAGAAGAGCAATGCACAATAGAGGACACTAAAGCCATGCATATTGCTGGCAGCTTCAACTGCAGTGTACACCCAGTGTACCAGGTACTGCACCCAGGTGCAGTACACCCAGTTGTAATACACCCAGGAAAGCATTTGTGCCAAAGTCCTGTGTTCTATGCAAGACAGCAGGGAGACGCTACAACACGCACAATCTGGGTGAGTTCCGTTTCTTGCCAGACAGTGACAAACGATACATTGGTCGATCCAGAATCGTGGCTGGTGATGATTGTGATGCGGATGAGGCTATAATGTCGGATGAGTACAACATCGCTGAACAGGTGTCTGATGATTGCGGTCATTCAGTCCGTCATGTTGAGTGCTCTCCGCTCAGCCATAGAGTGAATGTCATCCAATCTCCGGTTTTGAACACATTCTACCAGCACCATCCTGTCGCACTTACACTTGACACCGGGGCTACGACCAATTTGATCCATGCTTCCACAGCTAAGGCCTACAATCTATCAATCCATCCAGCCTCTCAGATGGCTCGGCAGGTGGATACTGTTACCTCACTCAATGTCATCGGTGAGGTCCACTGCAACTTGTCAAGAGGGAACCTCGAGTTCAAATTTGATGCCTTGGTTGTCAAGCAACTTGACGTTGGAGTGCATGCTGGCAATCCATTTTTGGTTACGAACGACATTGCTGTACGACCCTCAAAGAGACAAATCATCATTAAAGGTGAAGATTCTGTCGAGTATGGCTCACACAATAGTCAACGCAGTAAAGTACCCTCAGCCAGATGCACCCAGGCATTCCTACTGCGTAATCCTCACAAGACAGTTCTCCTCCCCGGAGAATACCTAGAGCGACACACTCCTGCCGGCACTGAGCCAGACACAGTACGTGGCTATGCTAGCTTGCTGGACCCCTTGGACATAGCCACCACTGGCAAAACATCAAGCGAGAAGACAGTGTGGTCTGATGACTTATTTCATGCCTTCAGGGATGCCCAGAATGCTCTGAAAGACCGCAAAACTATTACAATACCTCATCCTGATGATTTACTGTGGATCGTTACTGATGGGTCTGTCAAGAACAAAGGCATTGCAGCTACATTGTATGCACACAGGAATGGTGACTTGCTCTTAGCGGGCTTCTTTAATGCTAAACTCCGTAAACATCAGGTCACCTGGCAGCCTTGCGAAGTAGAAGAGCTGTGTATTGGGGCAGCCATCCAACACTTCGTGCCATTCATCGTCCAGTATCACCACAGTGTCCAAGTATTGACGGACTGTTGTCCCTGCGTCCAATATTACAGCAAACTTATGCGCGGCGAGTTCTCAGACAGTTCCAGAGTGACTTCATTCCTCTCCACTGCCAGCCAATTACCATGTGCAGGTTAGGCGTATTGATGGTATCACCAACTTGCCTCCTGATTCTGGGAGTCGCAACTCTCAGGTGTGCCTTGACGCAAGCTGTCAAGTGTGCAGGTTTATTGAAGAGATGGAGGCCTCTGTTGTGCGTGGTGTCTCTGTAGGTGAAGTCCTGGATGGTATGGCTAAAATGCCGTTTATGGGCCGTGTTGCCTGGCATGCTACTCAGCTGCAGTGCCCTGACCTCAGACGCACCCATTCTCACCTAACCCAAGGTACTCGCTCATCTAAAAAGTTGTCAAAGGTGGGGGACGTCAAGAGGTACCTCAGAGTGGTGACTGTGGCCTATGATGGTCTCCTAGTTGTCAGGGACAACCAGCGATTCCACCTCTTTCGTGAACGGATCGTGATCCCCCACTCAGTGGTTGATGGGCTGCTGACTGCTTTGCACATCAGGTTCAACCACCCATCGAGACACCAAATTAAGCATGCCTTCAACAGGTACTTTTTTGCCCTAGACATCGACAGGGTCACCAATACAATCTCCTCATCATGTCACCAGTGCCAGTCAATAAAGTACTTACCTGTGCATCCACATCCCCAGTCATACACTGAACCACCCACTGTTGCCGGGGCATCGTATGCCGCAGATGTTAGGCGGTCGAAGTCTCATGGCCACTCTGCTACTGCCGCCATCCGCTTTGACGTCGGTGACCTCGTCTTCCTCAAGGGTGACAGAAACAAATGCAAAGCTCGTGACAAGTATTTGGTGACATATATTTCACCTGACAACGGATGGTGCCAACTTTTGAGCATGTGACTGCTATCCTGTTGTGTCCACATTAATGGGCCAGGCCCCTGTTCACCCAGTTCGAGGCCGAAATGTAACTTCAGAGTCAGATTCCGATTCTGAACCTACCTCACCTTACCATCCTCCACAGAACACCCCAGGCTCTTCCATGCCCATGCAAGGGTCCATCTCACAGGAGGCCCCTTTGCATAAAGTGGTCCCTGCCCTATCGGATTTGCTTATGCTGCCTACACCAACAGAAGCTGTTGTCAGACCACCAGATACCCACTGGTGGTGTCTCAGCTGCTAAACCGGCCAGTCCCAACGAGATTGCTTCTCCACCTTCAAGGAGGTCGGGCAGTTCACGCCGCCCTCCGGCATGGCAGCAGAGTGGAGATTGGCTCATGGAGGCGAGTGATGGAACAAGACAATTTTAATGTTGTTGGTTTTATTCCACTCGGTCTTAGTTACAAGTGCTTGTAGTAACTCTCACAACATAGTCTTGCTCCATGTATGTACTTCGCTTACTTTCAAATGCTTACTTTAAAATGCTTACTTTGATGTGCGTCTACTCTGATATGCTAACTTCAAAATGCTGGAGGAAGACATAAGTGGCAGTTACGCCATTGTTGCTATTATTGTGGTTGTTGTTGGTGTGGGTTCCGATGGCTCCTCCCCGTGCACCGGGGTTTCGCCCATGCGCGGTCTCTTGGAGACTGGGCCTTGAACCGAGCACTGTTACCTGAATAGACCTCCGTGTGAGAACGTGACCTCTTCTTATTATTGGCGCTGGTGTTAATTCAACAGCATGAGCAGGGTCTTGAACTCAGCAAGCCAGCCACCTTCACCGTCAAGTCAACATGAGGCTAAAAATTAGGTCAAAAAGGTTGATAATTTTAGATACACTTAATGGGGAAGTTTGACGATGTCAAACTATTACCTAAGTGACGCATATCTAATATCACATTTAATTAGTTTATGCTTATACTGAGACACTTAGTAAGGAAATAGCTCTACTGTGGTAAATGTAGTATGGTCCGTGTGTTTTGAATAGGTTAGATTGGCATGTAACAGGGACCTGTCAAGAGTAAGTTGTTTGTTCCACATGATGCTGAGAAGGCAGCCTATTTAATTTATAGACAGGTTAGACATTAATTTGGTGGACCTAAACACCTCATGTTTGTTGGTGGGCTTGGTGAGAATTTCCCATGAGGCACACATGTCACGTGTGTGAAAGGTCATCATGATCTGTCTGGCCAGTGTGTGTTAGCCATGGCGGCACAGTGTGCTGTGGGACCGAAACTGCCAAAGCACATGTATTTTTATTGGGGCTGCCCCATGAGTGGGACTGCCAGGGAAGAACACTGCCCAGGAGGAAGAAGAGAAGAACGAGAGAGAAGCCTCTTCTCAGTGAAAGACACATGAAAGCCCGCTTGGAGATTGCAAAAAAGCACCTAAAGGACTCTCAGACTGTGAGAAACAAGATTCTGTGGTCTGATGAAACCAAGGTTGAACTGTTTGGCTTCCGTCTGGCCACTCTGCCATAAAGCCCAGATCGGTGGAGTGTTGCAGTGATGGTTGTCCTTCTGGAAGTTTCTCCCATCTCCACACAGGATCTGTTCGTGTGTTTGTGAACAAGATATCTGGAAAAGTTCTGAACGGATTTGGATGAAAGTTGGTGGGATGATTGCCCTTGGGATAAGGAAGAATTGATTAGTTTTTGGTGAAGCTCAGGAAATTATTCCGGATCCGGGAAGTTTTTTGGGGAATTTTTTTTCTGTTTTCCTTTAAAAACAATTTTCTCTGCAATAATTGGGCTGATTGAGAGCAAATTTTTACCATAGGAGGGACTCCGTCTGCAGAATATTTTAATGGTAATTATGACGTCACAGATCACGTGGTTCGGCCGCCATATTGTTTTGAGTGAAAAACACTAAAATCCAATTTTCTCCAAAACGCCTGAACAGATCGAGGCCAAACTTTGCAGGCAGAATCGCATACCCATGACGAACAAAAAAGTCAGCGAGAATGACGTCATGCATGTAAAGTATCTCGACAAACTGCGATCAATTGTCGTACGCGTTTATTCACTCTGCCGATCCAGGCCCGATTCACAGCAGCGCCATCCGAGCTCTGGCGTAGGGATACAACCCGGTCCCGGTGTAGGGATACAACGGTGAACATTTGCACTGCATACATGACATCCTCCCCTTTAAGTCCAAAATTACCAAGAGCAATACGTGCTAGATTTCCAGAATTGACATTTCAAAAGCAACATTTCCAAAACATGTGAAAATATGTGTGCAAACGGTTATGAGAATAATGAAAATACGTGAAAATAGAACATGTGTCAACGTGAAAAAAAAACATCTTCAAAGATTCAACCGGTCGGGTGCTTTTCTCTCACGCATTGAGCGTCGCGGTGTACCAGTGGATACAGAGTCCGAGGTGATTCCTTTGGGTCGCGGTGTACCAGTGGATACAGAGTCCGAGGTGATTCCTTTGGTCTCCACGAAGGGTGTAGCGTTTGCAGAGGTTTTCGGGGCATCCGAGCCGGCTGGAGCGGCCACGACGATCTCCGGCAGTGGCGGGTCGAACTGTTGTCCTGACTGTGACGATGCTACAGGCTCCATCGACTCACAGTGACGGTAGGTTATGTGGTCCTGATGTCGACGAATTTCGCGGCCGTCCTGCAGGCGAATCACACTGGACAGTGGACCTGGCTTCTCGATGATGTCTCCCGGTAGCCACGTCGCACCTGCACCAAAATTTCGGGCAAACACTGGATCTCCAATGTTGATACATCGACTGTTGGACGTCTTATCATGCACCAACTTTTGATTAAGCTGGCTTTGATAAACATTTGATGATATGTCTGGTTTGAGATTGTCAAGTGTCGATCTCAAGTGTCGTTTCATCAATAACTCAGACGGAGCTGCACCGGTTGTTGATTGTGGCGTGATGCGGTATTTGAACAGGAGACGAGACAGCTTTGTTTCCAGGGTTCCCTCCTGAAGTTTCTGCAATCCGGATTTGATGATTCCCACGGATCGTTCGGCCAAGCCATTTGAAGCCTGGTGATGTGGGCTGACAAACTTATGTTTGATGCCGTTCCGACGTGTGAACTTGGCAAACTCGGTACTGGAAAAACACGAACCGTTATCACTCACGATCATCCTGGGCAGACCATGAGTGGCGAAACAGCGTCTGAGTCTTTCGATGACAATGGCTGACGTAGTACCACGCGTCACATAGGCATCAATCCATTTTGTGTGCGCGTCCGTAATTATTAGAATCATGCTGCCGTTAATAGGCCCGGCATAATCGAGATGTAGGCGATGCCACGGTTCGCTGGGCCATTCCCAGGGATGCAGTGGCGCTTTCGCAGGTGTATTCCGGGTGCTCTGGCAGGGGTAACAATGTCGAACATGATGTTCGATATCAGCATCAAGATTCGGCCACCACACATAGTTTCTGGCGAGTGACTTCATCTTCACAATCCCGGGGTGACAGTCATGGATTTCATCCATGACCCTGGAACGCAGATTTTTCGGGATCACGACACGACATCCCCAGAGTAGGCAACCATTTTCCACGCTGAGTTCGTTTTTACGTGCTTTAAAAGCCGCAAAATCTGGGTCACCCTCAGGTAGCAAATGCCATCCAAGCTGTACAGCCTGGACAGTTCTGGACAGAACGGGGTCTCGTCGAGTATGAGTGCGGATCTGGCCAGAATCGACAACACAATCTTCCAGATGATCCATCAGTGCGATAATGGATCCTGGTGTAGGCGAATCATCAACGGATTCTGGAAGGGGTAACCGACTCATGGCATCTGCATTTGTGATAGACGAACCGGGCTTATAACATATGGTGTAGTCATAAGCAGCGAGAAACAGGGACCAGCGGATGATCCTGGGCGGTAGTGTGTCAGATGTCGCCTTAGTTGGACCAAACAGACTGATCAGCGGCTTGTGATCAGTGCGAATCGTGAAATGATGTCCAAGAAGGTACTGGCGAAATTTGCCAACGCCGAAAACGATTCCCAATCCTTCCTTGTCAAGTTGGGAATAGTTTTTCTCTGCCGGGGTCAACGTTCTGGATGCAAATGCAACCGGTCTTTCTGTACCATCAGGCATCACGTGCGATAATACACTCCCCACTCCATACCGACAGGCATCGCATGTCAGCACAAGATCCTTCTCTGGATCAAAATGAACGAGAACATTGGACGATTTGAGCAGATCCTTAGAGGTCTGGAATGCTGATTGTTCACTAGACCCCCAGCTCCAGGAGACTCCTTTCCTCAAAAGCCGATAAAGGGGGCCCAAAACGTCGGTCACATTCGGGATGTAACGACCATAGAACTGAAGCAAACCGAGGTATGACTTCAATTCGGTCACATCTCGTGGAGAAGGAGCATCCTTGATAGCTCGGACTTTCTCATCTGTCGGGTGTAGACCCTCGGCATCAATCGTATGACCCAGGTACGTGACTGATGGCACCATAAACTTGCACTTGTCTCGACGCAAACGTAGGCCGGAGTCCGAAATCTTCTTCAGAACTCTCTCCAGGTTCTGTAGATGTTCCGCGTCCGTACGACCAGTAACCAGAATATCATCCTGGTAACAAACGACGTTGCGTTCGGCGGCAAACAAACTGTCCATGACACGCTGATAAATTCCAGGTGCAGATTTCACTCCAAAACTAAGTCGGTGGTACCTATACAACCCACGATGCGTGTTGATGGTAAGATACTGTTTCGAATTCTCGTCCAAGCAGAGCTGTAGATAGGCGGATTTGAGATCGAGTTTCGTAAAAGTCTTGCCTCCCGTGAGACGAGCATAGAGGTCTTCGATCCTCGGGATTGGATATTTATCCAATGAAGAACACCTGTTCACGGTCATTTTATAATCTCCACATATGCGGATGGACTGGTCCGATTTTATGACTGGAACGATGGGCGCCGCCCATTCGGCATACTGGATTTGCTCGATGATCCCCAGATTTTCAAGATGATCCAGTTCCTTGTCAATCCGCTCACGCAGGGCGAAAGGGACTGGGCGAGCCCTGCAAAATATAGGATTGGCATCCCGGTCAACCCTGAGTTTAGCCGTATGTCCTTTCAAGGTTCCAAGCTCATCCTTGAAGACATCCGGGTATGTATCCAGCACATTTTTTAGTGTGTATGCTGCGGTAGGAGAAACGTTGGCTGCCCGGAGTTGATGAATGCTTTCCCACTTCAGTCGAATTATGCTCAACCAGTTCCTGCCGAGTAAGGAAGGGCCCTTTCCAGGAATGACGATCAGGGGTAGGTGAAACTCACGGTTATCGTAGCCCACCGTGACATCACATGTACCGCAGGGAACAATCTTCTCACCTGTATAGGTGGAGAGTCCATAGGTAGTAGGTTTCAGATGGGGTCGGTCAGCATCACTCCACAGGTTTGTGAAAACAGCATGGCTGATGAGCGAGACGGCCGCACCAGTGTCGACCTCCATTTGCAATGGTCGATTGTTGACGACAACATTGGCAAGAAGAGGGTCCCGCCTATGGTGAGAATCAATATGAAGCAGGTCATACGATTCTGAGTTGTCGGAAACAGAGCTCACCTGGTCAAGCTCGGGTTCCTCCGAACCGATAAACTGATGAATCTTGTCAGCAGCTTTTCCTTTTCCCGATTTGCGAGTGATGCAAGCTGGAGCAATATGGCCAGTTTTCGAACAGAAATGGCAGGTGGCATCTTTGAACCGACACGTCTCCGGAGGGTGCTTTCCGTTGCACCGAAAACAGTTGTTGTGGGTTTGAGACTGCACTGGCTTCTGACGAGGAGCCTTGTTCCAACGTTGTGGCTGAACATGATCCAACCGATTCACAGCAGGGCTGGTACCAGATGAGCGAGTGGCACCGATGCTTGTAGCGTTGCGTTCAGCACTTTCCATGGAAATTGCGGTGTCTCTGGCATTTTGGAACGTCAGTCTTCTCTCAGCAAGCAGGCGTCTACGAGTGCGGTCATCGGACATGCCAACCACCAGCAAATCACGAAGCATGTCATCAATCGTGTCCCCAAACTCACACAGATGTGACAGTTTTTTGAGGTGTGCAATGAAGTCTGCGATCGACTGACCTTGCTGCTGTCTGCACATGTAAAAATTAAACCGACACAGGATGACTGAAGGAGATGGGTTGCAATGTTCCTTCAAAGCGGCCTTGAGCTCTGCATACGTGAGCTCCTGGATTGTCCGAGGCCGAATCAGGTTTTTAACGAGTGTGAACGTCTCACCTCCGCAAACGGACAGGAAGACGGCCTTCATCAGGCCTTCGGTCGCAATGCCGTTCGCCTCGAAGTAGAAAGACAATCGCTCAGAATACGTGTCAAAATCCCCCTCATGAGGGTCGAATTCATCGATATGGCCGAAAGATGTCATGGTCTAGATGTTTACCTTCGTCGCCATGTAAAGTATCTCGACAAACTGCGATCAATTGTCGTACGCGTTTATTCACTCTGCCGATCCAGGCCCGATTCACAGCAGCGCCATCCGAGCTCTGGCGTAGGGATACAACCCGGTCCCGGTGTAGGGATACAACGGTGAACATTTGCACTGCATACATGACAATGCATCACATGGTTTCAGAGTTATGACGTTTTTAAGCACAAACATTTAAAACCTAGCTCCTCCCTCATTTGTGATCCAATCGAGGGGAAACTTCACAGATCTGTTCAGCATATCAGTCTAGTAAAATGTCCTTTTGGAATTTGCGATAGGTCACGTGGTTTGGCAGATATCGTTAATTAAACGCAAATAATAAAAACATTTATATCTCTTGAACCACTTCATTGATCGACATGAAACTTCATACTCTAGTAGAAGCCATGAAGAGTAACAAGTGTGCAAACTTTGAAGATGATTGGATGTACGGTCTGGAAGCTGGAAGTTGTTATTGCGTGAAGAAGAAGAGTCCTCGACTGTGGACGATTAATTTATTTATCACATGTACAGACTTGCAGGCATCGTTTGACACAATGTCCCGGGTTAATTTGAACCTCAAATAAAATTATAATTCCAGATTTGTCAATGGCTGAGGTATATTAACAAACGAATAAAACAGATTTGGCAAAATTCGACCTTTTTTTTAAAAAACATCGCATATTCCCCCAGGGTTGTGGAGGCTGAAGAAGAAGATACCTTGCATGGGCTTCCCAGACCAAATAATAATTCTGGCTCTGCGATTTTCAGGTTTATTTATCTATATATCTACATATCAGGGCAGTCTGTTGTCACTGAACTACTCCCTGAAACTTTTGTTTCCGTGGTTGTGAAGTGTTTTTAATAACGTGGTGGTGGTTTTGAATCACGTGGTGGTGAGGTGTAAAATGACGTGGTGGTGAGGTGTTTTTAAATCACGTGGCTGTGAGGTGTTTATAATTAACATTGTGATATGAAAATAGTTTTCTTATTTGTTGTAAATGTAGTTTAAACTCGTGGTTATGCGTTAGAGCGGTGTATTTTGTTAGCAGCGTCGTCTTCAAGGTTTTTTTTTTCTAATAAAGACATATTCTGTCATTTTAAAACCACCAAAGTGTGTATTCGGTTTCCCCGTTTCATAAAATGTATCTTTTGATACGTATAATGCTTTAAAACTGTTTTTTTTTTTGTTTGTTTTTACCTCAGAAGAGATATCAACATTTACCTCAGCGAATGTCAATCGCGGTGTCAGTATTTGATGAACTTATGAAGACTTATGTGACTTATAAGTGTGACAAGCATGTGCACGGGATTCTTCCCAGAAGAATGAGTGGTCGCATTAGCTTGTACGACTTAAAATGAGCGAGTTTTGTTTTGACGTTTGGGCCAGTTTTACATGTTGTATCCCTAAGGAATGAAACGAACGTTTTCCTGGCTTACAATTTTATTTGAAGTCACACATGCCTCAAAATACACTCACTTATATAGAATTGAACGCTGAATCCGAAAATGTAAGTGAAATTGCCTTGTTTTTTTTTTAACATTATCTTCTATATATTCTAAATATATATATCTGTGCAGTGTCTGTCTTGTGTTGGCTTGTCTTGTGTTGTCACTGAACTACTCCCTCAAACTTTTGTGAAATCGTACTATTCCAACTTGACCCACGGCGGGAGTATGCGCTCTACTGAGTGGCGTTCTAGTTTCATATGTTTAAGGTCAATAATAATTATTGTTTAATTTTCAGTCTAGGAGTCGTTGGAATAGGAATTGACTGGATGTGGCAGGCAGGCCTCTCCATGACATGACACAGTTTGAAGGAAGGAATGACGAAGGAACTTGAACATGTTGCCACATCAAGAGGCATTCGCACGATTGTCCAGCGGTGACCATGTCCTGTTCGCTTAGAAATGTGACAATTACCGATTAATCATAGCAATAATTAATTGCTCATTCTCTGATTATCTGAAAAACATACTTATTGAACTTGAAGGATGCATGCTATGTTGGGGGTACTGCAAAAGGACGGAGAACCGCAAAGCCCAAGCCAGCCAAACCAGCAGAAAGGAAGCCACTGAGTTGACAATATACCTCGTTTTGGAGAATCGCGTATTTTTAGGGTTTTAAAAAGGATTTTTCCATTTACACAAAATTAAGACATATACCCTAAATGAGTCAATCTCAATCAACAGTTGTCGAGGCCCTGACTTTGTCGGCAAGTAGCAGCAATTGCCTTCCAAATTCACATGTGCATCAAGAGCAATACCATCTTGTCGACCACTTCCCTTTGACCCATGATATGTTATCGTCATCCTGCCACAAGTTGCTGGGAAACCACTACCCTCGGAGCACATCACTGGGCCAAGGACGGACCATCAGACGCTGTCACATCTTTCATCTCGAATAGTCTGCATTCATTATATTTCCTGCATGGTCACCATCACTGTTTGCTCGTTACAGCACCCTGACCCTGTTTGATCCTTCCTTTTCCAAGACCCATGTGATGCAGTACTCTGTGCGTATGGTAGCAGGGTTATTAAGGAGAGGGCTTCCTTTGCTTTGTTCTGTGGGTGCTCCTTTTTATTTTGATGAGTTATTTTATTGTTAACATAAAGACTTTTTTATTTTGAAGTTTTTTCTTGTTTTTTTTTGTATACAAGATCGAGGCTCGTGGAAGAGCAAACATTAATCACACAAAAAGTCAAACCGACACATAAAACACAAAATAAGGGGAGCGGTACACAAGATGGGGAGAGAGAAGGAAGGACACAAACACAACATTTGAGAGCAGGGACATCGAGAAAATGTGGGAGGGAGAGGGCTTGGGGGAGGTGGGAGAGGTATAAAACATATATAAAACATTATTGTTCACATAAAGACTTTTTATTTTGATGAGTTATTTTATTGTTAACATAAAGTCTTTTTCTTTTCTGGCATTATACTGTATTCTAGTGTGTGTTCTGTTAGCAAGCAGCTTGCTATCGCTTGCCGAGCCAGCGTGCGATTAAGAGAGGTGTTTCGTTATGTTAGTAAAAATGGCCGCCATAGTCAGATTCAAAACGATACAACAACCAACGAAATGTTCAAAGGCATTATACCCCTGTTACACCCATAGTATTATTGAAAATTGCATTTCATACTTTTATTACCTCCGCCACCAAAGGTGGACGGAGGTTATGTTTCCACCCCTGTCTGTTTGTCTGTCCGTTTGTCTGTGAACAAAATATCTCAAAAAGTTGTGGACGGATTCGGACGAAATTTGGCAGAGGTGTAGAATATGTGACAAGGACGAAATGATTAGATTTTGGTGAAGATCCGGATTCGGATCCGGCTACTAGAATTTTTAAAGTGATTCTCCACCATTGGGAGATGGGGCCAAAAATGATATGTAGCAGGATATCTCAAAGAGTTGTGGACACATTTGGACGAAACTTTGTGGACCGGTTAGGTGTCTGACAAGGACAACTAGATTCGATTTTGGTGAAGATGTGAATATGGATTCGGATATGAGAATTATTTAATTTTTTAAGTGATTCTTCACCATTGGGAGATAGGACTAAAAACGATACATAGCAGGATATCTCAAAAAGTTATGGATGGAATTGGACGAAATTTGGCAGAGATGTAGCGTAAGTCACAAGGATGAAATGATTAGATTTTGGTGAAGATCCGGATTCGGCTACTAGAATGTTTTAGGTGATACTTCACCATTGGGAGACAGGGCTAAAAACGATACATAGCAGGATATCTCAAAAAGTTGTGGACAGATTTGGACGAAACTTGGTGGATAGGTTGGGTGTCTGACAAGGATGATTCGATTCGATTTTGGTGCAGATATGAGCATGGATTCGGATATGAGAATTATTTAATATTTGAAGTGATTCTTCGCCATTGGGAGATAGAGCCAAAAACGATACATAGCAGGATATCTCAAAAAGTTGTGGACAGATTTGGACGAAACTTGGTGGATAGGTTGGGTGTCTGACAAGGATGATTCGATTCGATTTTGGTGAAGATATGAACATGGATTCGGATATGAGAATTGTTTAATATTTGAAGTGATTCTTCACCATTGGGAGATAGAGCCAAAAACGATACATAGCAGGATATCTCAAAATGGTATTGATGGATTTGGACGACACTTGTTGGACAGGTTGTGTGTGTGACAAGGAAGAATGGATTCAATTTCGGTGAGGATCCCGATCTGAATCCAGCTGGTGGAATTTTTAAAGTGATTCTTCACCATTGAGTGATATGGCCAACCAGGTGGAGGTATGCTCTCCACTGAGTGCCGTTCTGGTTGTTACTTTTGCTTTTCTCCTAATTCTTCAAGATGTACAAGCATGCAACCTCCCTCCACCTGGGAACCCCTGGAGTAAAATAGGCTGTATTGTTTTTCCAATTTCCAATTTTTCCAATTTTCCAATTTCCAATTTTTCCAATTTTCCAGTTTTTCCAGACACTATGGAATAATATTTACCAATATGAACAGTGATGTGGCTTTTATTGAAATTCTACAAATACTGTTTAGATTTTGATGATTTCCGTGTGATATGATTTAACCGATGTTTATATAAATCGTTTTAAATTTTTTAAAAGCATTCAATTTCTGATATTTTGCCTTTTCATTTGGGCCTCGCAAATGAAGCCCCGCCTACAGGGCGGGTACCGTTGCTAGTTCATATTGTTACGGACCGCGGACAAGATGTTGTTTGGCCGAGCGGATGGCACCGCGGCCCAAACAGTTACCCCGACTAACCCGATTCCTGAACGTTGGCCGAATCGCGCCACAGATATTCAATGGGGAAAAGACTAAAGCGAACGAATGTAAAGAGGAAGAAGAAGAAGACGTACAGAAGAGTAACAGGATTTATTATCTACACACACTAAGCAAAAGGGGCAGTCAAGGTTATATACAGGGAAAATGGAAAAAGCACGTGACACAGTGCAAATATTAACTTATACAAGCTTACTTATACCCAGGGACAAGACAAAAGACAGACTACGAACACACTTACACGGGGGATGATGATAGGAATGGCAGGAGGTGGATGGCTGGAGGGGGAGGAAGGGTCAGGTCCCTGCAAACGGCAGGGCTGGAGGTGACAGCTCCGACTCCTCGCGTTCTTGGCGGGAAAACCTCGGTGGCGTCGACGCAACTCTTGGTGTCCCTTTTTGTGCTCCTTCTCAACTCAACCCTCACAAGGCTTGCTGTCTTTCTTGGCTTCACTCTGCCTCACTCCGCCTCACTTCTCTTTACTTCTCCCACTCTCTTTTGTAACCAACTCTCTTTCCGCCACCAACCACCAACCAACGTTCTGAGGCGCCTTTCTTTGCACGTCTCTCGCTTGGTCCAACCACTTCTCTTTGCACGTCTCTTTGCACGTCTCTCGCTTGGTCCAACCACTCAACTCAACAACTCTCTTAGCAACTCCCTCAACAACTCTCTTCGTCCAACCACTCACTCGGCTCTTGCGCGCGCGCTTTTATAGCGCCTCAGGCGATCAAGCCGCCGGCCTTCAGGACACGCCCCTAGGTGAGCTCGCTTCGGCCCTGATTGGTGGGCACAGGCCCTCTGACTCCACCCTTGATGACGATGGGCGGGCACGCCCTTCTTCCCTGAGCTGAGCACATGCTTAATGGTGGTTTTGGGGCGAAATCAACAACCCACAGCTGTAGCAAACCTGGCAAACTGCCCAGTGCAGTTGGCAATGGAGGCTTGGAGGGGATGTAGCTGTCAATTGAGGCTTGGCAATGACGCAGTTGGAAATGGAGGTTTTGGGAATGGGAATGAAAGGGGATCTATCTTATTTCACTTGGTGCAATGGAGTGTCATCTTAATGGAAGACAAAGCCTTAACCTAATACACAGAATAAGGAAATAAACTACTGAACAGGGATATTATGGTGTCCTTCATGTATGCTTTATGGAACTAACTATGGGAACGCCCTTTGACCTTTATACAACACTGGAGTAAGGAGGGCGATATTTTACAACAATTTACACTACAACAACAAAACAAAACTAGAACGGGCACTCGGTAGAGCGCATACCTTCGCCGCAGCTACAGCTACCGCGCTATGGTAAAAAGACGATTTTGACCTTTTCATGACCTTGACCTTGACCTTTGACCCGATCGATTCCAAAATCTAATCAAATGGTTCCCGGATAATAACCTATCATCCCACGAAATTTCATGCGAATCGGTTGAATACTTTTTGAGTTATGCGAATAACATACACACACACACACAGACATACAAATAAATACACAGCGATCAAAACATAACCTTCCGCTTTTGCGAAGGTAAAAAACCATTCTCATATCCACAACGCTGCACCCTCCTCCCCTTAGGCACGTCCCGGGCCTATAACTTTAACTTTTAATGTGGCACGTAGGTGTAGTTCCCTCTACATTTAACCTGACCCTGAGTGCGACAGTTTTAAAACATAAATAAATATGTCCCGCTGCTCCATTGCACCCTGCCTAACAGATTCGCGCCCACAGCTAACCAAATTGCGGAATGGTCTTCAAACTATACATTGACGGTGGGGAGCATTATTTACAATGACGTTACTTTATTTACAAAACTAAACCAGGACCTGTGATTGTTCTTTCTGGGGGGGGGGGGGGGAGACAGTCTGCTCTGCATCGACGCACCATGAAAGCACCCAAAACGCACGAATACACCCTCAAGCACCAATCGGTGCACAGTCATCACTGTTCATAAATAAAAATAAAAACAACAACCCCTAACCCTGCTGGTGGTCTCTTGCTCTTCGGCTCCCTCTGCTGGCTATTTGCTTTCTTCCAGATGTTGTCATTTTCTTTGCTGGCGGCCTATTTGCAATAAAACTTGCACCCAACGTGTCCATTTTTATTTATTTATGGCCCACAGGGCCGACTAGTGTGGTTCACCTGTGGGGCATCGGTGCCCTGTGGCCAAGGTCCGCCAGCAAAATCTCGGGCCTTCACGGCCGGTTCCAGCAGAAGGGCCTTGCCCCAACCCATGGGGTCCATAAGTGGTGCTCGGCCACAGACATGTGGTCCATAAGGTGGTGCATCGATGCAGACAGCTGTGATTGCGAAAGGTTCGGGCGCACAATGGCCGACTCACGCACGCTCCCCTCGGCGCACAGGTCCTCATGTGGGAGACAAAAGGGGGAAAAGACAGATGAGCGAGGGGTAAGGTCACAAGGGTACACATCAAACAAGGCAATGCAAGGCGAAGTGCGTACGGAGAGCGAAGTGAGAAAGCTCGTCTCTACCGTACGTCACCCCCCCGTCACCTACTCTACCCTTGCCCTTACCCCATATTTACAAAATCTACACATTTACAAATTCGTCGCTAATGTCACATCTTCCCCATATTTCCCCTACACCAAATTTGTCTTCACAATCCCTCTAACCAAAATTTGCCATCACCCAATTCATCATCAATCCTCATAAGGAGGCAGAGATGGAACATCAAGCACAATGTCACACCCACGTCATGATGCGTCTCACATTCCAAACATTTGCATCATAAAAATAATAAAACATGGCATGGTGTGGAGGTACGTCATCCCAGGTGAGTGGATGTAGATGGTGCGAGGAGATTCTTAATCCTAACTATCCTCTAAATGACATTAACACACTTTACACTACCCGGGGTCTTTCCCTGCCAATCCATTGGCCAACTTACACTATGGGTTCTAAAAACCAATTCCCATTGACCAAACTGTGGTGCTTCTCAATTTGGGGTCTCACTCCCCCGATGCAACTCCCTGTGCCCTTGCACAATTTCAGGACTGGGGCGTGTAGCTCTCCCAGCAGGCCTACCCACCTGCACACCTCCACCACTGCAGTTGCCACCCGAGCTTACCTAGCTCCTCACCCTAACCTATCTAACTGGGGAAGGCCCCTCCTGGCTCTGTCACCCCACTCGGTGCCCTCTGGCACTGGGCTACCCGGGTCCGTCCTCCGGATCCTCGGGCCCCATCCACAACAACTCTACCGACTCCCAGAGCCCACCTGTGGCCTCACCTGGCCGACATCCTCACAGTGGCGGAGTGCCCATTTAACTACACACACACTAACAGGCTACACGCCCAGCCATTTCCACGACACTAATGCACACATCACTACACTCCTGTGCAACTACCGGCACCACAGATGCCAATATCCAACCACAATTTACCTATACCCTCTACCTAACACTTAAACTACCCTCCCCGGGTATTCGTGATGGGGGTCCACTCTTCCCCCATTCATACCTCCGCACCATCCACTCCACTCCACTCCACAGTTTTCACCATACTCACTCCACGACCATCCTTTCCAATACTCCATATACTCCACACTCCATGTCTTCCACACAACCATTCTCCATACACCTGTCGTTGCACACCTGTGCAATCACACCTGGTGCCACCTGCACCCTCCTTCCTTCCTGGACCATTTGGGTCAACACACTCACATCACTATCACTCAAACACTGCTCCATACACCTGTCCAGTTGCACACCTGTGTAATCACACCTTTTAACCACACACACGGCATCATCTAATCTACCTGTTGCCCTGCTAACTTAGTGCTCCCCGTCTTCCCTTTAAACTAAGCACATACCACGTCATTATCATCCAAACTAACCTACCTGCGTCCCCACTACAGGTATCATTGTCACTACCTAATCTTAACGTTACCTATTGTCATCTTCTCTAGATCCCTATCATTATATCCTAACCCTCCCGGGCTAGTTTTCACTGCCATAAACCCCATAACACTAGTGCTCCTTTGCCCCCTTTGTGAGAGATGGCAGATTTGCCATCCCACCACATCGGGTATCTTCTACTATCAATTTTGCTCACCAAATTTCAGCCAATCAAAAATTTGCCAATCATCACCAATCACTCTACCATTACCAATCATCACTCTGCCAATCCTTTGCCAATCATCAAATTTTGTATTTCTAATTTCGGGGCCAAAACACTATCCTCATCATCACAGTCTACTCACTAGTGCCTCTCGGTGCGCTACTTCATTTCTACAGCCCGGCTTCACATGGCCGAGCAATGAATGCGGGTTGCTTGGTGCCGGCGGTTGGATACGTCCGGCATTCGGTGCAGGGAAGGACGCTTACCCGGGCCGAGATCCCACATACCACCTCGGCACGGAGCCGTCCAATGGCCCGATCTCGACCTGCCGGAATGCCTCAACAAAAAGGGGTCGCCATGACGACCATTCCTATCGGGCTGCCCGCTCCGCCTAGTGGAGCACGGACGCGGCCATTCAAAACGCGGCCCGGCGTGGATCTCGCACGGCGGTTCCTTCGAAACCGCCGTGGTTAGGATCCCCGCGGCACGTAAAGCTGCCCGGCGCGCACCGAGGGCCCGATTCGGCTAAACATCGTTCTAACCGCTAACCCAGTTACCGTCGATGCTTCACCTGCATGCTCACAGGCATACGCGACCCCTTTCACCCTCACCGAGCTCGGTGCTCCAACGCCGCCTGTACACCCCGCGTACTTCGTTATTGCACTCGTTCTTTCGCTCACAGACTTGGTCACACACCTGACCACCACACACCTTTGCACACACTCGTCGTTCGCACACCTCACCAACACACCTCTTCGCGCCCCCTCCTCGGTCACCTCCTCTGTGACAACCACAGGTGTGCTCTCACTTGCACACCCAACCACGTGCCTCACTACCAATTCCAGTGTGCATTCCCACACACGCTCTACCATTCCAGGTGTGCATCCTTCCATTCCAGGTGTACATCCTCTCTCACCTGCCACAACCAACTCACGCTCCGTGTCACTCTTACTACTCTTACCCCCACTCTCGGTCGCGCATTCACCCTTACTCTCGACAACGCACTCTTTCCTCATGCACCCGTCCATTACACACCTTTCTCGCGCATCCTCTTGCGCACACTCTCCCATTACACCCTCCGTAACACTCACCACAGGTGTGCATTCTCCCTTACTTTTGACAGCGCACTCTCTCCTCATGCACCTGTCCGTTACACACCTTTCTCGCGCATCCTCTTGCGCACACTCTCCCATTACACCCTCCGTAACACTCACCACAGGTGTGCATTCTCCCTTACTTTTGACAGCGCACTCTCTCCTCATGCACCTGTCCGTTACACACCTTTCTCGCGCATCCTCTTGCGCACACTCTCTCGTTACTCCCTCCGTAACACTCACCACAGGTGTACACTCTCTCGTTACATCCTCTGTAACACTCCCCACTCCGCGCTTCCATGTGCCCCCTCGCACACGCGCTACGACCAACTCACTCTCGACAGCACACTCACTCCTCGGCACGCACTTTTTCCTCACACACCCCAGAGTCGGACATTCTCGCACACCTCCTCTTTCGCACTCCATACCTGTCGCACACTTCACCAACGGCCTCTCACGAACACCCGGATCCAAATCAACCCCCAAGCCGACTGAAGCTCCCCTCACATCATATACATTTCCACGTATATCGCCACTCACCTTGGCACCTCGTCTCCGCACCTCCTTCGCCACCTGCAAACTCTTTATTTGGTTAGCGAGCACATCATCATGATTTGAGCACCGACCTTGCACATATTCCATCACCTCCTCCTGTATTTCTCTCTTAGTTTCCGTCCGTCTCTTCTTAATTTCACTCACCCCCTCTTCCACCTTCTCTAATTTTTGCTTCACCTCTTTTATTTCCTGGTGTGTCTCCTCAATTTCGTCCTCTAAGGCTACCTTAACCGTTTCTATGTGCGTCCTCACCTCCCGGTCCTTTGTCTGCATTACTTCTGTCACCTCGTCCAACCTCGTTGTCAGTCCCTCACGTACCATCTGACATTGCCTCTTCGTCGCTATCAAGTCGTCCTTGATGTCTCTTTGTGTCGCTTTTAACCCTCCTAGTACCGCAGTGTTCCTTTGTACCTGCTCTACTAACTCCGTCTGTCCCACCGTCAGCTGTTCCACCTCCTGCGTCAGGTCCTCTATGCCCCCCTGTAATCTAGCCGTTCCATTTCTCACCTCTTTCTCCATACGCTTCTCACCTCGCTTTACCTCCTCGCGTACCCACGAGACCTCCTCGCTTACACCTCGTCGTATCTCCTCCTTCATCTCCTCCATCTCTTTTGTAGATGCCGCCCTCATCTGTCCCAATTCATCCCTCTGAGCATCCAATTTACCTTCTAACCCGATTTTCACCTCCTCTATCTGGTTCCCCATTCGTTTGATTTCCCGGGCGGATTGCTCCCCTATCTCCCGCAATTTGTCTTCCATCCTATCTTCTAACCCCATTAACCCCTTCTTTACCTATTTTATCCCGTTGTCTAACCCCTCAAATTTATTGTCTAAACGTTCACTGGTACCCCTTGCTTCGTCCCTCATTGCCCCCATCATTCTGTTTTCCATTTTTTCACTATCAGCCCTCGCTTCGTCCCTCAATCGCTCACTATCAGCCCTCGCTTCGTCCCTTATTCGCTCACTATCAGCCCTCGCTTCGTCCCTTATTCGCTCACCCATTTTGTCCATAAGGGCCCCCATTTGTAGCAAAAAAAGGTTCGAATCCACCGGTGCTGCTACGGTCACGGGCGCCGCTAAATTTGGTGCCGCTACACCCACGTGCGCGAGGACGCCATTTTGCGCGCCTGACACCTCCTCAATCACCTCCTCATTGCTGTCCTCCGTTTCCTCCCTGTGGTCCTGGATTACCCCTAACCCCTCTTCTAGTTCCCCCACCGGCATCCGATCGCCTTGACTAGCCATGGCGCGATTTCAAAGTTCGGGTTTTTTTTTTTTAAACAAATTTCAGCAGCTCGTAATTTTGAGCGCGTTAAGCGCGCTTCGGGTCCGATCCCGCTCCCGACACCAATTGTTACGGACCGCGGATAAGATGTTGTTTGGCCGAGCGGATGGCACCGCGGCCCTAACAGTTACCCCGACTAACCCGATTCCTGAACGTTGGCCGAATCGCGCCACAGATATTCAATGGGGAAAAGACTAAAGCGAACGAATGTAAAGAGGAAGAAGAAGAAGACGTACAGAAGAGTAACAGGATTTATTATCTACACACACTAGGCAAAAGGGGCAGTCAAGGTTATATACAGGGAAAATGGAAAAAGCAGGTGACACAGTGCAAATATTAACTTATACAAGCTTACTTATACCCAGGGACAAGACAAAAGACAGACTACGAACACACTTACACGGGGGATGATGATAGGAATGGCAGGAGGTGGATGGCTGGAGGGGGAGGAAGGGTCAGGTCCCTGTAAACGGCAGGGCTGGAGGTGACAGCTCCAACTCCTCGCGTTCTTGGCGGGAAAACCTCGGTGGCGTCGATGCAACTCTTGGTGTCCCTTTTTGTGCTCCTTCTCAACTCAACCCTCACAAGGCTTGCTGTCTTTCTTGGCTTCACTCTGCCTCACTCCGCCTCACTTCTCTTTACTTCTCTTTACTTCTCCCACTCTCTTTTGTAACCAACTCTCTTTCCGCCACCAACCACCAACCAACGTTCTGACGCGCCTTTCTTTGCACGTCTCTCGCTTGGTCCAACCACTTCTCTTTGCACGTCTCTTTGCACGTCTCTCGCTTGGTCCAACCACTCAACTCAACAACTCTCTTAACAACTCCCTCAACAACTCTCTTAGTCCAACCACTCACTCGGCTCTTGCGCGCGCGCTTTTATAGCGCCTCAGGCGATCAAGCCGCCGGCCTTCAGGACACGCCCCTCGGTGAGATCGCTTCGGCCCTGATTGGTGGGCACAGGCCCTCTGACTCCACCCTTGATGACGATGGGCGGGCACGCCCTTCTTCCCTGAGCTGAGCACATGCTTAATGGTGGTTTTGGGGCGAAATCAACAACCCACAGCTGTAGCAAACCTGGCAAACTGCCCAGTGCAGTTGGCAATGGAGGCTTGGAGGGGATGTAGCTGACAATTGAGGCTTGGCAATGACGCAGTTGGAAATGGAGGTTTTGGGAATGGGAATGAAAGGGGATCTATCTTATTTCACTTGGTGCAATGGAGTGTCATCTTAATGGAAGACAAAGCCTTAACCTAATACACAGAATAAGGAAATAAACTACTGAACAGGGATATTATGGTGTCCTTCATGTATGCTTTATGGAACTAACTACGGGAACGCCCTTTGACCTTTATACAACACTGGAGTAAGGAGGGCGCTTTTTTACAACAATTTACACTACAACAACAAAAAACAAAAAAATTCTCATATCCACAACAATATAATGTGAACTACCGATTCCCCTAAAAATGATGAACAAACTTGTGAATAGAGATCGGTCATGACACCGATAAGATGGTGCCATCAAAGTTAAATACCTCCAAGGACAATGAAAAGAAAAGCTATTGCAGCGGGTGCAACATGACATCGAGGAATACCGCAGTACATAAAACTAAAGACTTCGTAAAACAACTTACTACCACATTGTCTTGAGAAACAAGGACATGGGCGTGGTCTTCGAGCGGCAAATTTGATTGGTCGAGATGACGTAAAATGCCGTAATATTTTGTCAAAGTATTGCCAGATGGATTCAAACGGATATATAATTCAATTTAAATATTTAAAAATGTAAAGGTTGTAGAAAAAAAAAAATTCGGAAGTTTACCGCCGTTGATGCAGCATCTTTTACACCACATTATTTAACACGTTACATTAATTCTTCGTGCCCATTGTTTGTGTCCGTTATGGCGTCCTTACTTAGAGTAAGTTTCCTGTTTGGAATGATTTTCAATCTTGTTTGACTGCCAGACAGGCAGGCAGAGTAAAAAATATTATCTCACTTGTCTCTGCGCATGTACGATCGGGACAAATTCAGAGCCAAAATACTGCTAAACCACAGGTTCCTTGTCCGATTGATGTGTCCAATTCGTGTTCCGATTCGTATTCAAAATATAACATTCAATTGAAATCAAGTTGTTCCTCGATCATAAACTGACGTTTCTAACAGAAGGACGGACAGACACAAACGGAGGTGAACCAATAATTGCTTATTCCCGCTTTTTGCTTCACGTACATGAGTTACCAAACAGTGAGCTGCAGCCACACACCACAACCAACTGTCTTAAACCATGCAGGAAATCAGCACAGTGGATGAGCAAAGTTTCCACAAAGCCAGAGTTCTGACATGATGACTTTATCTGGCTTTAAACTAACCAAGTCAATAACTCATTAAGTACCGAGCTGAAGACCAGGACACATCAAAATATGTGACAATGGTGCTTAATGTCCTGTGTTGTGTATAATATATTCGTCTGTTTGTCCATGTGTGCGAGGTGTATGTGTGTGTGTGTGTGTGTGTGTGTGTGTGTGTCTGTGTGCGTGTGTGTGTGTGTGTGTGTTTGTGTGTATCTGTGTATGTGTGTGTGTGTGTGTGTGTGTGTGTGTGTGTGTGTGTGTATATATGTGTGTGTGTGTGTCTGTGTCTGTGTGTGTGTGTGTGTCTGTGTGTCTGTGTGTGTGTGTGTGCACGTGTGTGTGTGTGTGTGTGTGTGCACGTGTGTCTGTGTCTCTGTGTGTGGGTGTGTGTGGCATGTCCACAACGAACCTGAGATACTGCAAAATATAAAACTCTCAAAGTTGCTTTGCTTGGATTCTGTAAACTAATCACAAATGCTTTTAGTCAGGAGAAGGTTCGTTGTGGACAGGACAACAGCCCATAGTCAGGACAGGTTACAGCAATTTGAGTACGTGGCCAGCACACACACGGACCATTTTTACCTCTGTCACCGTAGATGGATGGAGGTTATGTTTTCACCCCTGTCTGTTTGTTACTTGCAAAATGGAAGATTTTTCAGATATATTGGTCGGTTGCATTTGTTATTACTTGCCAGAAAAGATTCCGGCAAGTATGTTGTCCTGTTCGTTTGTTTGTCTGTCTGTCTGTCTGTTTGTCTGTCTGTCTGTCTGTCTGCTTGCAGCACTACGTCCACACCGTTGCACGTAGAATCGCCAAACTTTGCACACATATTGGTCTTGCCCAGGAATAGACTGTGCCCAATTGATGACGTAATCGGTCACGTGGTTCGGCCGCCATCTTGGAAAAATAGAAAAACTTTGCACCTCTATATCTCCGAAAGTACTGAACAGAAAAAATTGAGACATGGCTCATTGTAAAGAACTCTCCATGGGGAATAAAATATGTTAATGATGACGTCATCAGTCGCGTGGTTCGGCCGCCATCTTGGAAAAACGGCAACATTTTGCACAACTATATCTCCAAAAGTGCTGAATAGAAAGAATTGAGACATGGCTCATTGTAAAGAACTCTCCATGGGGAATAAAATATGTTAATGATGATGTCATCGGTCAGTTGGTTTGGCCGCCATCTTGGAAAAACCGAAAAACGTAGCACCTCTGTATCTCGAAAAGTGCTGAATAGAAAAAATTGAGACATGGCTCATTGTAAAGAACTCTCCATGGGGAATAAAATATTTTAATGATGATGACATCGGTCACGTGGTTCGGCAGCCATATTTGTCCTAAATGGCCAATAAAAAAGTAAATTCCGGCAAGTCCTCGGTCTCTGACCGATTTTTCATCTGTCTGTCTGTCTGTCTGTCTGTTTGTCTGTTTGTCTGTCTGTTTGCAGCACTACGTCTACACCGTTGCACGTAGAATCACCAACCTTTGCACACGTATTTGTCTTGCCCTGGAATAGACTGTGCCCAATTTTTAACTCTCTCGACCCAAGGCCTCCATTATGACGTCATAATTCGATAATTCGACAAGTACAAAACTTCACCCGATCAAGATGAAATTTCTTGAGCAACATGACAGCATAATCTGATGGAGAAAAAAAATAATAACGACGTCATTGGTCACGTGGTTCGGCCGCCATATTTGTCCTAAATGACCGATAAAAAAGTAAATTCCGGCAAGTCCTCGGTCTCTGACCGATTTTTCATCTGTCTGTCTGTCTGTCTGTTTGCAACACTACGTCTACACCGTTGAACGTAGAATAGCCAAACTTTGCACACGTATTTGTCTTGCCCTGGAATAGACTGTGCCCAATTGATGACGTCATCGGTCACTTGGTTCGGCCGCCATCTTGGAAAAACCGAAAAAATTTGCACCTCTATATCTCCGAAAGTGCTGAATCGAAAAAAAATGAGACATGGCTCATTGTAACGAACTCTCCATGTAGAATAAAATATTTTAATGATGATGTCATAGGTGCCTCCATTATGACGTCATAATTTGACAAGTACAAAACCAATCCGATCAAGATGAAATTTCTTGAGCATCATCAAGGAATAAATTAGTTTAGAAAACAAATAATGATGATGTCATCGGTCACGTGGTTCGGCCACCATATTTGTCCAAAATGGCCGATAAAAAGTACATTCTGGCAAGTCCTCGGTCTCTGACCGATTTTTCATTCTGTCTGTTTGTCACACGCCCACAGGTCGCAATTCTAAACCAATCGTCATGAAGCTTCACCAAGTTGTAGAGGTCGTCACAATTGAAAAGCCTGTTGATTTTGAGGTCAAAGGTCAAATTTCGAAAATCCTCATTTTTTTAATCCGGTTGACTTGAAAATTGAACAACATTTGTATATTGAGTCACTAAATATGGAAACCAACTCTTTTTGAGGTCAAAAGGTCAAAGGTCAACTCAAAGTCAAGCTTCTAAAATCATCAATTTTCATCTGAAAAACCGTCAATTTTCATCCGATTGACCTGAAAATTGAACAACATTTGTATATTGAGTCACTAAATAGGAAAACCAACTATTTTTGAGGTCCAAAGGTCAACTCAAGGTCAAACTTCTAAAATCATACATTTTATATCTGAAAAATCGTCACTTTTTTCCCTATTGACCCGAGCTTTGATCAAGATCGTTAATTTTAATCTTGATGAAATGGGCAATTTGCTGGATCAATGGCAACCTTTTTTGGAGGGGGTGGGGGGGTGTATTTTGCAAGTATCTTGCTCTGCATGACGTCTTCATGTTTGTCTCTTTGTCTGTTTGCTTGTGAACAAGATATCTCAAAAATTTTGTGGACAGATTTGGACTAAATTTTGAGGAGGGGTTGTTATGTAACAAGGAAGAATTGGTTCAATTTAGGTGAAGATCCAGATCCGAATCCGACTAGTAGAAGTTTTTAAGTTATTCTTCACCATTGAGTAATACAACCGACATATAGCAGGAAATCTCAAAAATGTCTGGACGAATTTGGACGCAACTTGTTGGACAGGTTGTGTGTGTGACAAGGACTAATCATTTCTATTTTGGTGAAGGTCTGAATATGGATTGGGATACGAGAATTATTTAATTTCTAAGTGATTCTTTACCATTTAAAGATCGGGTGAAAAGCGATATATACAGTCGTGGCCAAAAATATTGGCACCCTTGCACTTTTTTCAAATAACTCACAATTTTCTCGAAAAATAAGTTGAAATTGACAGACGTATTTCGTCTCCACAATTCTTTATTTCACTGTTAATATTACAGAACCTTTGTTTTTGATTCAGAACTTAATATATCCTTTTAAATCAGAAAATAAAAAGAAATGGCATTGACAAAATTATTGACACGCGAGACTTGATATTAGGTTGCACAACCTTTGGACAAAATAACTGCAGTCAAGCGCTTCCTATAGCCATGAATGAGATTCCTACACTTCTCTACTGGCAGTTTGGCCCACTCTTGTTGTGCAAACTGCTCCAGTTCTGCCAGATTTGAAGGGTGCCTTCTCCCAACTGCTGTTTTCAGATCTCCCCACAGGAGCTCAATGGGATTTAGATCTGGACTCATTGCTGGCCACTTCAGAACAGTCCAGCGTTTTGTGTTGAACCATTTCTTGGTGATTTTTGAAGTATGTTTGGGGTCATTGTCCTGCTGCAAGACCCATGGCCTTCGATGGAGACCCAGCTTTCTGACACTGGGTTGAACATTGTGTTCCAAAATGCCTTGGTAATCTCCTGATTTCATGATGCCATGGACACATTCAAGGCACCCAGTGCCAGAGGCGGCACAGCAACCACAAAACATCACTGAACCTCCTCCATATTTGACTGTACGGAAGGTGTTCTTTTCTTTGAAGGCTTTATTTTGGTTTCTGTAAACATAGAGATGATGTGTTTTATCAAAAAGCTCAAATTTCGTCTCATCTGTCCACAGGACATTCTCACATAAGGATTTTGGCTTATTCATGTGTGTTTGGCAAACTCCAGTCAGGCTTTCTTGTGTCTCTCTTAGCAGTGGGGTGTTCCTGGGTCTTCTACCAGAGAACCCTCTTTCATTGAGTTGGTGATGGATGGTGCGAGTTGAAACTGTCGTACCTTGTGTCTGAAGGTCAGCTTGAATCTGTTTGGTAGTTGATTGAGGTGCTTTCTCCACCATTCGAACAATACCTCGCTGCAATCTTCAATCAAGTTTTCTCTTGCGGCCACGTCTAGGGAGGTTGGCTACAGTGCCACGGGCCTTAAACTTCCTGATAACATTGCGTACGGTGGACACAGGAACATCAAGGTCTCTGGAGATGGACTTGTAGCCTTGAGATTGTCCATGCTTGGCTACAATCTTGTGTCTGACCTCCTCGGACAATTCTCTGGTTTTCTTTATTTTCTCCATGCTCATTGTGGTACACACAGTGACACAAAACAGCAGAATGACTCCTTTTCTCCATTCAAAGTAGTTGAAAGAGTGATTTTCATATTGCAGGCACCTGCCACTCACCACAGGTGAGTTCAATTCCAAAGTAAAGGAGAATCACCTGCTTGAAATCCAATTATTTCCAACAACTTCTAAAAGGTGCCAATAATATTGTCCATGCCATTTTAGGATTTGTGTGTGGAATAAGCTAAGATTTAGTAATTTTTTCAGCTTTTTTGTTTTCTCCCACTGCAAACGAAGGAAATACAAATGTGGATACCAAATATTTTTTTATTTCAACAATTTTCTGGAAGAAATGGTGCATTATTTGAAAAAAGTGCAAAGGTGCCGATATTTTTGACCACAACAGTATATATATAAGCGTTGTTACTGAGGAACGGGCTTATTTTAGCTGAGGATAATGACTGAGTTGCTGTGTTGTCATGATTTACACCAATCATAATACAAAATTATTTTGCACAAATGTATTTGTGATATTACATTTTTATAGGCAATTTAGGTTGAAGATTTAAGTTGAATGTTTTTTTTTCAAGAAAGAACCCCTGAGCACATACCTTGGGGAGGGGTAGGTGCAGACTGGAAGTTTGGGACGATTACACCTCACCACCACGTAATTCAAAACACCTCACCACCAAGTAATTCAAAACAACTCACAGCCATAAAACACGTAATAAAAACACCTCACCACCACGAAATTAAAAACACCTCACCACCACAAAATCGAAAACACCTCACAGCTATAATACACGTAATAAAAACACCTCACCACCACGAAATTAAAAACACCTCACAGCCATAAAACACGTAATAAAAACACCTCACAGCCACGAAATTCAAAACACCTCACCACCACATCATTTAAAAACACCTCACCACCACGTCATTTAAAAACACGACACCACCACATAATTCAAAATACCTCACCACCACGTGATTCAAAACCACCACAACGTTATTAAAAACACTTCACAACCACGGAAACAAAAGTTTGAGGGAGTCGTTAAGTGTCAACACAGACACTGCCCAGATGTGTAGATATATAGATAAATGACTGTACCCGAGTTGCCGTTTTGTCATGGTTTAAACCAATCATAATTCAAACAATTATTTTGCACAAATGTATTTGTAATATACGTGATATTGTGGCGGACACAAAAGCCCACTGGCGTGGCGACATCATTCCACGCACCAAGTGGGCGGTGGCCACGCCCGAGGGGTAGGCGTGGCCTCATGATATACCCCGGGCGACCAGCCCGGAGGAGTACAGTGTTACAGTGTAGTCTTACAATAAAGACGTTTATATGTTACCGCTTGTCCGCTTCCTCCTTGCTCACAAGCAGCGCGCGTAACGCCGCGCTTTACTGGTGACCCTCGACGTTGGATCTGCCGGAGCGATCCTTCCACACGCGACGCCATCGCCATGGCCGCCTTCGTCAAACTTCCGGAATTTTGGGAGGCTCAGGCCGAAGTCTGGTTCGTCCAGGCCGAAGCCCAATTTCAGCTTCGGCACCTCACCGGCGATGACACGCGCTACTGCCACGTCGTCGCCTCCCTCGGGCCCGGCACGGCCGCTCGAGTTGTGTCCGTCCTTCGCCACCCACCGGACGGCCACAAGTACGAGGCACTCAAGCGGCTACTCCTAGCCACGTTCAGCCTCACGGACGACGCACGGGCCGACCGCCTCCTGGATCTCCCCGAGCTCGGTGAGACGCGCGCGTCGGTCCGAATGGAACATATGCTGTCACTGTTGGGCGACGAAGCCCCCGGTTCGCTATTCCGGGCGCTTTTCCGTCGCCAACTTCCAGCGCAGGTTCGCCTCGCGTTGGCCGGGACCGGGCTAACGGAACCCCGAGCATTGGCGGCCGAGGCGGACAAGTACTTCGCCGCTTCGGACACGCGGGCGAGCGTTGGCGTGGCCGTCACGGCCTTCGACGCTGCTGTTCCACAGCATCATCTTCTACAGCACGCTGAGTTTCAGCAGCATGCTGATACGCACCTCGTGAACGCCGCCACGCCCCGCCCACCGCCGCGGCGAAAACCGCCACCGCGGGGAAACCCGTCGACTCCACCGGCCTGGCGGAGCCAGCCACGCTCCTCCAGCTCCACCACCTGGTGCTGGTTCCACGCCAAGTTCGGCCACGAAGCTCGGCGGTGTCATCCGCCGTGCTCCTTCAACGGGTCGGGAAACACGCGGGCCGGCGCTCAATTGTGGCGATGAGCGCCGGCCGTTCGAGCAGCCTGCTGTTCATAACGGACACCTTCTCCGGGCGCCGTTACCTGTGCGACACGGGAGCACAGGTGAGTGTCATTCCTGCCGGCACGTCAGACAAGCACGCCGCGGGTGGGGGCCCCGCGCTGCTTGCCGCGAACGGGACGCCCATCCGTACGTACGGAAAACGCTGCCTCTCTCTGCGGTTTGGAGGGCAGGTTTTCCGATGGACGTTCGTCACCGCCGACGTGCCCATGGCACTGCTTGGCGCGGACTTCCTGTGCGCTAATGGGCTCCTGGTCGACGTCAAGCGCAGACGGCTTGTCCAGGCCGAGACGTTCAGCTCGCTCGCATGTGCGTTGCCCAGCTCAACGAGCGGCTTGCCAAGCGGCTTGCCGAACGATTCGGTTCCGGCCACGTTGGTCTGTACGCTTCCGGCAGCGGACGCATTCACCCGCCTCCTCGCCGGCTTCCCGGCCCTCACGCGGCCCACCTTCTCGGCGGGGGCCGTCAAGCACGGGGTGGCCCATCACATCCCCACCGTCGGGCCACCGGTCTACGCCCGGGCACGCCGCCTCGAGCCGACGAAGCTGGCGGTGGCAAAAGCGGAGTTCGCTACCCTGGAGCGACTCGGCATCGTTCGGCGCTCAGAGAGCGCTTGGGCGTCGCCGCTGCACATCGTGCCGAAGCCCGGCGGGGGATGGCGACCGTGCGGGGACTATCGCCGTCTCAATGACGCCACGACTCCCGACCGCTACCCCGTCCCCCACATTCAGGACTTTTCCGCCCGTTTGGCGGGCAGGTCCTTCTTCTCGAAGGTGGACCTCATACGCGGCTACCATCAGGTCCCCGTCAGGCCGGAGGACGTCCCGAAGACGGCGGTCATCACGCCATTCGGACTCTTCGAGTTCCTGCGCATGCCCTTCGGTCTGAAGAATGCGGCTCAGGCGTTCCAGCGACTGATGGACAGCGTCCTGCGCGACTTGGATTTTGTCTACGTCTACCTGGACGATATCCTCGTCGCCAGCGCGTCCCGCGAAGAGCACCTACGCCACCTCCGCACGCTCTTCGAACGCCTGGGCCAGCATGGCCTGATTGTGAACCCCGCAAAGTGCCGGTTCGGCGCCGCCACAATCGATTTTCTGGGGCACCGTGTCACCAGGCACGGAGCCGTCCCCCTGCCGGCCAAGGTGGAGGCGGTGAAGGGGTTTCCGCGCCCCCGCACGATCAGAGGGCTGCAGGAGTTCCTGGGCATGGTGAACTTTTACCATCGGTTCCTGCCCCGTATCGCCCAGCTCCTGCGCCCCCTGCACGAAGCTCTCCGAGGTAAGCCGGGCAAAGGCGACGTTACCTGGACCGAGCAGATGGACACGGCGTTCACGGGCGCGAAGCTCGCCTTGGCTAACGCCACCATGCTCGCGCACACCGCGCCCGATGCACCGATCGCCCTCACCACCGATGCCTCGGACTACGCGGTGGGCGCGGTGCACGAGCAATGGGTGCGTGGAGCTTGGCAACCGCTGGCGTTCTTTAGCCGGCAGCTTCGCCCGCCCGAACGCCGTTACAGTACCTTCGACCGCGAGTTGCTCGGACTTCACTTGGCGGTCAGGCACTTCCGCCATCTGCTCGAGGGCCGGGCGTTCACTGCCTTCGTCGACCACAAGCCGCTGATCTTCGCGATGGGCAAGGTCACTGAGCCGTGGTCGGCCCGGCAGCAGCGTCACCTCTCGGCCGTGTCCGAGTACACGACGGACATCCAGCACGTCGCGGGGAAGGACAACCCGGTGGCGGATTGCCTTTCCCGGGCCGTCGCCCACGCAGTCCACCTCGGCATCGACTATGCCCGGATGGCAGCGGACCAGGCCGCTGACCCCGACGTCCAGGCCTTGCGGACCGCCGTCACGGGCCTCCGCGTCACCGAGGTGCCGTTCGACGGCGCGGGCGCGGCCCTCTTGTGCGACGTCTCCCTCGGGCGTCCTCGCCCCATTGTGCCCGCGGGCTGGCAGCGCCAGGTGTTTGACGCCATCCACGGCCTGTCCCACCCGGGCGCGAGGGCCTCCCAAAGGCTGATCGCCGACAAGTTCGCCTGGCATGGCCTCCGGAAGGCCGTCCGCGGCTGGGCCAGGACATGCCTCGCGTGCCAGCGCGCCAAGGTGCACCGGCACACCCAGGCCCCGTTGGCCCCGTTCACGGTGCCGGAACGCCGGTTTGACCACGTCCACGTGGACCTGGTGGGACCTCTGCCCCCCTCGCGGGGTTTCACCCACGTCCTCACCATGGTGGACCGCACCACCCGGTGGCCGGAGGCCGTGCCCTTGGCGTCGACAACGGCGGCCGATGTCGCGCAGGCTTTCATCGCCACCTGGGTCGCCCGGTTCGGCGCCCCCTCAGACATCTCATCCGACCGCGGCCCCCAGTTCACCTCGGAGCTCTGGGGGGCGGTTGCGCAGGGGCTCGGGGTCCGGCTGCACCGAACCACGGCCTACCACCCCCAGGCTAACGGCCTGTGTGAGCGATTTCACCGCTCATTGAAGGCCGCGCTCCGGGCCACCCTCCGCGACGGCGGCTGGGTCGACAGGCTCCCCTGGGTCCTGCTGGGCCTCCGGACGGCGCCCAAGGAGGACCTGCGCGCATCCGCGGCGGAGTTGGTCTTCGGGCAACCGCTGCGGGTGCCGGGCGAGTTCCTCCCCGACTCCACGGCACCATGGTCCGCGGCACAGCAGCGCTCCGCTCTGCAAGAGACCGCCCAGAGGTTCGCCCCGGTGCCAACGGCATGCCACGGGCACCCACCGACGCACGTCGCCCCGGAGCTTCGCACGGCGGAGTACGTCTTCGTCCGCCACGATGCCCATCGGACACCACTGCGGCCCCCGTACGACGGGCCTTTCCGCGTGCTGGAGACCGGGGCGAAGCACTTCACCCTGGACATCGGCGGTACTCCTGACCGCGTTTCGGTAGACCGCCTCAAGCCGGCCCACCTCGATGTGGACCATCCACCGCCAGTGGCCCGACCCCCACGTCGGGGCCGCCCTCCTGCGGGCGGACCCCCGGCACCGCCCAGCCCCGCCGCCACGCCGCCCCCCGGTCCTGCACCCATCCCAGGAGCAGCCAGGGGCATCCCACCTGGCATCCCTGCACCCCGGACGCCGCCGATCGCCAGGGGGCGCTTCGGCCGGGTCATTCGTCTGCCCCGCAAACTGGCCCTCCATGTGCGCGGGAATTCTGGGGGGGCGCGTGTGGCGGACACAAAAGCCCACTGGCGTGGCGACATCATTCCACGCACCAAGTGGGCGGTGGCCACGCCCGAGGGGTAGGCGTGGCCTCATGATATACCCCGGGCGACCAGCCCGGAGGAGTACAGTGTTACAGTGTAGTCTTACAATAAAGACGTTTATATGTTACCGCTTGTCCGCTTCCTCCTTGCTCACAAGCAGCGCGCGTAACGCCGCGCTTTAATATCACCTTTTATAAACAATTGAAGTTGAAAAAAAAAATTCCCGAAAAAATTCCCCCCCAAAAAAAAAAGATTGGAATTAAAAAAAAAATACCCTTAGGACATACCGACGGGAGAGATATGTGCATACCAGAAGTTTGGTACGATTTCACAAAAGTTTGAGAAAGTAGTTCAGTGACAACACAAGACAAGACAGGACAGGACAACACAGGACAGGACAGACACTGCACAGATATATATATATATATATATATATATATATATATATATATATATATATATATATATATATATATATATATATATATATATATATATATATATATATATATATATATATATATATACATACACACACACGCACACACACAAACATATGTTGTGATGAATAAAATTTCTTTCAAAAATGACAAAACTTTTCAAATAATGGCATGATGAATGTGCCAGGTCAAGATGGTTACAAACGTGATATTGAAGTGTGGTGCTGCGCACACAACTTGCTTGCCAAAAGGGTAGGCCACAACGTGTTTGATAAAACCAAAAGAGTCTTTATTACGAAAGCTCGAACTGCAGCACTGAGCGGGCTCGAACTTAGAGACCGCATATATGTGCCGAGGCCACGCCTAGTCCCCGGGCGTGGCCGCTCGGTCGAAGGGCGGGGCATGTACCATCGGTCCCCGCCTGGGCGCTCGCGCCACCCACTGGTGCGCGGAATTATTACCCCTTGTGCCTGCCACACGCGCCCCCCCCAGAATTCCCGCGCACCTGAAGGGTGAGTTTGCGGGGAAGCCGGATGACCCGGCCGAAACGCCCCCTGGTGATGGGTGCAGGGCTGGGGGGGTAGCGGGCCTGCGGGGCTGGGGGTGCCGGGTGTCCGACCACCGGGGGGCGGCCTCGACGCGGAGGCAGAGCTGCTGGCGTGGGTGCCGGGGTCCGACCACTGGGGGGCGGCCTCGACGCGGAGGGCAGAGCTGCTGGCGGGGGGTGGTCCGGATCGAGGTGGGCCGGCTTGAGGCGGTCCACGGAAATGCGATCCGGGGCACCGCCGATGTCGACCGTGAAAGATTTGACCCCGGTCTCCAGCACGCGGAAGGGCCCGTCGTACGGGGGCCGTAGCGGTGCCCGGTGGGCGTCGTGCCGGATGAACACGTACTTTGCCGTGCGAAGCTCCGGGGCGACGTGGGAAGGCAGGCAACCGTGGTGTGCCGTTGGCACCGGGGCGAACCTCCGGGCGGTCTCTTGAAGGGCGGAGCGCTCTTGCGCCGCGGACCAAGGAGCCCTAGAGTCGGGGATAAATTCACACGGTACCCGCAGTGGTTGCCCGAAGACCAGCTCCGCCGAGGACGCGCGCAGGTCGTCCTTGGGCGCCGTCCTGAGGCCCAGCAGGACCCAGGGGAGCCTGTCGACCCAGCCGCCGTCGCGGAGGCTGGCCCGGAGTGCGGCCTTCATGGAGCGATGAAAGCGCTCGCATAGGCCATTGGCCTGGGGGTGGTAGGCCGTGGTGTGGTGTAGCTTCACCCCGAGCCCTTGCGCCACCGCGGCCCAGAGCTCCGAGGTGAACTGGGGGCCGCGGTCGGACGAGATGTCCGAGGGGGCACCGAACCGGGCAACCCAAGTGGCGATAAAGGCTTGCGCCACCTCAGCCGCAGACGTCGCCGCCAATGGGACGGCCTCCGGCCACCGTGTGGTGCGGTCGACCATGGTGAGGAGGTGGGTGAACCCTCGCGAGGGGGGCAGAGGTCCCACCAAGTCGACGTGCACATGGTCGAACCGCCGCTCGGGCACCGTAGACGGGCCAACGGTGCCTGGGTGTGGCGGTGGACCTTTGCGCGCTGGCACGCGAGGCACGTCCTGGCCCAGTCGGACGTCCTTCCTGAGGTCATGCCAGACGAAGTTCGCCCCGACGAGTTTCTGGGATGCCCTCGCGCCAGAGTGGGACATGCCGTGGATGGCGTCGAACACTGGGCGCTGCCAGCCAGCGGGCACGATGGGGCGAGGCCGGCCGAGGGAGACGTCGCATAGGAGGGCCATGCCCGCGGCGTCGAACGGCACCTCGGTGACGCGGAGGCCCGTGACGGCGGTCCGCAAGGCCTGGACGCTGGGGTCGGCGGTCTGGGCCTCCGCCATCCGGGCATAGTCGACCCCGAGGTGGACCGCGTGCACGACGGACCGGGAAAGGCAATCCGCCACCGGGTTGTCCTTACCCGCCACGTGACGGATGTCCGTCGTGTACTCGGACACGGCAGAGAGGTGGCGCTGCTGCCGTGCCGACCATGGCTCGGCGACCTTGGCTATCGCGAACACAAGAGGCTTGTGGTCAACGAAGGCCGTGAACGGGCGGCCCTCCAGCAGATGGCGGACGTGTCGGACCGCCAGGTGGAGCCCGAGCAACTCGCGGTCGAAGGTGCTGTACTGGCGTTCGTGCGGGTGAAGCTGCCGGCTGAAAAACGCCAGCGGTTGCCAAGCACCATGCACCCATTGCTCGTGCACCGCACCCACCACGTAGTCTGACGCGTCGGTGGTGAGGGCAATCGGTGCATCGGGCACCGGGTTCGCCAGCATGGTGGCATCGGCCAGAGCCAGCTTTGCGCCCGCGAACGCCGCGGCCATCGGCTCCGACCATGCGATGTCACCTTTGCCCGGCTTGCCCCGAAGGGCTTCGTGCAAGGGGCGGAGGAGCTGGGCAACGTGGGGCACGAAGCGGTGGTAAAAGTTTACCATGCCCAGGAACTCCTGGTGCCCCTTGATCGTGCGGGGCCGCGGGAAATCCCTGACCGCCTCCACCTTGGCCGGTAAAGGGACGGCCCCGTGCTCGGTGATGCGGTGCCCCAAGAAGTCGATGGTGGCGACGCCGAAACGGCACTTGGCGGGGTTGATGATTAGGCCATGCTGGCCCAGGCGTTCGAAAAGCGTGCGGAGGTGGAGCAGGTGCTCCTCCCGGGACGCGCTCGCGACTAGGATGTCGTCCAGGTAGACAAACAGGAAAGGTAAGTCGTGCAAGACGCTATCCATGAGCCGCTGGAGCGCCTGAGCCGCATTTTTCAACCCGAAGGGCATCCTGAGGAATTTGAAGAGGCCGAAAGGGGTGATGACGGCCGTCTTCAGGACGTCGTCCGGTTGGACGGGGACCTGATGGTAGCCCCGGATGAGGTCCACCTTAGAAAACACGGTCGTGTTGGCCAACCGGGCAGAAAAGTCCTGAATGTGTGGGACCGGGTAGCGGTCGGTGGTGGTGGCATCGTTGAGCCGGCGGTAGTCCCCGCACGGCCGCCACCCCCCGCCGGGCTTCGGCACGATGTGCAGCGGAGAAGCCCAAGCGCTGTTGGAGCGCCGCACGATCCCCAGCCGCTCCAGTGTGGCGAACTCCGCTTTCGCCACCGCGAGCTTCGTGGGCTCGAGTCGGCGTGCCCGGGCATAGACCGGCGGCCCGACCATGGGGATGTGGTGCTCCACCCCGTGTTTAACGGCCACCGCTGAGAAAGTGGGCCGCGTGAGGGCCGGGAAACTGGTGAGGAGGCGGGTAAAGTCGTCCGCTGCCGGAAGCGTGCAAACTAAACTCGCCAGGACGGAACCCTCCAGCAAGCCGCTTGGTAAGCCGCTCGGTGAGCCGCTCAGTGAGCCGCTCAGCGAACAAGCAAGCGAGCTAAAGGTTTCGGCCTGGACGAGCCGTCTGCGCTTCACGTCGACCAACAACCCATTCGCACATAGGAAGTCCGCACCAAGCAATGCCATTGGCACGCTGGCGGTCACGAACGACCATTGAAAGCGCTGCCCTCCGAACCGCAGGGAGAGGCAGCGCTTCCCGAATGTGCGGATGGGTGTACCGTTGGCGGCAAGCAACGCGGGGCCCCGGCCCGCGGTTTGCTTGTCGGACGTGGAGGCGGGGATGACGCTTACCTGCGCTCCTGTATCGCAGAGGAAACGGCGCCCGGACAAGGTGTCCGTAATGAATAGGAGGCTGCCGGAATGGCCGACGCTCAGGGCCGCTAATGAGCGCCGGCCTGGTCATTTCCCGACTTGTGAAAAGAGCATGGCGGGCGACACGTCCTAGCCTTGTGGCCGAACATGGCGTGGAAATAGCACCAGGCTTGCGGCGGCGGGGGCGGCCGCGGTTTTCTCGGCGGCGGTGGTGGTGGTGGTGGTGGTCGGGGCGCGGCAGTGGCCACGAGGGACGCTGTAGCATCTGCCTCGGGATCCACGACGGCAGCACCGTAACTCGACCGTGTGTCGCAAGCCGCGAAGAACTTGTCGGCCTCTACGGCCAGGGCGCGGGGTTCCCTTATTTTGGAACCGGCCAGCGCGAGGCATACCTGTAGAGGTAGCTGGCGTAGGAAAAGCGCCCAGAAAATGAAATCCGGGGCTTGGTCACCCAGCAGCGACAGCATATAATCCATCCGCACGGATGGTCGTGTGTCGCCGAGTTCGGGAAGGTCCAGGAGGCGGTCGGCCCGTTCGATCTCCGTGAGGCCGAACGTGGCGATGAGGAGACGTTTGAGCGCCCCGTACTTGTGGTCGACCGGCGGGTGCCGCAGGATGGACCCGACTCGGGCGGCAGTGCCGGGCCCGAGGGCGGCGACCACGTGGTAGTAATGGGTCTCGTCCGCCGTTATGCCTCGAAGCTGAAATTGCGCTTCGGCCTGCACGAACCACACATCGGCCTGTGCTTCCCAAAACTCTGGGAGTTTTACCGCGACGGCGTTGTTGGCCATGGCGCGTTTGAACCAATCTGGGTCACCAGTGAAGTGTGGTGCTGCGCACACAACTTGCTTGCCAAAGATGTAGGCCACAACGTGTTTGATAAAACCAAAAGAGTCTTTATTACGAAAGCTCGAACTGCAGCACTGAGCGGGCTCGAGCTTAGAGCCCGCATATATGTGCCGAGGCCACGCCTAGTCCCCGGGCGTGGCCGCTCGGTCGAAGGGCGGGGCATGTACCATCAGTCCTCGCCTGGGCGCTCGCGCCACCCACTGGTGCGCGGAATTATTACCCCTTGTGCCCGCCACAATATGATCGTTCTTCGGAATGGAGGTCAACCCTGTGTCAAGTCACATATATATAGGATTTCTACATTTTCTGGTGACACACAGTTGAGAGGTATTTTTCATGAAGAATAAGTTTACAGATGGTGAAAGTTTAGTTACCATTCATAAAATGTGTAAGGCAAATAAAGATGAAGTTTAAACTATCGACAGGCATTGTGGATTTTACTTCAAATTTTTGGAAGCTTCTGGAAAACTGCATTTCCCTCTATCTCATGATCCTTTCCTCCCCAATTAACCCTACCTAATTGAACTTTCCCAGACTCAGTGGGGGTAATGGTTAAGCATCCCCTCTGAGGTTTGGAGGTCTGTGGTTCAAACTGTATCTGAAGCATACCGGTACCAAATACTTCTTGTTAATGGTACGCGCTGCTTTCTTGCTTCATGCTTATCATTTACAAGGATAGAGAATGGACAAACAACTCTGGGGAGGCAATGGCAACCCACGCAGTATAAAACTTGCCAAGAAACTGCATCGGCAACACCAACACTCTCAAGACTCTGGTACATCAAATCAAATCAAAAAAAACTTGCCGGTTACTGTGTTTTCTTTCCTCCTCTCTTCCCTCCCTCCCTCTCTCTCTCACTCTCTAACTCTCCCTTCATTTCTTGTTCATTCCTTCCCTTACTTATTGTGTCAAACTGTGGCTCCACTGCCCCACTGTCAGTAGGTTTCCTTTTGGCCTCTGTCATCTCCCTCTTCCATGAGACTATATTTTGTATACCGGTACTTGTATCAAGATAATTATCACACAAATAACAATAATATCATATCACAGGCGATTCTCCCTTGTGACAATAGACCTTTTGTTTCGGGAAGTGGTCGACAATCAACTTTACTTATGTCGCCACTCTCAATGGGCAAGACTGTGTCACGAATGTTATTTTCCTCCATCCCTTTGCTTATCAGGGATTGTGCCAGGGTGGGCACAGCTTGCAACAAGGCAGAGTCGATGAACGATGTCTTTGTGGAGAAATCTTGACTTCCAAACCCTTACCTCTCTGTCCCATTTATTTACCCTTCTTCACCCCCATCCCTCCTCCTCCCCTCCTTCCCCTTGCAGTCAGCCTCCTGGAACAAGTAAGCATTTCACGTGCAAAGGTGAAGAGGTTCCTGCCTAAACTTGGCAACTTATCCACAAATGGCCCTAATGGCATCCCTACATTCAACTTCAAATGCTATTCACCTGCTCCAGCTTCTCCCCTATATTTTTCCTTCTAGGTGTCTTTCTTAGAAGAACAACTCCCTTTAAGTAAACACAGCTCGTTGAGGAGCTTCAGTTCATTCTTTGAACTACAAACAAGTGCGCTGCTTGCACATACTCAGTGGGTAAATTGGGGATAATGGAATCTAATTGGTGCGGATTTGCAGACTTAAAGGCACATCTCTTCTCCAATTTAAAAAATCACCCACTACCAGTTTGCTTTCCATCCTTGCCACTCTACCGTGCTCCTTATTATTCCCTTACTGGTTTCATCGGAGGGGACTACAGGTTTGCTCTCCGTCTGTCTGTCTATCTGGTCTGTCTATCTGTCCGTCCCACTTGTGGTTTTCTCGACTTTTTCCCATACCCTTGTAACATATTCAACTGAAACTTGGTACATGGCTTTATGATAAGTTACAGAACAAGTTTGAGTTTTGGGACATTTCACCAATGTTTCACAGAGTTATGCCCTTTTTGGACTTAGAAAATATAACTTCAGTGGGACCGGTAGGGGACATGTATTGCAAAGCAATTCTCCCTGTTGTTGGGGATGCTTTAACTCACCGATAGATGGATGCCCTGGAAACCTGAAGAGATCAAGGCAGCCTCTCTGGACACTTCCTAAACATACGATGCTCCATGGCATCCAGCTTTGCTCACTATGATGTCCACCAAGAGCATCTATGATCACCTCCTCGGCTGGGACAGTGGATTTCCTTTATTCACACCACAGTAGGTTGCACTGGATGGCATTCCCTCCCCCTTTCTTTTACTGGAGGCCTGAGTCTCTCCTGTGTCCTCTTTATTTTGTCATATACATCAATCGACTTATAATTAAATCTTGATATATTTCTTAGGGGTAGGGGTCATAGGATGTCTTAAATGTCCAGTGGTCTTAAGGGTATTGGGTGTCGTATGGGTTTTTGAGATTCTTAAGGGTCTGAGGGGGTATTTAGGGTGTTAGAGGTCTTAACGTGTCTTGGGGGTCTTAGAGGGTATTGGGGGTCTTAAGGACCTTGGGGTCTCAGAGGTCTTGATGGTCTTTGGGGTCTTGGGGGGTATTTGGGAGTCTTAAGGGTATTGGTTTCTTGAGGGCCTGTGGGGGTTTTAAGAGTCTTAGGGGTCTCAAAGGGTCTTAATGGGCTTTAGGGATCTTAAGGGTCTTTGGGATCTTAGGGGTCTTGGGGAGTCTTCATGGTCTGAGGTGATCTTAAGGGTCTTCGAGGTCTCAAGCATCTTAGGGGTCTCATAGGTGTTAGAGATCTTAGGGGGTTTATGAGGTCTTTGAGGTTTTAGGGGTCAAAAAGGTCTGAAGGTCTTCATAGATCTTACGAGTCTTGGGGGACTTAAGGCTTATTGCGGGTATTGGGGGTCTTTAGGGGTCTTAGGGCTCTTGAGCATCTTGGAAGTCTTTGGGGATTTAAGGGGTGTTGAAGGTTCTTAAGCTTCTAGACTCTGGTGGATCTTAAGGGTATATAGGGTCTCAAGGGGTCTAAAGGTATAGAGAGGTCTAAGGGGTCTAAAGGATGTAAATATCATACAGCATCTAAAGGGTTTTCAGAGGTCTAAGACGTGTCAGCAGGCTTGAAAGGTTTAAAAGGTGCGTTCCAATAGTACGAAATTAATAGACGTACGTGTTGTCAGGATGCAACTGACGTTCAAACAGTATGTAATTAAGAGACATATACCGAGGCTTCACGGACGGATGGACGGACAGTATTTTTCGTTTTAAAATACACTAGTACACCCACTCTGTATGGGAGTGCGCAGCAAAGGTCATGCTATTATCCTCTGAGATGATGTAGATTGCAGTAGATATAGGCTTGGGGCCTCAAGAACATTGAGGATGTGTTCAGGTACCAAGTTTCTTGTGCAGCGCTCGCCAAGTTTGTTCAAGGAGGAAAACCCCCTTGGAGAGGAGGGGAATATTATTAGTATTAATATTATTTTGTCATAACATTAATATTATGCTATTATCTTAAATGTTGTTATTACTTTTGTTATTAGAATTGGCCTTGGAAAAATGCTTATTATAATTTTCAAATATTGAGTGTAAAGCAAGCAAGCAGCACGAACAATTTTGAAGACTTTGGTATGACTTGGGCAGGGTTCAAACCACAGACGCTCCCCTCATTTACCTATTGTCTTCGTCATCTTTGGGCAGTGTATGGCACCTTATTGTGCAAGCATATTTGTCCATGTCCCTAATTTATGTGTTCCTCTCTGCTTCCAGTGTCAGGTTGTTGGACTTTCTTCAAAACCTCAGAATGGCTGCACATCATCATTTTATAATCGGCATGCATACTTTTATGAAAAAAGTGCTATTAGACAGAAAAATGCAACTTTAGTGAAATTTCCAATAATTCTGTGAAGGCAGCGACGTCTTGCTTTTGTGGACATGTGGGTGTGAAAAGTGTGTGCGTGACATCGCATGTCTGGTTAGCAGTTGATTGTGGACAAGACATGGCATCCTTCGCAGAATTACAGGGAAATTTGTTTCTGCTGAATTGTACTTTTTTTTTTCCACAAAAGGATTTCAGTGATTTTTTAAAAATGATCTGGCTGATAATTCTGATCATTTTGAGTTTGATTTCTTATTGTAAGTTAAAAAATGATGGTGCATTTGTGTACAAAGACCATTGTTAAAAGTTTGGTGTTGAATGTTTGTTGATTCTGATAGTGTTAATTTATTTGTGGCACATTTGAATTTTCCTCTTTACAGCATCAGTAAAAATAAGATTTGTATTCATAAAGAGGAATTTCAGAGTGATTAGTGAAGCAATTTTCCTAAAGGATTTTCTGAATTTTTGTTTTCATATTTTCCTTTAGCAGTGCGCAAACACTCCAAAGTGCAACGGCATTGTGCTGGTTTGAAAGTAGCAAAAGGGGGTATGGCAAATACTAGTAAGTATTGTTACATAGAAGGGGATGGATCATTAGATAGATTGTGGTAAGAATAATATGGACCATGCATTCGAGTATGTTAAAATTACTCTTGATGAGATATTGGGCAGGGGGAAGTCGTATGTAATATGTGCACTTAGGGGGCAGGGATCGTAAACAATAGGGCAGAATAGGATACGGTTGTGTTGTTTAAAACCTCCTGTACAGGAGAGGCCAGGTGGAGGACTTCGGTACCAAGGCTTGGGAAAGCGCTATGCACTTTCCAAAGGTACCATCATTAATTGTTTAACCAGCAGACTGCAAGCCATGGTGGTAAAGTGAGCTGTGGGGCCTTGTAGATGGAAAGCTTTCAATATGGGCCATCCTGCACGGCAAGACGGGTCTTTGGGGTCTTGGGGGCTTACACTGCTATGCTATGCAATGCAAGCTGTGCAAGCTATGTGTGCTATGCAAGCTTACACTCATCATCCTGCAGCCACAACCAGCTCGTGCCTGCCTAAACTTCTCACCTGTTATTCCAATTGTCTGTTTGAATCCGGTATTTTGGCACCTAATTTATTTTTGGCACCTTATTTTTGTACAATAAGTTCATGTCTTACCTTCCTTATTTTTTTCTGTCTTCGTGGACCAGATCTGTCCGGGTTTTGGTGTCTTGTCCATCCCCGTATTGGTATAATTTTCATAATAAGCCATTATTTGCTGAGGAACATCTTAGGACTTTTGCCTTCCCCACAAATGAACCACTGCCAGTTTCGGCTTCATTCGAACAATCTTTGGGGGAAGTATTAGAATTCAAAAACACAGGAAATTCGGAAAACATCATTTCGATCATTCAGGGAGGTCTTCGACCTCCGGCTCAGGGTTCCCACGTTAGCTGACCCTCTGATGTGACAGTATTATCCATCAGATAATAGAGGCAGAATGGTTGGCAGAATAGCATAGAGGTATGAAGCACTCACCTTTGAGCTGTCAAGCCTGGGTTGAAATCTCGACCTAGCTATAAACTGCATGTCCCCCTGGTGTGTCAAAAGCAGGGTAATGTGCCAATCTGTGTACCGTCCATTGGATGGATGTTAAACAGGAAGGTCCATCCACCAGCACTGGTCATTGGTGGATGCTGAAGACCCTAAGGTATTTTTAACAAAGTCGGTGAGATATTGCTGGCATCCTGAACGAATCACAAATATGTGCCACCTTCAGAGGAACAAAAGGTCTGGCCAGACAGTTTGTGAAAGATCTAAGCCAAAAATATTCCTTGGCCGACCCCATAACAAGGTGGGAATAATTGGGGCCGTTAAAGAAGTAGTAGTGGTGGTGGTTCATATGCATCCTGTGACTGCTTGGTTGCATCATTTTCTAGGGGTTCATCTGTGCTGCTGATGCAATGCCCAACCATTACCAGTCCGCTGGTACTCATTTTACCGACCTCGGAAGGATGACAGGCTGAGTCAACCCACCTAGTGTTAATTACAATGCATGACAGGGGCTCAAACTCAGAACCCTAAGATCTCAAGCCAGCCACCTTAACCATCAAGCCAACACCAGGCACGAAGAAGACGAAGACAGAGACAGAATAAGAAGATGGCGAAGAAGAAGACTTAGAAGACGATAACGAAGAAGACAAAGATGGAGAGGATGCTGAAGAAGATAGCGTAGATGACGACAAAGAAGATGAAGGAGAAGAAGATGACGAAGACGAATAAGAAGAAGACGATGATGGCAAAGAAGACAAAGATGATGACGAAGAAGACGACAAAGGAAACAAAGACGACAACGACGACGTAGTAGACGAGGAAGAAGACGTAAAAGACAAAGACGACGAAGAAGAAGCCAAAGGAGAAGGAGAAGAAGAAGCCAAAGAAGAAGAAGAAGAAGATGACAAAAGAGAAGAATAACAATAAGAAGAAGAAGAAGTAGTAATAGTAATAGTAGTAGTAGTAGTCGTCGACGATAGGCTTTTTGACATTATACAAAATATGCTTTTGTAATAAAAAGGGTTTAGCAAAAAGAAACACATGGGTTGAAAAGTTTTCTGGTTTGTATTTATGAAGAAATGCAACATTATTAGAGATTAGAGATTTAAAAATGAAAACAACAGGATTATGAGCACTTTGATTTGAATCCCATCCATTCCTCCCATTGAGAAACTACTGTAACAGTTAGCAAAACTTGTATTTTAAATGAAGTTGTTACCAAGTTTCCTGAAACCCTTTGGAAGTTGCATTTCAACACAGACAGTATGCAGTGCTATTCTGATTGATAACAACGGTAACTTGATCAATATTTTCAACCACAATGCATTCTCAACATTGTGCTATGGAAATAAAAAACATACGGTGACAAATGACCACATGATATTGTATTGGAAAATCTTTTTCAAATGATGTTTCTTATTGCCAATGCGTTGTTGCCGGTACGACTTACCACTAAAATGCCTGAACGGGTCAGGCCCACCAATGCTGCATTCTTCCACTGGGGAATAAAGTGCAATTGATAGTGCATTGCCCAGACACAGCCAGTAGATCTGGTTCCGGCTTCGAGTTGCCACTGCAGAACAAACTAGATGGTATTCATAGCAGACTTACCCTGCGCAGTCAACTTGTTGCAAACTACTGTAGATGGTATTCTTAGCATACTTACCCTGCGCAGTCAACTTGTTGCAAACTAGATGGTATTCATAGCATACTTACCCTGTGCAGTCAACTTGTTGCAAACTAGATGGTATTCTTAGCATACTTACCCTGCGCAGTCAACTTGTTGCAGACCAGAGGGTATTCATAGCATACTTACCCTGTGCAGTCAACTTGTTGCAAACTAGATGGTATTCTTAGCAGACTTACCCTGCGCAGTCAACTTGTTGCAAACTACTGTAGATGGTATTCTTAGCATACTTACCCTGCGCAGTCAACTTGTTGCAAACTAGATGGTATTCTTAGCATACTTACCCTGCGCAGTCAACTTGTTGCAAACCAGAGGGTATTCATAGCATACTTACCCTGTGCAGTCAACTTGTTGCAAACTAGATGGTATTCTTAGCATACTTACCCTGTGCAGTCAACTTGTTGCAAACTACTGTAGATGGTATTCTTAGCATACTTACCCTGCGCAGTCAACTTGTTGCAAACTAGATGGTATTCTTAGCATACTTACCCTGCGCAGTCAACTTGTGGCAAACTAGATGGTATTCATAGCATACTTACCCTGCGCGGTCAACTTGTTGCAAACTAGATGGTATTCTTAGCATACTTACCCTGTGCAGTCAACTTGTTGCAAACTAGATGGTATTCATAGCATACTTACCCTGCGCAGTCAACTTGTTGCAAACTAGATGGTATTCATAGCATTGTAGCGGTTACCGCTGGATGTACATAATCGCCTTGCACCGGCCAGAACACGGCCAGACGCGCCTCTCCCGGGCATGCCCGGACTCACTGTTCCCGGGCACGCCCGAACCTCCCGGGCACGCCCGGTCTCGTCTTTCCCGGGCATGCCCGCTCTCGCCTTTCCAGGGCTCGCCCAGAGCGTCCGGGCATGCCCGCTATCGCCTTTCCAGGGCTCGCCCAGAGCGTCCGGGCATGCCCGCTATCGCCTTTCCAGGGCACGCCCAGAGCGTCCGGGCATGCCCGCTATCGCCTTTCCAGGGCTCGCCCAGAGCGTCCGGGCACGCCCAGCCTCGACTTGCCAGGCCGCAGCCAAACACGCCCGGGCAGGTCCAGATTCGCCTTTCCAAGGCTCGCCCTTGATACCCGGGCATGCCCGGTATAGCTTTTGCCGGGCAAACTTCCCGACATAAATGTGTATATATATTGTTGCCCGAAAAACGGGCTTGTCAGAATACCTGAGCTGTTTTGTTTCAATAAAGCAACTCGGACGAATTCCGTCTTTGGTCGCGTCAATTCTTTCGACTCGCGTTGGAGCGCAGTTCCTTCAGCATACTTACCCTGCGCAGTCAACTTGTTGCAAACTAGATGGTATTCATAGCATACTTACCCTGCGCAGTCAACTTGTTGCAAACCAGAGGATATTCTTAGCATACTTACCCTGCGCAGTCAACTTGTTGCAAACTACTGTAGATGGTATTATTAGCATACTTACCCTGCGCAGTCAACTTGTTGCAAACTAGATGGTATTCATAGCATACTTACCCTGCGCAGTCAACTTGTTGCAAACCAGAGGGTATTCTTAGCATACTTACCCTGCGCAGTCAACTTGTTGCAAACTAGATGGTATTCATAGCATACTTACCCTGCGCAGTCAACTTGTTGCAAACTAGATGGTATTCATAGCATACTTACCCTGCGCAGTCAACTTGTTGCAAACTAGATGGTATTCATAGCATACTTACCCTGCGCAGTCAACTTGTTGCAAACTAGATGGTATTCTTAGCACACTTACCCTGCGCAGTCAACTTGTTGCAAACCAGAGGGTATTCTTAGCATACTTACCCTGCGCAGTCAACTTGTTGCAAACTAGATGGTATTCATAGCATACTTACCCTGCGCAGTCAACTTGTTGCAAACTAGATGGTATTCATAGCATACTTACCCTGCGCGGTCAACTTGTTGCAAACTAGATGGTATTCATAGCATACTTAACCTGCGCAGTCAACTTGTTGCAAACTAGATGGTATTCATAGCATACTTACCCTGCGCAGTCAACTTGTTGCAAACTAGATGGTATTCATAGCATACTTACCCTGCGCAGTCAACTTGTTGCAAACTAGATGGTATTCATAGCATACTTACCCTGCGCAGTCAACTTGTGGCAAACTAGATGGTATTCATAGCATACTTACCCTGCGCGGTCAACTTGTTGCAAACTAGATGGTATTCTTAGCATACTTACCCTGCGCAGTCAACTTGTTGCAAACCAGAGGGTATTCTTAGCATACTTACCCTGTGCAGTCAACTTGTTGCAAACTAGATGGTATTCATAGCATACTTACCCTGCGCGGTCAACTTGTTGCAAACTAGATGGTATTCATAGCATTGTAGCGGTTACCGCTGGATGTACATAATCGCCTTGCACCGGCCAGAACACGGCCAGACGCGCCTCTCCCGGGCATGCCCGGACTCACTGTTCCCGGGCACGCCCGAACCTCCCGGGCACGCCCGGTCTCGTCTTTCCCGGGCATGCCCGCTCTCGCCTTTCCAGGGCTCGCCCAGAGCGTCCGGGCATGCCCGCTATCGCCTTTCCAGGGCTCGCCCAGAGCGTCCGGGCATGCCCGCTATCGCCTTTCCAGGGCTCGCCCAGAGCGTCCGGGCATGCCCGCTATCGCCTTTCCAGGGCACGCCCAGAGCGTCCGGGCACGCCCAGCCTCGACTTGCCAGGCCGCAGCCAAACACGCCCGGGCAGGTCCAGACTCGCCTTTCCAAGGCTCGCCCTTGATACCCGGGCATGCCCGGTATAGCTTTTGCCGGGCAAACTTCCGACATAAATGTGTATATATATTGTTGCCCGAAAAACGGGCTTGTGAGAATACCTGAGCTGTTTTGTTTCAATAAAGCAACTCGGACGAATTCCGTCTTTGGTCGCGTCAATTCTTTCGACTCGCGTTGGAGCGCAGTTCCTTCAGCATACTTACCCTGCGCAGTCAACTTGTTGCAAACTAGATGGTATTCATAGCATACTTACCCTGCGCAGTCAACTTGTTGCAAACCAGAGGATATTCTTAGCATACTTACCCTGCGCAGTCAACTTGTTGCAAACTACTGTAGATGGTATTATTAGCATACTTACCCTGCGCAGTCAACTTGTTGCAAACTAGATGGTATTCATAGCATACTTACCCTGCGCAGTCAACTTGTTGCAAACCAGAGGGTATTCTTAGCATACTTACCCTGCGCAGTCAACTTGTTGCAAACTAGATGGTATTCATAGCATACTTACCCTGCGCAGTCAACTTGTTGCAAACTAGATGGTATTCATAGCATACTTACCCTGCGCAGTCAACTTGTTGCAAACTAGATGGTATTCATAGCATACTTACCCTGCGCAGTCAACTTGTTGCAAACTAGATGGTATTCTTAGCACACTTACCCTGCGCAGTCAACTTGTTGCAAACCAGAGGGTATTCTTAGCATACTTACCCTGCGCAGTCAACTTGTTGCAAACTAGATGGTATTCATAGCATACTTACCCTGCGCAGTCAACTTGTTGCAAACTAGATGGTATTCATAGCATACTTACCCTGCGCGGTCAACTTGTTGCAAACTAGATGGTATTCATAGCATACTTAACCTGCGCAGTCAACTTGTTGCAAACTAGATGGTATTCATAGCATACTTACCCTGCGCAGTCAACTTGTTGCAAACTAGATGGTATTCCTAGCATACTTACCCTGCGCAGTCAACTTGTTGCAAACTAGATGGTATTCATAGCATACTTACCCTGCGCGGTCAACTTGTTGCAAACTAGATGGTATTCATAGCATACTTAACCTGCGCAGTCAACTTGTTGCAAACTAGATGGTATTCATAGCATACTTACCCTGCGCAGTCAACTTGTTGCAAACCAGAGGGTATTCTTAGCATACTTACCCTGCGCAGTCAACTTGTTGCAAACTAGATGGTATTCTTAGCATACTTACCCTGCGCAGTCAACTTGTTGCAAACCAGAGGGTATTCTTAGCATACTTACCCTGCGCAGTCAACTTGTTGTAAACTCGATGGTATTCATAGCATACTTACCCTGCGCGGTCAACTTGTTGCAAACCAGAGGGTATTCTTAGCATACTTACCCAGCGCAGTCACCTTGTTGCAAACTAGATGGTATTCATAGCATACTTACCCTGCGCGGTCAACTTGTTGCAAACTAGATGGTATTCATAGCATACTTACCCTGCGCAGTCAACTTGTTGCAAACTAGATGGTATTCTTAGCATACTTACCCTGCGCAGTCAACTTGTTGCAAACTAGATGGTATTCTTAGCATACTTACCCTGCGCAGTCAACTTGTTGCAAACCCGAGGGTATTCTTAGCATACTTACCCAGCGCAGTCACCTTGTTGCAAACTAGATGGTATTCATAGCATACTTACCCTGCGCGGTCAACTTGTTGCAAACTAGATGGTATTCTTAGCATACTTACCCTGCACAGTCAACTTGTTGCAAACCAGAGGGTATTCTTAGCATACTTACCCTGCGCAGTCAACTTGTTGTAAACTAGATGGTATTCATAGCATACTTACCCTGCGCAGTCAACTTGTTGCAAACCAGAGGGTATTCTTAGCATACTTACCCAGCGCAGTCACCTTGTTGCAAACTAGATGGTATTCATAGCATACTTACCCTGCGCGGTCAACTTGTTGCAAACTAGATGGTATTCATAGCATACTTACCCTGCGCGGTCAACTTGTTGCAAACTAGATGGTATTCATAGCATACTTACCCTGCGCGGTCAACTTGTTGCGAGCCAACTCTTCTGTTTTTTCAAAAAAAAAATTCTTTGATCGAATATGGCTGCCAGACCACGTGAGCGCTGACATCATAAATGTATATTCTCTGATATAATTGTTGCATAGATCACGCTCAATACATTTTAAACTGATCAGACTAAGCGTTGTCCCTGTCGAATTATGACGTCATAATTATGGCACCAATGACGTCATCGTTAACAACACCTATTCCCCATATGGAGTTCTTCACAATGAGCCATGTTTCAATTTTTTCAATGCAGCGGTTTTGGAGATATATAGGTGCAACATTTTTCGGTTTTTCCAAGATGGTGCCTGTACCACATCACCTATGACGTCATGATTATCATTAAAATATTATACAGGAGGACGCGCTCCTATGGTGAAAATTTCATGCCCAACAGACCAACAGTTGCTGAGAAAAGAAATTCACAATGATTGGATAAGTGTTGTACTTGTCGAATTATGACGTCATAACGAAGGTACCGATGACATCAGCATTAACATATCTTATTCCCCAAGGGGAGTACTTGACAATGAGCCATGTTTAAATTCTTTCCATATAGCGGTGCAACCTTTTTCGATTTTTTCCAAGATGGCGTCTGTACCACGTGACCTACGACGTTATAATTATCATTAAAAAAATTCTACAGGAGGAGCCGCACATATTCTGAAAATTTCGTGTCCTTCGGACTAACAGTTGCAGAGGATTTTTTGTTTTATTCATACTGATGAGATCAAGCATTGTATTTGTCGAATTATGACGTCATAATTAAAGCACCGATGACATCACCATCAACATATCTTATTCCCCAGGGGGAGTACTTGACAATGAGCCGTTTCAATTTTTTTTCATTGAGCGGTTTGGGAGATGCAGAGGTGCAACGTTTTCCCAAGATGGTGTCCGTACCACGTGACATATGACGTCATAATTATGAATGAAAAAATTATACAGGCGGAGGCGCTTCTATATGGTAAAATTTCGAATCAATCGGACCAACGGTTGCCGAGAAATTGAATTTTTAAAATGCAGACACGTATGGCACACGGCACACGGCACACGTACGCATTGGAATGCTTAACCCCGTTTTTGCTACGTGAGCGCAGGGTAATAAGCATTCGGGACAGTTTGCTCTTTCGCAAAGATGAAATGGAATCAATTTTCCAATGCAACTGTATAAAATGCACTCCAGGCTGGTACATTTTTTCGGTACGTTGAAGTTCGCACCAAAAACCTGTCACGGTGGTGAGAAGTCACTGAAGTTGGTGGGTGTCTTCGCACTTGGTGCATTCGATTGAAATGCACCGAATCATTTTTGGTGAATATCACCTCGTCAACCGAAGGTGGGTGAGGTTAAGTTTTCACCCTGATCTGTCTGTCTGTCTGTCCGTTTGATTGTTTGTCTGAAAGCAGGATATCTCTAAATGTTGTGGACAATTTCGGACAAAACGTAGTGGATAGGTTGGTTGTGTGACAAAGAAGATTTGATTCGTTTTTAGTCAAGATTTGGATCCAGATCCGGCTGGGATAGTTTTTTAAGTGATTGTTCACCATTGAGTGATAGGGATAAACGATATATAATAGGATATCTCAAAAATTTATCGACGGATTTGGACGAAACTTGTTGGACATGTTGTGTGTGTGACAAGGAAGAATCGATTCGATTTTGGTGAAAATCAGATTATGTATTCGGATGTGATAATTATTTAATTTTTTAAGTGATTCTTCACCATTGGGAGATAGGGCCAAAAACGATATATAGCAGGATATCTCAAAAAGTTATGGACGGATTTGGACGAAACTTGGTGGACCGATTGGGTGTTTGAGATGGACGAATATATTCAATTTTGGTAAAGATTCGGATCCGGACTCGATAATTTTTAATTGATTCTTCACCATTGAGAGATAGGGCCAAAAACGATCACAGCTTATCTCAGAGCAAGGAATTTGTGAAGTTTACTAGTTTTGTGCTTTGCAAAGTATTTTTAATGACGTATTTCAAAGAGGATGACTGTCGAAAAATCTTGCCTCATTGAATTTGTTGAACTTTCATCTTCTGCACTGCATGTATTTTTAGCCAACAAGTGTAACTTCTTCGGGACTTGAAACCATTAAACAGGTTTTTTGTGATTTATATTCTCCATAACAATCTTGGATTCTTCTTTGCGTTTTACTTTTGGTGCGGTTTTATCCACACTTCCTGAGTGGTTTATTGGGTAAATGTCTACCTCAGGGTTATCTTCGTCGCCTGAGAGCTCTTTGATCGTGGTTTTGATTCCTGGCAGCTTTGAATCAGCAGGAAGCAGTGCTTTAGGTCTGAGCACTCTATTCTTCGGAGGAGATGATAAGACTGTTGTCATGCCTCCGATCACATGGAATAGAAAAAAACTCCATGGTACCTTTCACTGCAGTAGGCCTTTGGGCTGCTAATATGGCCACAAATCCTCTGCAAATGTGTTCAATTGTATTTGTGCTAGTGGAGTAAAATACTTGTATGTTATATGAGGGTGCTTTAAACTTTACCCTCATATTTATTTATTAATAGTAGAGTGATATCAAAATATGTGTAGATTACAAGTGATGAGTGAACTTGTATTTCTGGTGTTGGTAACGAATACCTCTAATGACATGTTTCCTGCTGTAATGCATGTGCTGAAAATCAAAATGGCATCAGGTGGGATACAACATTAAACAAGAAAAAGAGCAATCACAGATTGCAGACCCTCGCCAGGATGTGTTTTCTTAGTGGTTTTTAAGGCTTTTGTGTTAAAACAAATATGGCGGCCGAACCACGTGACCTATGACGTCATCATCATTTTTTTTCTAAACTAATTTATTCCTAGATTATGCTCAATAAATTTCATCTTGATCGGATGAAGTTTTGTACTTGTCGAATTGTGAAGCATTATGAAGCCCGCTTGGAGTTTGCAAAAAACCACCTAAAGGACTCTCAGACTGTGAGAAACAAGATTCTGTGGTCTTTCATGTGTCTTTCACTGAGGAGAGGCTTCCGTCTGGCCACTCTGCCATGAAGCCCAGATCGGTGGAGTGTTGCAGTGATGGTCGTCCTTCTGGAAGTTTCTCCCATCTCCACACAGGATCTCTGGAGCTCAGCCAGAGTGACCATCGGGTTCTTGGTCACCTCTATTACCAAGGCCCTTCTCCCCCGATTGCTCAGTTTGGCCGGGCGGACAGCTCTAGGAAGAGTCCTGGTTGTTCCAAACTTCTTCCATTTAAGAATTATGGAGGCCACTGTGCTCTTGGGAACCTTCAATGCAGCAGAGATTTTTTTTGTAGTCTTCCCCAGATCTGTGCCTCGACACAATCCTGTCTCTGAGCTCTGCAGGCAGTTCCTTCGACCTCATGGCTTGGTGTTTGCTCTAATATGCATCGTCAGCTGTGAGACCTTATATAGACAGGTGTGTGCCTTTCCAAATCGTGTCCAATCAATTGAGTTTACCACAGGTGGATTCCAATCAAGGTGTAGAAACATCTCAAAGATGCTCAAGAGAAATGGGAGGCACCTGAGCTAAATTTCAAGTGTCATAGCAAAGGGTCTGAATACTTATGTAAATGTGATATTTCAGTTTTTTCTTTTTAATAAATTTGCAAAACTGTCTAAAATACTGTTTTGTCTTTGTCATTACGGGGTATTGAGTGTAGATTGATGAGGGAAAAAATGAATTTAAACGATTTCAGCATAAGGCTGCAACATAACAAAATGTGAAAAAAGTGAAGGGGTCTGAATACTTTCTGAATGCACTGTGTATGTGTGTCCTATCGAACTGGAAATTTATATACCATATATATATATAATGTAATGAGGGTGTGGGTCCTGCTGGATGATCAATGACAAAGCAGCGTTTTCAGAATCTCATGAACAGCAGCTAATCCGATCAAAGGGTTAACCAACCAATGTTGAGCCGTGATGGTAATGTTAATGGTATTATTGTGGTGATTTTACTCCAATCAGCAGTGATAACGTATCAATGTGTCCAAAAATTTTTTTTTAATATATATGTATATATATACCTATTATTTTATATATACTTTCCTTTTTTGGGAAAGAGCCGAACGTTATGGTTTCAAGTTACTAGGGCATGCCCGTACTATATCTATATCTAAAATTATATCCCCCCCCTCTATTTACATGAAATGGTTTGGTCCAAAGCGAACGGCTTGCGAGTGGTGACAATCCCCCCCCCTCTATTTACATGCAATGGTTTGGAACGGCTTCCGGAGTTTGGTAAAGAAATCGCCATCGCGTGCACAAACGCGCAGGAAAGCGAATGAATCGCAAATTCGTTTTTATTAGTTGTAAAACATAGTTTAACGCCAACATAGTTTGCAAACGTGAAATAAATGAATACGCTCTCAAATGTGCCATCCGAGGCAGAGTGTGCCCGCCACGTTCGGCACACGCGATCGTTCGCTGCTCTCTGATTGGTTGAATCGTTTTTTGGACATAGCTCGGTAAGTAATTGTCCGATTAATATGAAACCTTGAAAAGGCACATCCTCGGGTCCCCAGCAATATACCTGGCAAGTTAAAAGTATATCGGACCCGTGGTTGTCGAGAAACAGCGGTCACAGACAAACAAACGTACAGACAGACAGAGATTACTGGAATTATAGATAGATATTAGATTGGATTCTGTAAATACGAAATTGTTTGGAGAAAGATAGAAGATAATTTGTTGTGCTGTACTTCTAGATGTTTGGTTGCTATATGTACTGACGTGGATTAAGGTTCGAGTTCATGAACTGTGTCACATGAGCTCTGCTAGTACTACTACCTTTGGCCTCTCGCACGATGTGTCAGAAATTACATGATGAACCAGGACCCACACAGGCCTCAACAAGCTCTGAAATATCTGCAGACAAGAATACATGATGTACTAATGTCTGGTCCAAATTCTTTGTTTCATAAGACAAGTGAGGAAATAAGTTCAAAGCAAGAACGTCCAATAAAATGGTCCAAAACGAAGTGTGCATATCTGTAGGGTGAAAAGCAGCTGCTTGTGTGTGTGGCCCCAGCATGCCGGAACACTCGATTCAAAGCTTGCAAACAGTGGGCTCTTTCAGCTCATCGAATGTCTCCCCCACTCATTGCTACCGTACAGACCTGCTGCTTGCCTGGCGGGTACAAAGACACATCCGCTGTGTTCTTCCCTCCGCACTGGACCCGGGAAAGGAGCAGCGACGGCCTGCCAAAAAGCAGGCCTGGCTGCCATCCAGCTTGGCTACGAGCAGTAATTACAGCCACCGGAGCCTGTCCAAAGGTTGCATCGACGCCCTTTCTCTCTACGTGCTTTTCAGAGCTTACTCAACTGCTGGATCGAACTGGGCACCGATTCACCTCCCACATCACCACGACAAAGCAAACTTTTCTTTTCTTGTTTTTGCCATGCATGTTGAGATCAGAATTGGGTGAAAGCGCATTTTGATGTTCTCACTGTACACTAAACCGCCTCTGTTGAGGTCATTCAACGGCCATGACATCTCATTCGTCACAAAGACAGTATGAAAAGTACTTACGAAGGGTTTGTGACTACATTCGCGTTTCCCTTTCCTGACACCAATGTTATTTGGGGTTGCAGTAGGAGTTGAAGGAAACTGATCAATGTTCTCAAACCTCATTCTATCTTCTGTTTGAATACTTTTGTTGAGGCAAAAACTCCATTTCAGATATACGATTTTACAATCTGTTAACTTTAAGTAAAAGAAGCTAAACCCAAGCACTAAATATTACAGGATGTTATTGTTATTGTAGTTTTTTAAACTTTCGTGTCAGGCTCATGGAGGAGCTTGCACATCAATCACACGCAAGACAAAGGCAGGAGCGTACGTTCACATCATTTACAAGGACATTTGATTGAAGATGAGCAAATAACGATAGTATGTGGGATTTGAAACTGTTTTCACCCACAGCATGAGCCAAGAGTCCACCAACTCCGTGTACGAAGAGCACCATTAAGCAGAAACTGTAACTCTGGACTCTAACCTTGAGTGATAAAAATGATATGAGTACGTAGTTGTATTACTTTGAAGGTATTCTCCAACTTTGAATCCACACTTGTCTCGTCGGAGTGGAAGTTTTTGTGTGCCTTCGGTGTACGAGGGAGGAATTCTTTATGGCGTGTATTTAAGCCGAGGACATCATTCTTAATGCCAATAAAAGCTCCCCTAACCCCTACCGTGAAGACCCCAGGGTGCTTTGCAATATGAATATTGTTAACATGCAATCATAACCGTATATGGAGATGGCAGCCGATCGAACTGGAAATTTCAACAAGCTTCATGTTTTCATTGACTAGAAAGTTTCATTATCATCTTTCTCCCACCGAAGGTGGACGGAAGTTATGTTTTCATCCCTGTCTGTTTGTTTGTGAATAGGATATCTCTAATAGTTTTAGATATCTCTAAAATTCAGCCACAAGCGATTTGCTTCCATTCAGCCACAAGAGCATTAGTGAGGTCGGGAACTGATGTTGGGCGATTAGGCCTGGCTCGCAGTAGGGGTTCCAATTAATCCCAAAGGTGTTCGATGGGGTTTAAGTCAGGGCTCTGTGCAGGCCAGTCAAGTTCTTCCACACCGATCTCGACAAACCGTTTCTGTATGGACTTCCCTTTGTGCACGGGGGCATTGTCATGCTGAAACAGGAAAGGGCCTTCCCCACAGTTGCCACAAACTTGGAAGCACACAATCGTCTAGAATGTCATTGTATGCTGTAGCGTTAAGATTTCCCTTCACTGGAACTAAGGGGCCGAGCCCGAACAATGAAAAACAGCCCCAGAGCATTATTCCTCCTCCACCAAACTTTATAGCTGGCACTATGCATTCGGGCAGGTAGCGTTCTCCTGGCATCCGCCAAACCCAGGTTCATCCGTCGGACTGCCAAATGGTGAAGCGTGATTCATCACTCTAGAGAACGCGTTTCCACTGCTCCAGAGTCCAAAGGGGGTGAGCTTTACACCGCTCCAGCCGACACTTGGCATTGCGCATGGTGATCTTAGGCTTGTGTGCGGCTGCTCAGCAATGGAAACCCATTTCATGAAGCTCCCGATGAACAGTTGTGCTGACGTTGCTTCCAGGGGCAGTTTGGAACTCGGTAGTGAGTGTTGCCACCAACGACAGAAGATTTTTATGTGCTATGTGCTTCAGCACTCGGCGGTCCCATTCTGTGAGCTTGTGTGGCGTACCACTTCGCGGCTGAGCCGTTGTTGCTCCTAGACGTTTCCACTTCACAATAACAGCACTTACAGTTGACCGGGGCAGCTCCAGCAGGGCAGAAATTTGATGAAGTGACTTGTTGGAAAGGTGGCACCCTATGACGGTGCCACGTTGAAAGGCTGAGCTCTTCAGTATGGCCCATTCCACTGCCAATGTTTGTCTATGGAGATTGCATGATGTGTGCTTGATTATATATATATATATATATATATATATATATATATATATATATATATATATATATATGTCTGTCAGCAATAGGTGTGGCTGAAACAGCCGAATCCACTAGTTAAAAGGGGTGTCCGCATACTTTTGGCCATGTGGTGTATATACTCGTGTATATATATATTGTTACAGATACGACTTTGATGGTATGGTGGGCCGAGCGGGATGGCCGCCGTATCCGTACAAGTTACCCGATTGTACTCGAACGTCGACGAAGCCGCGCTATGCTGGCTCAATAGGAAAGAAAAAGAAGACACACGGCTGGATTACAATCACACAATACGACACCAGGGGTTCAGTTCTCAAGACCTCCGGAGGAGGTTATATTAAGGCGGAAAAGGTTAGATTACAGGGACAAGAGGGAAACATAGGAAGGTGGGCACTTAAACACACTCTTATATTAACCCTAGACAGACCACAGATAAACGGGACAACGCTGACTCACACGGGGGTTTGATGGCCAGGAAGGCGGCAGTCGATGGCTCAGGTGCACCTGGCTCAGGGACAGAATCACGTACGGTGGTGTCCAGCAGATGCGGGGAGGTCGCTCAGCGCTCGTGGGTCGCGACTTTGGTGGAGATGCCGGGGAGGTCGCTCAGCGCTCGGGAGGGTGGCGTCTTGTCCTTTCAAGCTCGGGGCGCATCTGACGTCACGTCCGGCGCGGGGCCGCGTATATCCGGCGGGGAGTCACGCCCTCGCTCGTTAGCTCCGCCCCATATGGCATCGGCCCATGGCTTCTCATTGGGTGCGGGGGTTACCGGCTCCGCCCTTGACGAGGGGCCGACAGGGAGCCCCCTTCTGGGTAACCCCGTCGAGCACATGTTCAATGGCGGCCAACCGAGCCGGAGTGAGGACGCAAAGCCGCTGTTGTTGTGGTTGTTGTTGGAGCTTGAGATGATGGGAAGAGATGCGGGGAGGTATGGGAAGGTCCTAAACTCCTACTGGTGCCATATCATCACATTCTGGTGCAACGAAGAGTCATAATTAATGGAAACAAGTCCTTAACTGACATAGATTAAGAATAACTAGCAAGATGTCCTATAATTGTCTACGTGTGGTGCGGGGGACCTGGGCACGACATTTAATGGGGGAATGAAGGGGAAGATCGGCTCTAATGGGTGTTGTTTACAGACAATGGGACTAGGGAATGGGGTAAGGGGAGAGTTGGGGAGTATCGGAGAAGATAGGGGAATATTTACAAGCGGATATGGAGGTCAAATTCCATATTCGCAACATTGCACCCTTCTCTACCCTCGGGGCGTCCCGACCCGATAAATTTTTACCTACTTTAGTGTGGCACGCAATGTAGTTCCCTCTACTATTAACTCTACCCTGAGTGCGACAGTTTTATAGATATTCACAAATGAGTAAATATGTCCCCCTGCGACGTTGCACCCTTCTCCTCTCAGAAACACACCCACAGGATAACCGAATCCGGAAAGAATTCGCAAACTACACATACAGCCGGTAGGGAGCATTATTTACAAGATTACGCTGATATCTACACTACGATCCAGGACCTGTCTTTGGAGGAACACATGCAGATGTTATGCATAGAGAGAGCGCGCTTGCCAACATCGATACACCAACCCACGAGTGCTCTGTGGCCGACGGCCTTTAATAACGTGCAGAGCACCCTTCCCGCGCATCAAAAGCACCACCCCACCACCAATCGGTGCAGTCACCATTGTTCATTGATTAAAAATAAATGCGACAACCCCTAACCCTGCAGGTGTCTCTTGCTCTTCTTGTGGTGCACTTGGTGTTACTTAAAAGTGGTTCACCTGTATGGCATAGGTGCCACGTTGACCCATAGGTCCATCCCCGGGTGGTGCTTGGCCGCAAACGAACTGCGGTCCATCGTGGGTGGCCACAAACATTGCGGTCCATATGGTGTATCGATCCCGGCAGCAAGCAGCGAAAGTGCAGGCCCACAACTGCGTCGCCAGCACCTCTCTCTCCTCTCTCTCTACCCCAAAGCCAGATCCTCGGAGGTGGGAGACAAAAACAAGACAAGTGAGCAAGGTGGTAAGGGCGCAAAAGTGCACGCAATGCAAGGTGATGCACACTGGGGGCACATGGGAACCAGGTGAGACAGGTACGTTCCTACCGTACGCCCCCCCCACCAGGTAACCTACATGGCCCCTCCCTTACCCCTTACTGTATCAACAAAACACAACACTACCCATAAACATCTACTTTACAAATCCACAAACATCCCTACTGTCTTCCCCGTTCCTCCCATATACCAAATTCGTCTTCTCTCCCTCCTAACCAATCAAATTTGCCATTTTCAACTCTCATCAAAATTTGCCATTACCAATTCATCATCAGTCCCTCCTAAGGAGGGAGAGATGGAATCACCCCAATGTCTCATCCACGTCGTGATGCGTCTCACAAATCCAACAGCAATTCTCATTTCTGCAACACAAACAAAGAAAACACAGGTGTGGAGTCATCATCATCACCACAGGTAAGTGGCTGCGTATGGTGCGACAGGTTCATCAATCCTAACTATTTCCTAAATGACTTTAACAACTTTACACTACCCGGGGTCTTTCTCCGGCCAACCCATTGGCCCTCTTACACTATGGGTTCTAAAAACCAATTCCCATTGGCCAAACTGTGGTGCTCTTCAATTTGGGGTCTCACTCCCCCGATTCATCTCCCGGTGCCCTCGCACAATTTCTGGGCTGCGGCGTGTACCTCTCCCAGTGGGTCTACCCACCTGCACACCTCCACCACTGCAGTTGCCTCCGAGCTTACCTGCTCCTCACCCTAACCTAACTACCTGGGGAAGGCCCTCTGGCTCTCTCCCCACTCCGTGCCCTCTCTGGCACTGGGCTGCCCGATCCACACCCGGGATCCTCAGGCACCCACTCACAACTACCGGCTCCCAGAGCCCACCTGCGGCCTCACCTGGCCGACATCCTCACAGTGGTGGAGTGCCCAACCAACTACACACACTAACAGGCTACACGCCCAGCCATTTCCACAACACTAATGCACCCATTCACAACACCATTCTGCAATCGCACCACAAATGCCAATATCCAACCACAATTTACCTGCACCCTCTACCTAACACTTACACTACCCGCCCCGGGTGCTCGTGAAAGGGGTCCACTCTTCCCCCATCCACACCTTCGCACCATGCACACCACTCCGTACCACTCACTCCAACTCTCTCCACACACCTGTACCTGCACACCTGTGCTCTCACACCTGGTGCCACCTGCACCCTTCTCTCCCCAAGCGCATTCGCGCTGATCCACACACTCACTACTCATACACTGCTCCACACACCTGTCCAATTGCACACCTGTGCAATCACACCTGTTCAATTCTCACAAACACGGCATCATCTCAGCTAACTACTCCCTTCTGAAACTTGCGCTTCCCAGTCGTCCCTTTAAACTATTGCGCTCCCTCGTCATTATCATCCATACTAATCTACCTGCGTCCCCACTACAGGTATCAGTCACTAACTAATCTTAACGTCACCTAAGGTCATCTTCTCTAGATCCCTACACACAATATCCTAACCCACCCGGGCTAGTTTTCACTGCCATACACCCCATAAGCTATTGCGCATTTGCCCCACGCATGGGAAGGGTGGCAGATTTGCCATCCCACCCCATCGGGGGTCTCTCACTACCAATTTTGCACATCAAATTTCAACAAATCAAAAATTTGGCCAATCACTGCCCATCATCTGCCAATCACTACTGCCAATCCCTTGCCAATCATCAAATTTTGTTTTTCTCTAATTTTGGGTCCAAAACACTAACCTCATCACCCAGTCGACTCACTAATACCTCTCGGTGCGCCAATCCCTGTCCAAAGCCCGGCTTCGTAAAGCCAAGCAATGGATGCTGGTTGTTTTGTGCCAGCGGCTGGATGCGTCCGGCATTCGGGGCAGGGACGGGGGCTTACCCGGGCCGAGATCCCACGCACCACCTCGGCGTGGAGCCATCCAATGTCCCGATCTCGACCTGCCGGCACGTCTCAACAAAACGTGGTCGCCATAACGACCCTTCCTTTCGGGCTGCCCGCTCCGCCTAGTGGAGCACGGACGCGGCCGTTCAAAACGAGGCCCGGCACGCACCGAGGGCCTGCTTCGGCTATCAGTCGTTCTAAACTCTACCCCGTCTAACGTCGATGCTTCACCTGCATGCTTACACCCCGCAGCCCGTTCCTTGCTCACACATCCAGCCGTCTCCATGCTCCTCGTCGTACCTTTCCTTACACACCTCGGTACTCTCATTCCACTCACAGCCTTGGTCACACACCTGACCACCGAACATTTTGGCACACATTCGTTCGTAGCACACCTCACCAAAACACCTCTTCGCGCCCCCTCCTTGGTCACCTCCTCTGTGACAATCACAGGTGTGCCCTCATTCGCACACCCAACCACGTGCCTCACCACTAATTCCAGCGTGCATTCCCACTCACGCTCTACCATTCCAGGTGTGCATCCTTCCATCCCAGGTGTACATCCTCGCTCACCTGTCACAACTAACTCACTCTCCTTGTCACTCTCAATACTCTCACCTCCACTCGTGACAACGCACTCACCCTTACTCTTGACAGCACACTCTTTCCCCATGCACCTGTCCGTCACACACCTTTCTCGCGCACACTCTCCCGTTACACCCTCTGTAACACTCACCACAGGTGGACACTCTTCCTTACTTCTGACAGCGCACTCTTTCCTCATGCACCTGTCGGTCACACCCCTTTCTCGCGCACACTCCTGCGCACACTCTCCCGTCACACCCTCTGTAACACTTACCACACCGCGCTTCCATGTGCTCCCTCGCACACGCGCTACGACCGACTCACTCTCGCCAGCACCCTCACTCCTTGGCACGCACTTTTTCCTCACACACCCCAGAGTCGGACTTTCTCGCACACCTCCTCTTTCGCACACCAGACCTGTCACACACCTCACCAACGGCCTTTCACGAACACCCGGGTCCATCTCGACCCCCAAGCTCCTTAAATCCCCTGGCGCATCATACGCACGACCATATTGGTCACCACTTACACCGGGTCCTCTTCCTCTTCGCTTCTCCTCCATCACCTGCGAATCCCTCATCCGGTTAATGAGCACATCATCACGATCCGAACACAGACTTTGGACCAATTCTTTTACTTCCTCCTTTATCTCTTTCTTATCCTCTCTCCGTCGCTTCTTAATTTCGCTCACCCCTTCTTCCACTTCCTCTAATTTTTGCTTCATCTCCTTCATCTCTTCGTGCGCCCCTTTAAGTTCTTCCTCTAACTCCACTTTATTTTTTTCTATGTGCTCCCGCACCTCCCGCTCTTTAACCTCCATTACCTCTACCACCTTGTCCATTTTCCTCGTCAGGTCCTCATGTACCGTCTGGCACTCTTTTTTAATTACCCCTACGTCCTTTTTCATCTCCTTCTGTGTCGATTTTAAACCCTCTATTACCGCTGTGTTCTTCTTTACCTGCTCCCCCAGCTCCTTTTGTCCCACTGTCAGTTGTTCTACTCCCAGCGTCAACTCCTCTATACCACCTTGCAATTTTACAGTCCCCTTTCTCACCTCTTTCTCCATGCGCTCCTTACAGTGCCTCACCTCCTCGCGCACTCCTCCGACCTCCTCACTCACTCCTCTTCTGATCTCCTCTCCCATCACTTGCATCTCCTGCCCAGATGCCACCCTCATCTGCTCCATTTCCTCCCTGTGAGCATCCAGTTTGGTTTCTACCCCCATTCTGACCCCCTCTATCTGCTGCTCCATTTGTTTAACTTCCCTTTCCGCTTGGTCCCTCATGTCCCTCAATTTGCCTTCCATACTGTTTTCTAACCCCTCTAACCCATTTTTCACTCCCTCTATTTGATTCTCTTGAGCGGCCATTCTGTTTTCTACCCCCTCTAACCCATGTTTCACCTCTTTTATCCCGTTGTCTAACCCCTCAAATTTCTTTTCTAATCCCTCACCGGTACCCCTCATTTGGCCCTCTAATCGCCCACTATCAACCCTCATTTGGCCCTCCAATCGCTCACCCTGAGCATCCATCCGGTTCCCCATTACCCCCATTTGGTCCTCCAATCGCTCACCCAATCGCTTACTATCAGCCCTCATTTGGCCCTCCAATCGCTCACCCTGCAGGTTGAGGGACGCCTGCATTTGCGCCATAAATTGCTCCATGAGGGCCTGCATTTGGGCCATCCCTCCCACTTGTGCAGCGGGTGCGGCCGCCGTAGCTACTTGCGAGGCGCCATTTCGCGCGCCCGTTACCTCGTGCGTGACGACGCTATTTTGCGAATCTGCTACCCCCGCTGCTTCGCTCTCCTCACGTCCCTCAATTTGGTCCTGGACCGACCCTGCCTCACTCTCCCCTACCGGACCCCAGCCGTCTTGATCCGCCATAGCGCGACTTGCAAAATTCGAGTTTCGTAAAACAAAACAAATTTCGGCCGCTCCAAATTTTGACCAAATTTTTTTTTTTTTTTCCTCTATTCGTTTTTTTTTTTTTTTTCCTTCAAAATTTGGTCGGGCCTCGAATCTCACTCCCGACACCAATTGTTACAGATACGACTTTGATGGTATGGTGGGCCGAGCGGGATGGCCGCCGTATCCGTACAAGTTACCCGATTGTACTCGAACGTCGACGAAGCCGCGCTATGCTGGCTCAATAGGAAAGAAAAAGAAGACACACGGCTGGATTACAATCACACAATACGACACCAGGGGTTCAGTTCTCAAGACCTCCGGAGGAGGTTATATTAAGGCGGAAAAGGTTAGATTACAGGGACAAGAGGGAAACATAGGAAGGTGGGCACTTAAACACACTCTTATATTAACCCTAGACAGACCACAGATAAACGGGACAACGCTGACTCACACGGGGGTTTGATGGCCAGGAAGGCGGCAGTCGATGGCTCAGGTGCACCTGGCTCAGGGACAGAATCACGTACGGTGGTGTCCAGCAGATGCGGGGAGGTCGCTCAGCGCTCGTGGGTCGCGACTTTGGTGGAGATGCCGGGGAGGTCGCTCAGCGCTCGGGAGGGTGGCGTCTTGTCCTTTCAAGCTCGGGGCGCATCTGACGTCACGTCCGGCGCGGGGCCGCGTATATCCGGCGGGGAGTCACGCCCTCGCTCGTTAGCTCCGCCCCATATGGCATCGGCCCATGGCTTCTCATTGGGTGCGGGGGTTACCGGCTCCGCCCTTGACGAGGGGCCGACAGGGAGCCCCCTTCTGGGTAACCCCGTCGAGCACATGTTCAATGGCGGCCAACCGAGCCGGAGTGAGGACGCAAAGCCGCTGTTGTTGTGGTTGTTGTTGGAGCTTGAGATGATGGGAAGAGATGCGGGGAGGTATGGGAAGGTCCTAAACTCCTACTGGTGCCATATCATCACATTCTGGTGCAACGAAGAGTCATAATTAATGGAAACAAGTCCTTAACTGACATAGATTAAGAATAACTAGCAAGATGTCCTATAATTGTCTACGTGTGGTGCGGGGGACCTGGGCACGACATTTAATGGGGGAATGAAGGGGAAGATCGGCTCTAATGGGTGTTGTTTACAGACAATGGGACTAGGGAATGGGGTAAGGGGAGAGTTGGGGAGTATCGGAGAAGATAGGGGAATATTTACAAGCGGATATGGAGGTCAAATTCCATATTCGCAACAATATATTGTATATATATTGTATATATATATATATATACATACATCGTACTTGCAACACCTGCATTTTCATAAAATTACACATTGTAAAATATTTTATGACAACAAACATGTAAGAACAGCTCAGTGGTTGTTAAATGTCCCTTCCTCACCCCCAACCGAAAATTCCAAATATTTTGCTAGCACTCTTCATTGACTCGCCGAACTTCTCTGTCTGGGTTAAACCAGCGGCTGAAAGGTCACGGCCTTTCGGCCCAGAGAAAAGCTCAGCGGTTTTGCAGAATTAGCAGCTGGAGCCACAGAGCCCGCTTTGTCTGGACGCCATGCTCTATTAATGCTTTTCAGTAAATACCATTCTTTTTTTACTTTTGTCCCATTTGCTTTTCTCTGTTTGAAGATTAACATGTACAACAGTCTGTGCCTTTCTGCTTTCACAAAAGTCGACAATTGTACATGGTTCAGTTTGGTTTGTTCTACAAAGTTCTGCAATGTATCATGCAATGGGCCCCTGTTCTTATTAACAAACAAAGCACGCTGCAATGATGCCTTTGTGACACAGCTTCCAAGCAGCTCATGAAAAACACCCACAGCGTGTGATTCCTTAAAGCTTTTGCACTAGATAATCTCATGGCCGGCTTGACGAAAGGATAACCGCAATGATGACGGGGTGAAAGCGTCTCATTCTGTGTTTGGAAAGGCAAGTTGTATTTGCCCAGATCGAAGCATTTCGTCTGATACTCTGCATAACTACATAACGTCGGGCCTTGGCTGAGCTTTATCATAATCCAGGCCAAATTGCAAGACTCATGTCAAGGCCTGATGTTGGGCCCAGCTGTAAGTTCATGCATAAAACTAGGCCTAATGGGAAAACCTCAAGCCCAGCCTAACAGGATTAGGGCTCTCCATGCATGATGAGCATCTAAGACTCTATATGTTTGTCAAAAATCTTTTGTTCCGCCAGAGAGGTCTATTTCGGGACCGCAGCTGGTGTATATGGCTTAGACAACAATCACATTACTGGACTGGAATTCCCACAGGATTTTCAGACTGCCCAAGAAAACCAGCAAACACCGAGACTTTTGTTCAAGTCTGTTCGAACTTTCAAAAACAATCTTTTTTTCATTCGTGAGTGATTAAACCTCTTATTTAACGATGCCCAATTGTCAACTTAACCCAGGTTTTTATCCAACTTATGGCAGCAATTGCAAGCAACTTTACGATATCAAAGTTGACTATTTATTTGATGGGAATCTATTTGATGGGAATTTATTGACAAATTACATCGTTGCTGTGGCACTGTTAAGCCACTGATGGGGAGCTCTGTAGATTAGAGAAGGAATTTATAATTAGCCAGAGCTTCCAGCACTCAACGAAATTGGCCACTGACTGCCGAACAGACTTCTGCAAAAAGGATTAAGGGTGAATTAACGGCCTGGATATATGTAAATAATTGCCAAAAACATAAGTGAACGGTTTGCAAGTCCAACCAGAGCGAGATTGTTTTCAGAAGCAAAGGTGAAAATGAGGGTAAATGTTTTACAGGGAAATACCATAGAAAGCACTAGAATGACACTCAGTAGAGAGCATACCTCCGCAGGGTGGAGAGTTTACGTTTTGTATCCCAGAGTGGAGCAGGAAATCATAAAACAAACTCACATTTAATCAAAATCATCCGTCCACAACTTTTTGAGATATCCTGCTATATATCGTTTTTGGCCCGATCTCCCAATGGTGACGAATCACTTAAATTTCTACTAGCCGGAACGGGATCTTCACCAAGATTGAATCGATTCTTCCTCGTCACACACACAACCTGTCCACCAAGCTTCCTCCAAATCCATCCACAACTTTTTGAGATATCCTGCTATATGTTGGCTTTAGCACCGTCACTCAATGGTGAAGAATCACTTAAAATTTAATAATTCTCATATCCGAATCCATATTCAGATGTTCACCAAAATCGGATCGAATCGTCCTTGTCAGACACCCAACCTGTCCACCAAGTTTGGTCCAAATCAGTCAAAAACTTTTTGAGATATCCTGCTATATATGTTTTTTGGCTCGATCTCCCAATGGCGAAGAATCACTTAAACAATTCTAGTAGCCGGATCCGAATCCGGATCTTCACCAAAATCTAATCATTTCGTCCTTGTCACATACGCTACCTCCTGCCAAATTTGTCTGAATTCGTCCACAACTTTTTGAAATATCTTGTTCACAAACAGACAGACAGACAGGGGTGAAAATATAACCCGCATCCACCTTTGGTCGCAGAGGTAATAATAGCAGTTTGTGTGTTTGTACTAATGTCTGCCCCTGGATATATGTAAATAATTGCCGAAAACAGAAGTTAACGGTTTGCAAGTCCAACCAGTGCGAGATTGTTTTCAGAAGCAAAGGTGAAAATGAGGGTAAATGTTTTACAGGGAAATACCATAGAAATACCATACACCCCCTTCATAAGGACAATTTGAGACGGGTTTTAAAGGCCAATCTTTTAACACGAATGTGTGTTCACTACGATCTACTTTTGAGGATAAAACAAACTCGAAAAACATTTTCCATAAGAGAGTAATTATGTATCTTCTATTAGAATTGTAGATGGTGGCTTACAACCCGAGCCTCAAGGGCGGTGTACAGAAGCGTTTTTTTATTATTTGTAAACAACACAAGGTGCAGGGAAGTGAAATTTGCTGCACGTGATGTGCAACAGCGCAGAATAAAATGAATGTTCATTTACGTCCACAGGATGTCTAATTAATAAATAAGATATAAGCAAGCACACCTGACACTAGGCCGAGGCTTCAAACTTTGACACGCTCACGAGGCTGCACTGTCGAATAAACTGTTCCGACCCATCATTTTTGTTGGCTTTTTCTAGTTGCGCAACAATCGCATGGAGTTTTAAATGCTTACATCAACAACAATGAATAATGAACAAGATTTTTGGAATTAATTGTCCTCAACAACTGATTGTTACCAATCTAATGCAATGAACTAGTCAGTGAGCTCAGAAGCTGCATGGCAGGAAGGGGAAGAAAACAAGAAACATGCAAGTGGAAGTTGGAATGCATGTTGGCATCATCATATGCTATGATCCATTAGTTTAAGGTGAGCGGGTCATGTGAGCATGCAGAATTGGTCTAATGTTTCACAAACTGGCCGGACAGGCCTGACGCTTGTTATGTCAATACCGAAGGGTAGACAAACAACTGAAAGCAATAACCCGGAGCGCCCATGGGAATTGATCCGCAAAAAGGCTTTAACCACCTCACTGCCAGGCCACTCGAGGCTAGAATACAAATAAAACCATAAAAAAAGAAAGAAAAACAAGAGGAAAAAGCACTAAATGACAGCATTATTTCAATTTTACCATATACTGTATCAAAATATATAGTGATGGGTGGACATACGCACATACCAAACCACAGGTATATGAAGGTGATGCATGATGAACAAAAACGACCCAATTTCAAATTCGGGATACGAAGGAGTAGAATGATTCAAATAACATTCACAGAAATGTTTTTTAAGTCAATTATATTCCTTCATATTCACAGAAATTAAATGTAATGTCAGCTACTTCATAGAAATGTCAACGTTGTGAATGGTTCTGTAATTAGTTTATTGATCGATGAAGAACTAGAAGGACACTCAGTAGAGCACATACCTCCACCATGACAGTTTACATTGTGTATCATACTGATGGGCCAGGAATTGCACGCAACTTTATAATAGTCTGCATCCGGACCTTAAAAACCACCTTTAGAGGCCATTTTCTCCCGCAGAGCAGGGGTTGGCCTGTTTCGGGCACCGTGGTCCCCTTTTTTGAAGCAATGTTTTATGGCCGGATGCTCTTCCTGCCACCAACCCTGTTAGTCGCCTCTTGCGACACACAGGGAATTGACCAGTGAACTGGTGCTCAATTTGCTGACCTCAGAAGGATGACAGGCTGAGTCAACCCCCCTGGTGTTAATTCAGCGATCGACCGCGATTCGAACCCAGGATCCTAGGATCCCAAGCCGGCACCCTAGCCGCTAAGCCAACACCAGGCTTCTGCATCCGGACCTTAATCAAAATCTAATTGGCTCGTTCATGTCACCTACCCAACACATCCACCAAGTTTTGTCATAAACTGTCCACAACTTTTTGAAATATCTTGCTAAATAACGTTTTTGGCTGCATCTATCAATATTGTGAAGAATCACTTGGAAATTAAGAAAACTCTCGTATCAGGATTCCGCTCTGGATCTTCACCAAAATCGAATCAATTCGACCTTGTCCCACATCCAACATGTCTACCAATTTTCATCCGAATCTGTCGGCAACGTTTTGAGATATCGTTTTTGGCCCTATTTCACAATGGGGAAGAATTACTTTTAAAACGAGAAAGTTCATAGAACACGATACTCCGTGCAGTGTTCAATTATAGAATGTGCTTCAATTTTAACAAAATAATGATTCTAAAGATCGTTAAGAATTCTGGAAGTATTAGCACCATTCAAGCAGTCTTATACACCACACTTATATAACACCACCTTATTTAAGATGACCAAGTACTGCAAAACTGGAGGTTATTGAAAGTGAAAAGAGGACTATTTGTGTTCTGCAGTGTTCAAGTATCTATCTATAATTCCAGTAATCTCTGTGTGTATGTGTGTGTGTATGTGTGTGTGTATGTGTGTGTGTATGTGTGTGTGTATGTGTGTGTGTATGTGTGTCTGTGACCGCTGTTTCTCGACAACCACGGGTCCGATATACTTGAAACTTGCCAGGTATATTGCTGGGGACCTGAGGATGTGCCTTTTCAAGGTTTCATATTAATCGGAGAAGTAGTTACCGAGCTATGTCCAAAAAACGATTCAACCAATCAGAGAGCAGCGAGCTATCACGTGTGCCGAACGTGGCGAACAGACTCTGCCTCGGACGGCACATTTGAGAGCGTATTCATTTATTTCACGTTGGCAAACTATGTTGGCGCTATGTTGGCGTTAAACTATGTTTTAAAACTAATTAAAACTAATTTGCGATTCATCGTAACTGCGATATGCGACCTTCCGGACAGTCAAATGAGGACGTCACTTCCGGACTTACGGATAGTCATAGTGACGACGTACTGATGCTGAACGTGGCGAGCAGACGCTGTAAGGTACGATCGATTGTAGTACACGTTTATAATAACTCTGCCGATACAGGCCCGATTAACTGCAGCGCCATCCGAGCTGCGGCGTCGGGACGATACATTCATTGTACGGTCACATCACGCACTTACGGGCACGCCCATGGGCCCATGGGCACGCCCATGCATGCATGGGCGAAGACATTTTTTTTATTTTTTTTGGCAAGGAACGGGCACCCACGTACGGGCACGTCCTAGTATAATGCAATTTGAATAAAATTAAGATTGTAAAAGTTGTATCAGTAAATTAATTCCGGAATTTAACGCCATTGACGCAGTTTCTATTACACCACCCATGTTACATGAGTTCTTCGTGCCTGTTGTTTGTGTCCTTTATGACGTCCTTAAAAACAGGAAGTTTCCTGTTTGGAATGATTTTCATTTTTGTTTGACCGCCAGGAAGGCAGACAGAGCAAAAAATTATTTTGTTGCTACATGCGCATGCGCAGTAGGGTCAACTTCAGGGACAAAGTACGGTAAAATGTCAGGTTTGCTTTCCGATTCATTTTCCAATTTGTGTTCCACATATAATATTTATTTGAAATAAGTTGTTCCTCAATCACAAACTGACGTTTGTAGAGAGACAGACGCACGGACAAGAAGCAACTGCTTATCCCCGCTTTTCACTTAACATGCGCGGAGTATTTATAGTGTCCGGATTCAGATCTTCACAAAAATCTAATCAATTTGTCCTCGTCGCACAATCAACCTGTACACCAAGTTTCGTCCGAATCCGTCCATAATCTTTCGAGATATCCTGCTCACGGACAGACAAACATGGGTGAAAACATACTCTATCCACCTTTGATGGCAGAGGTGACAGGCACGGTCTCAGACAGACGATGTAAGTACAAACACAGGGCGAGACGCAAGAAAAGAAAGAATGTAAACATGCACACAGGTCAGCTGGCTGAACATTGTTAAACACATGCAGGGGGAGAAGCAAAAAGCAAACAAGAAAACGCAGAGAGAAAGGCCATCCATACAGAGCTAAAAACTGACAATGAAAACAAGCTGAAGAATTGCTTTTGTGACGAGGACCCATAAACCCCAAATGTAGTGAATATTATTTCATTCATTCATTCCCATTACATGAGCTTTGAAAGGTTATTGCAGTAGAAAAAAATATTTGACCAATACTTGATTGCCAGAAGCAAAGCAGACCGCAAGCAAACTTTGGACTGAAGCGCACACCGTGATTGGCAAACACATTGCAGGCTCGGAAGTAATAAAGAAAGCTGGGCGACACTGATGATGCTGTTACCGAGAGAAAGAGTTTACATGGTTCCGCACACAATAAGCCACCAAAATGCCAGCACTTCCTGCTTATTCAGAAAGTTGAACCAGGGCATCTTTGCAGAAGTCCAGGAACAGAGGCAACCAGACTGCCATGTGGACTTGGGAAAACAAAGAGCAGAATTCACAATTCTTCATGATTCCAGAAATAGCTTCCTCTATCACTTTGATTATTATTATAAAAAATTATTGTTTTATTGTTTTACACTTGGCCATTCAAACTGACAACGTTCTCTCTCATAGAAGCTAACTTAGCAGTCACTGCTGAAATATAGATCGGATGTATCATTGTATCATGGTTCTCTAGACAAATGCATCGATGGATTAAGAATTGACCCGGTAATTGTCAGTGGCATATACTCACTATGCACATTGCTCTGTCGTTTGTGTTCAGTGCAACGTACCCGGACAGCTAGCTGTATCGGGCCGGAACTAGCGCCTGGTCGGCAGTGCAGGCACGCAATTGGACCAATAGCAGGCTGGCTTTTGTGGGCTTGGGTGTGCTATCTGGGTAGCACACCAAGGGGAAAATATTCCTTGGTATAAATAAGGAGCTGATGATATGATGCATTATGTGGTACCCTCGGGTCCCAAAGACTTTTCTGCCATTTTCATGAAATACTGTTTGATATACATAAATATTCCTTGGTATAAATTGGGATCTGATTATATGATGCATTATGTGGTACCTTAGGGTCCCAAAGACTTTTCTGCCATTGTCATGAAATACTGTTTGATATACATAAATATTCCTTGGTATAAATTGGGATCTGATTATATTATGCATTATGTGGTACCCTCGGGTCCCAAAGACTTTTCTGCCATTTTCATGAAATACTGTTTGATATACATAAATATTCCTTGGTATAAATTGGGATCTGATTATATGATGCATTATGTGGTACCCTCGGGTCCCAAAGACTTTTCTGCCATTTTCATGAAATACTGTTTGATATACATAAATATTCCTTCGTATAAATTGGGATCTGATTATATGATGCATTATGTAGTACCCTCGGGTCCCAAATACTTTTCTACCATTTTCATGAAATACTGTTTGATACACAAAAATATTCCTTGGTATAAATTGGGATCTGATTATATGATGTATTATGTGGTACCCTCGGGTGCCAAATACTTTTCTGCCATTTTCATGAAATACTGTTTGATGTACATAAATATTCCTTGGTATAAATTGGGATCTGATTATATGATGCATTATGTAGTACCTTAGGGTCACAAAGACTTTTCTGCCATTTTCATGAAATACTGTTAGATATACTTAAATATTCCTTGGTATAAATTGGGATCTGATTATATGATGCATTATGTGGTACCCTCAGGTCCCAAATACTTTTCTGCCATTTTCATGAAATACTGTTTGATATACTTAAATATTCCTTGGTATAAATTGGGATCTGATTATATGATGTATTATATGGTACCCTCAGGTCCCAAATACTTTTCTGCCATTTTCATGAAATACTGTTTGATATACATAAATATTCCTTGGTATAAATTGGGATCTGATTATATGATGTATTATGTGGTACCCTCGGGTCCCAAATACTTTTCTGCCATTTTCATGAAATACTGTTTGATACACATAAATATTCCTTGGTATAAATTGGGATCTGATTATATGATGTATTATGTGGTACCCTCGGGTCCCAAATACTTTTCTGCCATTTTCATGAAATACTGTTTGATATACATAAATATTCCTTGGTATAAATTGGGATCTGATTATATGATACATTATGTGGTACCCTGGGGTACCAAATACTTTTCTGCCATTTTCATGAAATACTGTTTGATATACATAAATATTCCTTGGTATAAATTGGGATCTGATTATATGATGTATTATGTGGTACCCTCGGGTCCCAAATACTTTTCTGCCATTTTCATGAAATATTGTTTGATATACATAAATATTGCTTGGTATAAATTGGGATCTGATTATATAATGCATTATGTGGTACCTTAGGGTCCCAAAGACTTTTCTGCCATTTTCATGAAATACTGTTTGATATCCATAAATATTCCTTGGTATAAATTGTGATCTGATTATATGATGTATTATGTGGTACCCTAGGGTACCAAAGACATTTCTGCCATTTTCATGAAATACTGTTTGATATACATAAATATTCCTTGGTATAAATTGGGATCTGATTATATGATGCATTATGTGGTACCTTAGGGTCCCAAAGACTTTTCTGCCATTTTCATGAAATACTGTTTGATATATATAAATATTCCTTGGTATAAATTGGGATCTGATTATATGATGTATTATGTGGTACCCTGGGATACCAAATACTTTTCTGCCATTTTCATGAAATACTGTTTGATACAAAAAAATATTCCTTGGTATAAATTGGGATCTGATTATATGATGTATTATGTGGTACCCCTGGGTCTGATTATATGATGCATTATGTGGTACCGTCGGGTACCAAATACTTTTCTGCCATTTTCATGAAATACTGTTTGATATACAGAAATATTCCTTGGTATAAATTGGGATCTGATTATATGATGTATTATGTGGTACCCCCGGGTCTGATTATATGATGCATTATGTGGTACCGTCGGGTACCAAATACTTTTCTGCCATTTTCATGAAATACTGTTTGATATACAGAAATATTCCTTGGTATAAATTGGGATCTGATTATATGATGTATTATGTGGTACCCCCGGGTCTGATTATATGATGCATTATGTGGTACCGTCGGGTACCAAATACTTTTCTGCCATTTTCATGAAATACTGTTTGATATACAGAAATATTCCTTGGTATAAATTGGGATCTGATTATATGATGCATTATGTGGTACCCTGGGATACCAAATACTTTTCTGCCATTTTCATGAAATACTGTTTGATATACATAAATATTCCTTGGTATAAATTGGGATCTGATTATATGATGTATTATGTGGTACCCTCGGGTCCCAAATACTTTTCTGCCATTTTCATGAAATACTGTTTGATATACAGAAATATTCCTTGGTATAAATTGGGATCTGATTATATGATGCATTATGTGGTACCCTGGGATACCAAATACTTTTCTGCCATTTTCATGAAATACTGTTTGATATACATAAATATTCCTTGGTATAAATTGGGATCTGATTATATGATGTATTATGTAGTACCCTCGGGTCCCAAATACTTTTCTGCCATTTTCATGAAATACTGTTTGATACACATAAATATTCCTTGGTATAAATTGGGATCTGATTATATGATGTATTATGTGGTACCCTCGGGTCCCAAATACTTTTCTGCCATTTTCATGAAATACTGTTTGATATACATAAATATTCCTTGGTATAAATTGGGATCTGATTATATGATACATTATGTGGTACCCTGGGGTACCAAATACTTTTCTGCCATTTTCATGAAATACTGTTTGATATACATAAATATTCCTTGGTATAAATTGGGATCTGATTATATGATGTATTATGTGGTACCCTCGGGTCCCAAATACTTTTCTGCCATTTTCATGAAATATTGTTTGATATACATAAATATTGCTTGGTATAAATTGGGATCTGATTATATAATGCATTATGTGGTACCTTAAGGTCCCAAAGACTTTTCTGCCATTTTCATGAAATATTGTTTGATATACATAAATATTGCTTGGTATAAATTGTGATCTGATTATATGATGTATTATGTGGTACCCTAGGGTACCAAAGACATTTCTGCCATTTTCATGAAATACTGTTTGATATACATAAATATTCCTTGGTATAAATTGGGATCTGATTATATGATGCATTATGTGGTACCTTAGGGTCCCAAAGACTTTTCTGCCATTTTCATGAAATACTGTTTGATATATATAAATATTCCTTGGTATAAATTGGGATCTGATTATATGATGTATTATGTGGTACCCTGGGATACCAAATACTTTTCTGCCATTTTCATGAAATACTGTTTGATACAAAAAAATATTCCTTGGTATAAATTGGGATCTGATTATATGATGTATTATGTGGTACCCCCGGGTCTGATTATATGATGCATTATGTGGTACCGTCGGGTACCAAATACTTTTCTGCCATTTTCATGAAATACTGTTTGATATACAGAAATATTCCTTGGTATAAATTGGGATCTGATTATATGATGCATTATGTGGTACCCTGGGATACCAAATACTTTTCTGCCATTTTCATGAAATACTGTTTGATATACATAAATATTCCTTGGTATAAATTGGGATCTGATTATATGATGTATTATGTGGTACCCTCGGGTCCCAAATACTTTTCTGCCATTTTCATGAAATACTGTTTGATACACATAAATATTCCTTGGTATAAATTGGGATCTGATTATATGATGTATTATGTGGTACCCTCGGGTCCCAAATACTTTTCTGCCATTTTCATGAAATACTGTTTGATACACATAAATATTCCTTGGTATAAATTGGGATCTGATTATATGATGCATTATGTGGTACCCTCGGGTCCCAAATACTTTTCTGCCATTTTCATGAAATACTGTTTGATACACATAAATATTCCTTGGTATAAATTGGGATCTGATTATATGATGTATTATGTGGTACCCTCGGGTCCCAAATACTTTTCTGCCATTTTCATGAAATACTGTTTGATATACATAAATATTCCTTGGTATAAATTGGGATCTGATTATATGATACATTATGTGGTACCCTGGGGTACCAAATACTTTTCTGCCATTTTCATGAAATACTGTTTGATGTACATAAATATTCCTTGGTATAAATTGGGATCTGATTATATGATGCATTATGTAGTACCTTAGGGTCACAAAGACTTTTCTGCCATTTTCATGAAATACTGTTTGATATACATAAATATTCCTTGGTATAAATTGGGATCTGATTATATGATGTATTATGTGGTACCCTCGGGTCCCAAATACTTTTCTGCCATTTTCATGAAATATTGTTTGATATACATAAATATTGCTTGGTATAAATTGGGATCTGATTATATAATGCATTATGTGGTACCTTAAGGTCCCAAAGACTTTTCTGCCATTTTCATGAAATACTGTTTGATATCCATAAATATTCCTTGGTATAAATTGTGATCTGATTATATGATGTATTATGTGGTACCCTAAGGTCCCAAAGACTTTTCTGCCATTTTCATGAAATACTGTTTGATATACATAAATATTCCTTGGTATAAATTGGGATCTGATTATATGATGCATTATGTGGTACCTTAGGGTCCCAAAGACTTTTCTGCCATTTTCATGAAATACTGTTTGATATATATATAAATATTCCTTGGTATAAATTGGGATCTGATTATATGATGTATTATGTGGTACCCTGGGATACCAAATACTTTTCTGCCATTTTCATGAAATACTCTTTGATACAAAAAAATATTCCTTGGTATAAATTGGGATCTGATTATATGATGTATTATGTGGTACCCCCGGGTCTGATTATATGATGCATTATGTGGTACCGTCGGGTACCAAATACTTTTCTGCCATTTTCATGAAATACTGTTTGATATACAGAAATATTCCTTGGTATAAATTGGGATCTGATTATATGATGCATTATGTGGTTACCCTAGGGTACCAAATACTTTTCTGCCATTTTCATGAAATACTGTAGATTCAGCGGTAGAAAATAATTATGTAAAAAGTAAATAAAAAGGTGAATAATACAGAAATACCACATCTTTATCTTATGGAAATGGACTTCAACAGATTACAGTCATGTGTTGATAGTTCACGTTGAAATCCATTGTTATCGATCCAACCAATCAAAGCACAAGGTGTCACAACAATTTAAAGCCTTTAAAAGTACAGCCCGCAGGGCGTCGAGAGCCAGCAAGGACCCCGGGGCAAAGAACCTCACAATCCCCTGTGCCACCACCCCCCCCCCCCCCCCGCCCCCATTTCTCTCTCTTTTGTAACTTTTCTAAATAAATAACTTTAATGGAGATCCGAATTCGGAAATTAGAACAGCAACAAGCTCATAAGCAAAGGAAGATCACTGCTGCAGCCTTTTTAGATCACAGCAAAAGTGTCGAAAAGTAAATGACTCCCTGACTCCTACATGCAGAATAGTTATTGTGTGAATCCAATAATGCCACCCGGAACTCAAATACTGCATAACAAGCATGTATAAATTAAAGGTGTGGAAGACACTCCATGTGAAAAATTGCAGCAAGACCCAATTTTCCTGTTGGAACTATGCAAAGCTCTGAAGAAGCTCCATGAAACTGGCACTGTTAATAATTGTAGTGGTCAAAGTTACATGGAAGGCCAAAACATTCCAAAAGTACTGTTAAAGTATCTCAGTTTGTTCTTTCTGCTGGAGATGAAGGTTGAGTAGAAATCTTGCCAATGGCCTTGCTATGAATTCTGATGTACCATACTCTGTTACAGGGCATCGGCACTGCCGAATCGGTTTCCTGGCAAGGATTATACTAGCTGGTTTGCCATTGCCTTCCAGGCAGTAGTCAGAGCAGGAATTTGGAAGTTGGCCATGGCGCCAGTGATAAGTCGCGTTCTCTTTGAGAAGGACACTGTGGGATTTTTAACGTCCACCAATTGATGCTGGCAGATGGGATACTCAGTTTAAGGTCATTCCAAGGAATGGCACACTATGAGTCACCCTGCCTGTGAAACACCAGGATGACATTTTATAGCTGGGGTTAGATTCGAAGCAAGGCTAGACAGCTTAGAGGCGAGTGTATGTACCACCAGGCCATCCGGTCAGCCTATCAGCCAGGATATTTCTTGGATAAACCTCGTTTCAAGGATGGTCTACAAATCCAGCCGCTGACTTGGCATCTTCCGTCGTACAAAGTCCTTCCTTGGCACACCTGAACTCCTATCAACCTACAAGGCCTTCATCCGCAGCTTGATGGAGTACTGCTCTCCCCTCCGGGCTGGCTCCCCTGCCTCACATATTGTTCAGCTTGACGCTGTGGAAACCAAGATCTGCAAGATTATTTGAATCTCACGTGATGAAGCTGAGTCTACGGGTCTGCCACTTCGCCATCACAGACAGGTCGGTGGTCTCTCTGTCTTCTACCACCTAATTTCTGGTCTTGCACTCTCTGCTCTTTCCGTTCTTTGCCCCACCTCCCCCCCTCACTCCCCAGGTTTCTGTTGGGATCACATGGTCCACCATCAACCCCCTTCTGGTGAAACTACCTAAATACATGATCACTGATCACCTCCACTAATTAATTCCTCTTTTCTCCTGCCTGTGGAACCAACTTCCAAATTATCTTCAATCTCATTCTTCCTTCCAAGTCTTCAAGACAGCTGTCAGATCATCCCCAATCCAAAACCAATATCTTTTCTACCATCTTTAATCCTCAACCCCAATCCCTACCCCAATCCCTCCTCCTTCCAAATTTCCATTTTGCCCTCCAGAGAGTTTCCTTTTGTATCCATCTTGTCCACCCCATGCATTTGTTCATTCCTTTCCACACCCATTGGTGGTCCAGGTCTGCCTCTATCTTGGCCTTCAACTCTGCTGTTGGCTTTAGTAACAACTAGGGCATGCCCGTACTATATATAAGCTAGGACGTGCCCGTACGTGGGTGCCCGTTCCTTGCCAAAAAAAAAAAAAAAAAAAATTTGTGTAGGGGTGTGTGTGTGTAAACATCCTAGGGCGTGCCCGTACGTGGGTGCAAAAAAACATGCGTGCAAACAACAACAACAAAAAAAAACTTTGAAACCACGTGGCAGTAACGACCACAGAACCCCCCCCCCCCTCTATTTACATGAATGGTTTGGTCCATTCGCAACGACCACAGAACCCCCCCCTCTATTTACATGCAATGGTTTGGTCCATTCGCAACGCCAAAGCGAACGGCGAACGGCTAAATCGCCATAGCTCGGTAAGTACTTGTCCGATTAATTTCAAACCTTGAAAAGGCACATCCTCGGGTCCCCAGCAATATACCTGGCAAGTTTAAAGTATATCGGACCCGTGGTTGTCGAGAAACAGCGGTCACAGACAAACAAACAAACGTACAAACGTACAAACAAACAAACACACAGAGATTACTGGAATTATAGATAGATTACAGTTGCATATTTTACCAAAAGGAAATATAATAACCTTTTGTGGAACATTTTGGGGTCCCAGCGGGTGTCGTAAAGTAGGTAGGAGGTTTCAGAAATTCCTCAAAACATTTATTATTTTGAAATGTGATCGACATGGACCTTGCTCCCGAATCTGGAAGTAAACACATGATAACGGTTCGCTGGTTTGATATCTCAATACAATCCTGATTTAACATTACTAGGGCATGCCCGTACTATATCTATATCTAAAATTATATCCCCCCCCCCTCTATTTACATGAAATGGTTTGGTCCATTCGCAAAGCCAAAGCGAACGGCTTGCGAGTACGGTGACAATCCCCCCCCTCTATTTACATGAAATGGTTTGGTCCAAAGCGAACGGCTTGCGAGTACGGTGACAATCCCCCCCCTCTATTTACATGAAATGGTTTGGTCCAAAGCGAACGGCTTGCGAGTACGGTGACAATCCCCCCCCCCCCCCCCCTCTATTTACATGAAATGGTGTTTGGTCCAAAGCGAACGGCTTGCGGAGTTTGGTAAAGAAATCGCCATAACGTGCACAAACGCGCAGGAAAGCGAAAGAATCGCAAATTAGTTTTAATTAGTTTTAAAACATAGTTTAACGGCAACATAGTTTTCCAACGTGAAATAAATGAATACGCTCTCAAATGTGCTGTCCGAGGCAGAGTCTGTTCGCCACGTTCGGCACACGTGATAGCTCGCTGCTCTCTGATTGGTTGAATCGTTTTTTGGACATAGCTCGGTAACTACTTCTCCGATTAATATGAAACCTTGAAAAGGCACATCCTCGGGTCCCCAGCAATATACCTGGCAAGTTTAAAGTATATCGGACCCGTGGTTGTCGAGAAACAGCGGTCACAGACATACAGACATACAAACATACAAACATACAAACATACACACAGAGATTACTGGAATTATAGATAGATATTTTGATATATTAATATTATGTTATTAATTTGTGATTGGAATGATAAATGATGCTGTTTGGAATGAAAATATAGAGAACGTGCTGTCAATGTCTGACGTTTGACTGAAGGTGGCACAGGAATGTGGAATTTATTGGTTCCTCGTTTGCCATTCACCGTTTTTTTACCCAAGTCATTCACGAACCGGCTGTCCATTCCCGAAGTCAAAAAAAAATACATTATTTGCTAATTGTTAACTGGTTTACCCAGGTCATACTATTCTTTTCAACTAAGTATCAAACAAGGCCGGCTCCACCGTTGTTAGACTATCGGTCTTGGTTTTTATCGCTCTGGAGTGCCTAAGCCATTACAGATATGTGAAAGGTAATATTACATGATCCCTGACCCCATTCCTTAGTGGGTGTTGGGAAGAGTTTCAGACACTCACAAAAAAAGAGAAAAAAAGATTGATTTCTTCGAAATGCCAACATGATTAGAACAGCACCCGACATCGCCGGGTACCCCAACTGGTATAATATAACTAGCGGAAGTACCTGTCGCTTTGCTGACGGCTTTAATGAGAAAATACATGTTGAAAAGACAACAAAAATTCCATCTGCTTAGAAGTCAGCGAACATCCCCTTCATCAGCCATCCTTTCTGCTTTTATATGGCATGAAGAAAAAAAACTTCCACTTCACTGTGAAGCTCGGTGTTAGATGCTTTGGTTTGAACCTCTGCTTAACACGAGTGAAAGGAAAATTTTGGAAAATTTCGAATTATTCTCTCCCAGATTTCAACATCACCGTAATGCATATTATCAAGTTGTTTAAACTTTCTTGATATAACATGATGATTTGTAATACCGGATACTACGAAGTGGTGTTATACGATACACATTTACATAGAGAGAACTAGTGTCTTTCCACCACCATGAATCCCCTACCCCAGACATGCTACCCAGACGGAAACCATACTTGGGATACCATTAGGCAACATGCAACATTTGTTTGGATTTCGTTCAGTAGATTTGTAGTTTTTGAAATATATACAAACATACACAAATTGAGCTTTATATATTCGATTCATATTCATAATAGTTTACTTCTTCTTTTTTTTAACTTAAAATCCAAAAGCTCTACTATTGCTGCTTGGGCTTAATAAAAAATAGATTATCCATGAATTGTTTGATTAATCTCATGACATGAAAAAACCAATTTCTTATACAGTACGACAAGTCTCCAAATAAATAATTACACAATGCAGCTCGTGGTGGGTTGAACCACACTTTTTCAGATCCTGTTTTTACCTGCGACATGTCACAGGTCTACAAGAGCTTCGCGTTGCTCTTGTTGTTTTTGGGGTTCATGTTGTGGGTCGATTTTTGAAATGTGCACCAATTGGTCAGACAACTGCCAGACCACACCCACATCTGTCACTTGACTCCACCCACCATAATGCAGATATAAAATTACATGGCCGCCCTCTTGTTTCCTGGTGGGCCTAACCCATTAGGGCTGTATAGGCCTCTGCTGATTATACACCGTATGGCTTTGTTGCATCAGATTTCCATTGCCTTTGTTTGGGTTGAGTGTTAAATTATTTCTTAATAAAATTTAATTACAGCGTAACGTAATTTTTGAAAAGCCACATATGTGTGTAAAATGCGTGTTTCCCAATCGGCCTGTTACCGGATCTTTAAAGCCAATTCAGTCGCCCTTAATTGCAAATTATTGTACCTCGAATGACCACGTACAGGTTTTTATGAACAAAAGTTTTCTTACCGCATAGAGAGTGGGAGGGTGGAAACTTGGTTACTGAATACTTCTGATGTTTTTGAGGCCCGAGCCTAGATCTACTGTAATCTATATACCACACAGAGCATAATAACACGCGTACAACCCTTCCTGCCGCTCCTGTTCGGAAAACTTGCCTGAAACCAGATCCAGCTGTCCGTCAGACTCCCAATTGACATTGAATCAAACCGTGAAGACCCTCGGAGATTAATTGTATAATATCCTCAACAGCAAGGATGATGGGGAGTTGAGGGGACAGAGGAAGCGAAAAACATCTATTTTGTGTCGGACGTTGTGACCACAGTGCGGTCATTGTTGTTATGTATCGTGACATTTTCTCGTATTCAAGGTTACGTGGCTTTTCAAGGATGAATATGAGGCGTAAGGACAAACATTTGCATCAATCTTGCATACTGCAAGCCTAACCCTAACCCTAACCCTACCCTAACCCTAACCCTAACCCTAACCCTAACCCTACCCTAACCCTAACCCTAACCCTAACCCTAACCCTACCCCTAACCCTAACCCTGTTAGGGTACACACACATACACATATACAAATATACATATACATACATACACACATATACATGTACACATATACACACACACACACATATACATATATATATATACATATACATACACACACATATACACACCGGTTAGGGTTAGGGTTAGGGTTAGGGTTATATTGTATTGTATAGGCATGTATTGTATAGAAATAATGAGTTTCTAGAAACCCTAAAGGCCTCAGTATAATCCGATACAGCATCCACATTTTTAATGGATTTCAGGTTTATTATCGAGCCGAGCACTGCAGTTTCTTTCCGCATCGAGCCTTGTACGTACTCGTGTGTACAACTTGTCATGAACATGTACCAACTGCTTCGAATTTCTGATCCTACGTGCGCACCCGTGTCCGTCATCTATTCAATATATTCAACAACGAAAAATTCCCAGTGTGGTTCTAAACTTCCAAAACACACGAATCACGCTGACACAAGGTCTGTAAAACGCAGACGGTGATAAAATATACCAAGTTAGATCATTCTGAAGGATTTTTCTTTTTCTTTAACCAGCGTGGGCTACAGCAGCAAATTGGGGATTTTCCCGTTTCCTTGGCTGGACCGCAATCGACGAGACACTTCCCACTTGGTGGACACCTGTGTAGTTCCACATGAGTCTCGAAAGCAAGCGATCGACATCACCGTCGCTTGTTGTGTTCCTCCAGTTCCTCAATACGTCACCCACGCTCTCCTGACGGTGGCGTCACGTCACTTTCCCGATTTCACGTTGAT